>NW_027288296.1:2673932-3032864 GCF_047511675.1 Marmota flaviventris | reverse complement strand
CTACTACTCAGTATCAAACAAATAAGACAAAATAATTATGTGAGGGATTTCAGTGCATTCATATTCCCTGCTTTCCCCTAAAGGGCTCTCAGATAAAGTTGTTTTTGCATGCATCAGCTTAGGTCTACACTTACAAGGAACATACCAGAGTGTCCCCACAAATAATTGAGAGTGTGTGTACAGTTTCCAGCAGCTAGCATAAACCCAGTTTGATTTCCAGGTCCATTTACATTTACTCATATAAGTCAAAGTGAAGTAAAATGAAAATGTTAACTGTGGTGGACACCAAAATGTTGAACCAAAATGCCTAAACCTGGAAAAGAGAGTAAAGTTAGTTAAAGATAAATCCTGGATTGTATGAAAGAAATTTGAATAAAGTAACTCTAACCATTACACTATCTCTAAACTGAGCTATAATCCTAACCCTAAACATTAACATAGCCCTATCTCTAATCCTGAATTTAACCCTAATATTAACTGTGGCCAAACCCTAGCTCTAACTGTGTACATTACCATATATCTAACCCTAACACTAATGCTAAAAGTAGCTGTAATGTAACATTTACCCAAGACCTGCTCTAACCCTAACCCTCGCCCTAGCCCTAAATCTAGCTCCAACCATAACACCCTAAAGCTAACCCTAATCCTATGCCTAACAATCACCCTAAACCTAACCCTAACACTAGCCCTATTCTTAACCATA
The DNA here is from genome assembly GCF_047511675.1 of Marmota flaviventris. NCBI lineage: Eukaryota > Metazoa > Chordata > Mammalia > Rodentia > Sciuridae > Marmota > Marmota flaviventris. Next base: position 3,032,161 of record NW_027288296.1, on the reverse strand, counting down.
AATGTAGCCCTAACCCTAGCTGCAATCCTATCGTTTACCCTAAACTTAAGCCTAAACCAAATGCTAACAATAGGACTAAACCTAACTGTATAGCTATCCCTAAGGCTATTCAAAAATCTAAACCTAAACTGAACCCTAACCAAAACCATATCCATTACCCTAAACCTAATGCTAATTTGAGCTTTAACCCTAAACCTTAACCAAAATCAAACCCTAATCTTGACCCTGATCATAATAATACACCTAGCTCTAAACCTGATCTTTACCAGAAATCTAACCATTACAGTAGACCTATCCATAACCAAACCTTCAACTACCCTTAAATGTAATGCTAGACCTGACATTAGCACTAGTCTTAATCCTAGACCTAGCCCTAACACAAACCCTCATCCAAGCTGGAAACCTAGCCTTAATCCTAACCCTCACATTCACACGAACCCAAGACCTATTCCTAAACTTAACCCTAGCCCTAACCTTAACTCTAACTTTATCCATTACCCTAAACATAACCCTTATCCTAATGCTAACCTAAGACTAACCCTAACTTTATCACTATCTCCAAAACTATCAATTACCCTAAACCTAACCTGAACCCATAACCTAACCCTATCTTTACTTTAACCCTAACCCTAATTCTAATTTGAGCCATAATCCTAAACTCAAACCTAAACCAACCCCTAACACTGACCCTGGCCCTAATAATTCCCCTAGCTCTAAACCTGACTCTTATTTTACACCTAACCCTTACAGTAGACCTAGTGTAAAACTTTCCCTAAAACTCTCCCAAACTGTAACACTAGACCTGACATTATCCCTAGCCATAATTCTAGCCTTAAACCTAACACAAAGCCTAGCTCTTATCCTAGCCCTAAACATAGCCTTAATTACAATCCTAACCCAAGCTCTAGGCCTAACCCTGACAATAATCCTAGCTAGCCCTAATTTATTTCTATCCATAATACTAGTCCTAAGAATAACTCTAACTCTCGCATTAGTCCTTTCACATGTTCTAACCCAATCCCTTACCATAACCCTAACCCTAGCCCTAACCCTTGCTTTATCCTTTGGCCTAGCACTAACCTTAGACAAAACCTAACTCTAAATCGAGCCCTAATTCTAAGACTAAGCCAAACCCTAAAACTAGCCCAAACCATAACACTAATCCTGAAACTAGCCCTAGCCCTAAATCAAAACCTAGCTATAGCTATAACCCTAAACCTTAACCTAAACCCAAACCTAACCTTAAACCTAGCCCTAACCCTAGCCCTATTATGAGTTATAAGCCAAACCCTAGCTTTAACCCTAGCCCTATTTGAACCATAAATCTAGCCCTAAACTGATCTCTAACTCTATCCATTACCATAACCAAAATCATAACCCTAATGCTAAGCCTCGGCATGAACCCTAATCTTAACCAAATCTACTACCCTGAACCTAAAACTAACCCTATCATTACCCTAACCCTAAGATAACATTAATTCAAGCCCTAACTTAAAACCAAAGCCTATCCCAAACCCTCACCCTGACCTTGATCCTAATAAAATTCCTAGCTCTAAACATGAACATAACCCTACACCTAACCTTTACCCTTGGCCAAGCCATAATGCAAACCTTAAAACTATCTTTAACCATAATTCTGGACCTGAAATTAGCCCTAGCCCTAATCCTAGTCCTAATCCTAAAACAAACCTGAGCCTTCATCCTAGCCCTAAACCTAGCTTTAATCATAACCCTGACCCTAACCCTACCTCTAACCCAAATGGTAACACTCACCCTACCTCTATACCTAGCTATAATGCCATCTCTTACCCTAAACTTAAACCTAATCCAAACCCTAAATATATGCTTAAGACAAACAATAAACCTAGCCCTAATCCTAGCACTAATATTGAATTGTCTCCAACCCTAACTCTAGCACTAAGACTCACTCTAACTCTCGGCCTATACCTACCTCTAGTTCTAAAGTTATTCCTTACCATAACCCTATCCCTAGCCCTAACCCTTGCCCTATCCTTAACCAGCCCTAACCATAGATATAACCCTAAATCCAAATCTAACCCTAACCCTAAGCCTAAGCTTAACACTTAAACTATCCCTAAACTTTACCCTAAGAGTAAATCAAAAACCAAGCAATAGCCCTATCCCTAAACATTAACTTAAACCAAACCCTAACACAAAATATAGAACTATCCCTAGCCCTAATTCGAGTTCTAACACTAACTTTAAAACTTACACTGACCATGACCCATATCCTAACACTCAACCTAGCTCTAAACACCACCCTCACCTTAAACCGAATGCTAAGAATAACTCGAACAATAATTTGAGTTCTATCCCTAACCCTAAAACGAACCCTGACTTGACTCTTATCCTAAAACAAAACCTAGCTATAAATAGCACCCTAAACTTAAACCTAACTCTAACACTAAACTTAACCATAACACTAAAACTTATCTAATGTTAACCCTAGTTATTACATTAGCCGTGGCCCTAATTCTATCCCTAACCATAACACAACCACTATCCCTAAACCTAGATTTAACAATATCTCTAACCCTAACCATAGCCCTAAACCTAGCTCTAAACCAATTCCTTTCACTAAGCAAACCCCTAAACCTAAGAGTAAACCTATCCCTAATATTTAGGCTAACCAAAACCCTAACTCTATTAATAGCCCTAACCCTAGCTCTCATTCTAGCTCTAACCCTATCCCAAATTTTAACCCTAACCCTGACCCTTATACTGACAGTTCAACTAATACTAGGTCTATCTCTATCCTTAACTCTAACCCAAACCTATGGTAATCTTATTCCTATACATAACCCTGAAGCTAACTCCCAGCCTAGCGCTAACATTACTTCAGAACCTAGCCCATACACTAAACATAAGACTAAACCTAACCTTAGTTCTAACTCTCACCCTAACCCTAACTCAAGACCTAATCATAACAATTAGCACTAGCCATAACCTTAAATCTAACTGTATCCATTACCCTAAACATTACCCTTTAGGCTAATGTAACCCTAGGTCTAATCCTAACCCTATCACTATCCCCCAAACTGTCAATTACCCTAAACCTAACCTGAACCCTAAACCTAACATTATCATTATCCTAATGCTAACCCTAATGCTAATTCAAGCCCTAATCCTAAACTCAAACCTAAACCAAAGCCCAACATTGACCCTGAAATTAATAATTTCCCTAAATCTAAACCTGACTATTACCCTATACCTAACCCTTACACTAGACTTAGCCATAAACCTAACCCTAAAACTCTCCCTAACCATAACCCTAGACCTGACTTTACACCTAGCCATAATCTTAGTGCTAAACCTAGCACAAACTCTAGTCCTTATCCTAGCCCTAAACATAGCCTTAATTATAACCCCAACCGTAACCCTAATCCTAAACATAACACTAACTCTAGCCCTAATCTTAGGCCTAATTTAGCCCTATCCAAAACCCTAACGCTAACCGTAGCCCAAAGACTAACTCTAACTCTCACCCAAGCCCTAACTCTAGTTCTAACCCTAAACTTTGGTGGAAGCCTAATCCTAGCCTGAACCATAGGTCTAACCCTAGCCTTATTCATATCCCTAGCCATAATCCTAGATCTAACCCTAATTCTAAATCTATTCCTAACAATAAGCATAAGTGTAAACCTAACTCTACCCATACCCCTAGACCTAGCTCTGAAACAAAACCGAGCCATATACCTAACCCTAATCCTTACATAATCCAAACACTAATCATACACCTAGCCCTACCCCTAGCAATAATTTGAACCCTAAAATAAGCTGAACCCTAAAAAAAACCCTCACCCTGACTCTTACCTTAACACTAACCCTAAGTCTAAACATCACCCTAAATCTAAACATAAACCAAGCACTAGACCTAGTCCTAACCCCTAACACTAAAATTAGCCCTAATCATAACCCTAGTACTTACATTAGCAGTAACTCTAATCCTATCCGTAACTTAACCCAAATCCTAGCCCTATTCCGAGACCTGACACTAGCTTTAACCCTAAACCTAACTCTAACCCAATCACTAATTATAAACATAACCCTGTCTGTAACCCCAGCTCTAACCCTATCCATTACCCTAACCATAACCCTAACCCTAATGCTAACCCTAGTTCTAAACCTAACCCTATCCATAATCTTCACCCTATCCATTACCCTAAATCTAACGTGAAACCTAAACCTAACCCTATGATTACGCTGATCCTAACCTAATGCTAATTTGAGTCCTAATTTAAACCTTAACCTATCCAAAACTCTAATCATGTCCATGACCCTAGTAATACCCTTAGCTCTAAGTCTGAACCTAACTCGAAACCTAAGGCTTACAAGAGGCGAAGCCATCAACCTAACTTTAAATTATCTTTAATCATATACCTACATCTGAAATTAGCCCTAAACGTAATCCTAGCCCAAAATCTAGCTGTAATCCTAAACCAAACCATAACCCAAGAAATAACCCTAATTCTAACCCTCACCCTAGCCCTAAACCTATGAATAACCACATCCCTTAGCATAAACCTAACCCTAACCCTAAAAATAACCCTAACTCCTGCCCTAACCCTAGGCCTAATACTAACACTAAGCCTAGAATTATTTCTAGCCCTAATTTAATCCTATCCTAACCCTAACCCTAGCCCAAGACTAACTATAACTCTTGCCCTAGCCCTAGCCCTAGTTCTATCCTTAGCCCTAAACTAACTCTAGTTCTAAACCTAACTCTAAATTTAATTGTAATCATAAGCCAAACCAAACCACAACACCATGATAAACATAATGCTAATCCTAAAACTTGCCCTAGCCCTGGCCCTAGCCATAAAACAAAACCAAGCCATATCCCTAACCCAAATCCTTAACATAAGCCAAATCAAAACCTTACACCTAGCCCTAAGCCGAACTCTCAAATTTACTCTGACCCTGAGGCAGACCCTAAACTAATCCTAGATCTAATCATAACCCTAATTTAAATTAACAGTAACACTAGACCTTGCCACAACCATAACCCTAAAACTAGCCTTAATGGTAACCCTAGTTAGTACATTATTTGTCATCATAACCCTGGCCCTAACCATAACCCAAATTATACCCCTAATTCTCTTCTTAACCCTAGCTTAATACCTAATGTTAAACCTAACACTAGCCCTAACCCTAACCCTAACCCGAGCCCTAACCGTAGATTTAAACCGATCCCTTACACTAAGTAAAACCCTAAACCAAATGCTAACCCTAGTCCTAACCTTAATCCTTAGCCTAACTTCAACTCTGAACTTATTACTAGTCTTGACCCTAGCCCTCATTCTACCTCTAAATATAATCCTGACCCTCATCTGATTGTACAAGTAAACCGAGGTCTAAACCTGACCCTAAACCTAAATCAAAACCTAACACTAGACGTACATTTAAACAAATACTTATACCTAATCCTAAGACTAGACATAGACCCAGAGCTAATTCTCAATATAGCTATAACTCTAGCCCTAGACCTAAACAAAATCCTAGCACTAGCTCTAACAATAACCCTTAATATAAACCAAACACTTAAACTATCCGTAGACCTAAACCTATTTCTAATTCTGGCTCTAACCATAAACCTAACCCTACACTGAACACTGACCCTGATCCTAACACTTAACCTAGTTTTAAACCAGAGACTAACCCAAAACCTAGACCTAACACTAGAACTATCTGTGAACCTAAACCTAAAACTAGCCCTAAATATAACCCTAGATTTACATTACCCATAGTCCTAACCCTAGCCCTAAACCTAACACAAAACCTAAAGCTAACACTAGGGCTAAACTTAGCTGTAAATAAAAACATATGCCTAGCACTAACCCTAATGCTAACTCTAACCCTAACCATCTCCTTAGACCTAACCCTAGCTCAAAGCCTAACCCTTACACTAAACATAACCCTAGCCCTATCCTAAATCCTAATCCTAACCCTAGACCTAATCCTAACCTTAACTCTAGTCCAAACTTTAGCTCTAACCATATACATTACACTAACCCTAACCCTAATTAAAACCCTATCCCTAACACTAAACCTAACTCTAACCATAATCTTAACTCAGAAGTGAACCTAAACCTAACAATTGGCCTAGCCCTAACCCTAGCTCAAACACTAACCCTTATCCTAACCTAACCATAACCTTAACCCTAAACTAACACTTACCCTAACCCTAACACTTACCCTAAACCAAATCCTATCCCTATCCCTAAAACTAACCTTAATCCTAGACTTAATACAAACCATAACCTAGCCCTAAAACTAGCTCTAAATCTATCAATTACACTAAACAAAACCCTAACCCTACTGCCAACCCTAACTCAATTGCTGAAACCTAACTCATCCATTACCTTAAACCTTAACTGAAACCTAAACTAAACCCTCCAATTACCTTAACTTTAAACATAACCAAAACACTAATTCGAACACTAAACCCTTAACCTTAATGTACACCAAACGCTAACCCTGACCCCGACCGTGACACAAATAATAATTCTAGCTCTAAAGCTGACCCTTAACATAAACCTAACCATTACACTAGACCTAGCCATAACCTAACCCTAAAACTATCCTTAACCATAACCCTAGACCTGATATTAACCCTAGCCCGAGTCCTAGCCCTAACCCTATCAGAAAACCTACCCATTATCCTAGCCCTAATCCTAGCTTTAATCCTAAACTGAACCATAACCCTAGGCCTAATCCTAATTCTAACCCTCACCCTAGACCTAAACATAGCTCTAATCTCACCCATTCCTCTCAACTTAACCTTAACCCCAGTGCTAACTCTAACCCTAGCCCAACCCATAGGCTTAACCCTAACACTAACCCTAGTCCTAATACTAGCCCTAATTTAGCCCTAACCCTAAACTTTAACCTAAGCCTACTCTGAAGAATAAATCTAATTCTCACCCTAGAAATATCCCTAGTTCAAAACATATTCCTTACCATAACCCTAAACCTAGCCCTAAACCTAGCACAATCCCTAAATCTATATCAACCCTAACTCTAAACCTATCCCTAAACCTAAGCCTAAACTTTACTCTAACACAAGCCCTAATCCTCATGGTAATCCAAAATCTAGCCTTAACCCTATCCCTAGGCCTAAAACAAAACTGAGCCATAGCCCTAACCATAACACTTAACCTAAACCAAAACCTAACCCTACACCTAGCACTAAATTTAGCCCTAATTCGAGTCCTAAACCTAACACTAAAACTAACCCTGACCCTGACACTGACCTTAAATATAACTCTTGCTCAAACATCACCCTAACCCTAACCCTAAAACGGGCACTAATTTTAATAGTAGTTCATACATACATACATACATACATAGCCCTAAATCTAGCCCTGACCAAACCCCAAACCTAGCACTTATTTGAGATTTAACCCTAATTAAAAACCTAACCCTAACCCAAAACCTAGCGCTAAACCTTACCCTAACCCTAGCCAGAATCTTAACCATAACTCTTGCCTTATTACTAGCTGTAACCCTATCCATTACCCTAACCATAGTCATAACCCTAATGATAACCCTAGGACTAACCCTAACCTTATTGCTAACCCTAACCTTATTTGTTAACCTAAACATAACTTGAACCCTAAATCTTACCCTATCATTACCCTAACCCTAAACCTAATGCTATTTTTAGCCCTAATCCTGAACTTAACCTAAAACAATCCCTAACTCTGACCCTACCCATAATAATATACCTAGCTCTAACCCTGACCCTACCCCTAAAATTAAACCTTATACTAGACCTACCCATAAACCTAACCATAAAACTATTCCCAATGTAACCATAGACCTGATATTTTCCCTAGCTATAATCCTAGCCCTAACCATAACACAAACCATAGTCCTAACCCTAACCCTAACTCTAAACTTAGTCCTAATCCTATCCTAATCCTAGTCCTAAACTTAGCTCTAACATTATCAATTACCCTAAACATAGCCCTAATTCTAATGCTAACCCTAGGCATAAATCTAATCCTATGCCTAACCATAACCCCATCCATTATGCTAAAACTATCCTGAACCCAAACCTAACCCTATCATTACCCTAACCCAAACCCTAATGCTAATTTGAGCCCTAACCATAAACCCTAACCTAAACAAAACCCTAAACATGAACCTGACCCTAATAATATCCCTAGCTCTTAATTTGACCCTTTCTCTAAATCTAACCCTTAAACTAAACATAACCATAAACTAACCCTAAAACTATCTCTAACTGTAAACCTAGAACTGACATTGACACTAACAGTAATCCTAGCCCTAACCAAAACACAAACCCTAGCCCTCACCCTAGCCCTTAATGTAGCATTAATCATAACTCTAATGAAAACCGAGCCCTAACCCTAATTCTAACATTCGTCCTAGCCCTAAACCTACCTCTAACCCCATTATTTACACTAAACCTAAACCTGAGCCCAAAACTAACCCTAGGCCTATCAACATAAACATAAACCTAGTCCTATTCCTAGCTCTAATTAAGCCCTATTCCTAACCAAACTTTAAGCCTAGCCTAAGACCCTCACTCTTGCCCTAGCCCTATTCTTAGTTCTAACCCTATTTTTATTTATCATAACCCTAATCCTAGCTATAAACCTAGAACTAAGGCTAGCCATATCCTAAGCCCTAGACCATACCCTAGATCTAATCCTAACTCTAATCTAACTCTAAACCTAAGACTAGTGTTAGGGCTAGGTTTAGGAATAGGTTTATTTCTAGTGCTAGTCTTAGGTTTAGAGTTAGATTTAGAGTTAAGATTACTACACTAGTGCTAAACCTAATGCTAATCTTAAAACAAGCCCTAACCATAGCCCTAGCCCTAAAAAAAAAAAAAAAAAAAAAAAAAAAAAAAAAAACAAGCAATAGCCCTAACTTTATGCTTAACCTAAACCAAAACCTAACCGTACACCTAGCCCTAACCCTAGACTTAATTCAAGTAAAAACCCTTACCCTAAAACTACCCCTGACCTTAATTTTGACCTTTACACTAACCCTAGAACTAAACATCACCCTAATGTTAAATCTAACCCTAAAACTAGACCTAATTCTAACCGCAATCTTATAAATAGCCCAAATCATAACTGTACTGCAAACATTGGTTGTAACTCTAAACCTAGCCCTAACTATAACAAAAATTTAGCCCTAATCTGAAACATAGCCCTAGGTTTATCACTAAACCTAATCGTAACACTAGCCCTAACCCTACCCTAAATGTAGCCCTAACCCTAGGTCTAACCTTATCCCTTATTCTAAGCCAACCCTAACCCTAATACTAACCCTAGTCCTAACCCTAATTGCATTTCTAGTCCTAATCCTAGCCCTCATTCCAACTCTAACCATAACTCAAACCTGACACTTAATCTGACTCTAATGGTAACCGTAGGTCTAAACCTGAAACTAAACCTATACTGAACCCTAACACTAGCACTAGAAATAAACCTATTCCTAAACCTAACCCTAACACTAGCCCTAGACCTAAACCTAATCCTAAACCTAGCCATATCTCTAGCCCTAGACATAAACAAAAACCTAGTCCTAGCCCTAATAATAAATCTTAAACTAATCCAAACACTAACCCTACACTTAGACCTAACTCTAGTGATAATTCTGGTTTTAACCCTAAAGCTAACTCTAACCTGAACACTGACCCTGACCCTAACATGAACTCTAGCTCTAAACATCATGGCAACACTAACCCTAACCCTAACACTTGATCTAGCCATAACACTAATCCAAAAACTGGCCCTAATCATAACCCTAGTTTTTATACTAGCTGCAGCCCTAACACTAAACCTAACCTAACCCAAAACTTGGACCTAATCCGAGTGCTTACCCTAGCTTTAATCCTAACACTACCCTAGCCAAAAGCGAGTCCCTAACCCTTCCTTAACCGTAGATCTTATCCTATTTTTTACCTTAAGCCAACCCATAAACCTAACGCTAACTCTTGCCCTAACCCTAATTCATAGCCTAACCCATATCCTAACCCTAATACCAGTCCTAACCCTAGCCCTAATTCTAGCTCTAATCATAACCCAAACCCTAATCCTAACTCTGAAACTTATACTGACCCTAACACTAACCATAGGTCTAAACTTGACCCTAACCTGAACCCGAACCTTAACATTAACCCTACTGGTAATACTGTACCTAAACTTAAACCTAACACTAATTGTAGACCTAAACCTAATCCTAAATCTAACTATAACTCTAGCCCAAGACCTGAAAAACAACCTCGCCCTATCCCTAACAATCACCCTTAAGATAACCCAAAAACTAACCCTACTTATAGACCTAACCCTAGTCCTAATTATGGCACTAACCACAACACTCACAGTAATATGAACACTGATCCTGACCCTAACATGAACCTAGCTCCAAAGCTCACCCTAACTCAAAACCTAATCCTATCACTACAAAAAGCCATAACCCTAATCCTAAATCTAGCCCTAAACATAACCCTAGCTCTTAACTACCCATGGCACTAACCCTAGGCCTAAACTAACACAAAACCTAGCCCTAATCCTAGGCATTAACCTAGACCTAAGTGTTAACCCTAAACTAACCATAGCCCTATCCCTAACCCTAACCTTCTCCTTAGACCTAACCATAGCTCAAAGCCTAACCTTTACCCTAAACATAACACTAGCCCTATCCCAAACCCTAACCTAACCCTACCCCTAATTCTACCTTTAAACATAGCCCTAAATATAGCTCTAATTCTATACACTACCCTAACCCTACCCTAATCCTAAACATAAGCCTAGCCCTAACACTAGCTCTAAACTTATCCATTACCCTAACCATAATCCTAACAGTATTTCTAACCCTAGGCTTAATCCTAACACTACCACAATCTCTAAACCTATCCATTATCCTAAAACTAACCTGTACCCTAACCCTAAGCCTATTCATTACCCTAACCCTAACTCTAACTCTAACACTAATTAAAACTCTAAACCTGAACCTTAACCTAATCTGAACCGTAAGCCATACCATGACCTTAATAATACATATAGCTCTAAACTTGACCCTTTCCCCTAAATCTAACCCTTACACCAGACCTAACCATAAACATAAACCTAAATCTATCCCTAACCATAACCCTAGACTTAACTCTAAACACTTAACCTAACACAAAACCTAGCTGTAAACCTTATCCTAACTGCAAAACTAACCCTAACACTAGAGGAACTATAAATCTACCCATAACCATAACCCTAGCTCTTACATTACCCACACACATAACACTTCCCCTAAACCTCACACACAACCTAGACTAACCCTAGCCCTAAACATAGACCTAAGAATAACCATAACCCTGTCCCTAGTACTAACCTTACCATTAACACTGGCCCTTGCCCAAACCCTACTCAAATTCTAATCCTTATCCTAAACATAGCAATAGCCCTAACACTCAATCTAACCCTAAACCTAGCCCTAATCCTAACTGTAACCATAGCAAAAAAACTATGACAAACTCTATCCTTTACCTTAAATATAATCCTAACCCTAATGCTAACCAAAGCCATAAGCCTAACCCTAACACTAACTGTAGTCCTGACTCTAACTCTTACCCTCACCCTAGCCCTACCCCTAGCTCAAACACTAACACTTCTGCTAAAACTAACACTAACACTAACCCTAGGCCTATCTATAAACCTAGCCAAAATCCTAACATTAACACAAGCACTAACACTAGCACTAACCCTATCCTTTACCCTAAATATAAACCTAACCCAAATGCTAACCCTAGGCCTAATCCTAATTCTATCATGAATACTAAGTTTATCTATTACACTAAACCTAACCTGAACCCTAAACCTAACATTATCCATTACTTTAACCCTAACCCTAGTGCTAATTTGAACCCTAACCCTAAACAATATCATAAACCAAACCCTAAAACAGACTCTTATCATAATAATACACCTAGTTCTAAACCTGACTTTACCCTAAACCTAAATTTCCACTAGACTTAAATCTAACGCTAATTGAAACCCTAAACCTACACCTTAACCTAAACTGAACTGTAATACATACCCTGACCTTAATAATACATCTAGGTTTAAACTTGAACCTTACCCTAAATCTAACCCTTACAAAAGACCTAACCATAAAAATAACCCTAAATCTATCCCTAACCATAACCCTAGACTTAACTTTAGACACTTACCCTAACACGAACCATAGCTCTAAACCTAAAGTTAACACTATTCCTAAACATAACCCTAGACCTGACATTAGCTCTAGCTCTAAACCTAGCTCTAACTCTAACACAAACCCTAGCCCTCATCCTAGCCCTAAATCTAGCCTTAATCCTAACCTGAACACTCACCTTATTCCTATACCTAATTTTAACCCTTGCCCTAGCCATGAACCTAACCATAACCTTATCCCTTCCCATAAAACTAACCATAAACCTAACACTAACACTAACCCTAATTCTAGCCCTAACCACGGGCCTAAACATAACACTAAACCTAGCACTAATCTAGCCCTTACTTAGCGCTAACCCTAAGCAAATCTCTAACTATAGCCCTAAGAATAATTCTAACTCTCAACCTAGACCTATTTCTATTTCTAAACCTGTCCATTACCATAACTCTAACACGAACCCTAAACATAGCCCTAACCCTAGACCTAACTATAACTTTAAATTATGGTTACAAACTCTAAATCTAACCCTAACCTTAAGCCTAAACTTCACCCTTCCACTAGCTGAACACTATCGCTATTCATAAACCTACCCTAACGCTAGCCATAAACCTAAGACAAAACCGAGCCATTACCCTACCTTAAATCTAACCTAAACCAAACCCTAACCCTACAACAAGCCATAACCCTAGCTCAAAGTCGAGTCCTAGGACTAAAACTAACTCTTACCCTGACTCATATCCAAACACTAACCCTAGCTCTATATATCACCCTAACCATAAAGCAAATGCTAACACCATTCCTAGCCCAAACCCAAACCCTAAAACTAACATTAATTATTACCCTAGTTCTTACATTTGCCTTAGTCCTAAACCTAGCCATAACCCCAAAACAAAAATAGCCCTAATATGAGCCATAAAACTACATTTAAACCTAACCCTAAACATAGCTCTAAGCCTAGCTCTAAACCTATCTCTTATCCTAATCCAAACCCTATCCATAATGCTAACCCTAGTCCTAATCCTAATCCTTAGCCTAAATCAAACACTAACCCTATTACTAGTCCAAATCCTAGTCCTTATTCTAGCTCTAAACCTATCCAGAAACCTGACCCTAAACTTCAACCTTATTCTGACCATAACACTAATTATAGGTCTAAACCTCACCCTAATCCTATACTGAACCCAGAAACTAGCCCTACCAGTAAACATTTTCCTAAACCTAAACATAACTTTACTGCTAGACCTAAACCTAATCCTAAATCTAGCAATAACTCTAGCCCTAAATCTAAACAAAAACTTAGTCCTTGCCCTAATAATAACACTTAACCTAATCCAAACAATAACACTACCCCAGACCTAACCCTACTACTGATTCTTGCTTTCACCATACCTCTAATCTGAACACTGACCCTGAAACTAACGCTAAACCTAGCTCTAAAAATGACTGTGTACCAAAATCTAAACATAACACTAGAATTAGCCATAACCCTAAACCTAAAACTAGACCTAATTAGAACCCTAGATCTTACATTACCAATAGCACTAACCCTAGACCTAAACCTTATACAAAACCTAGCCCTAATCCAAGGCCTATACCTATCATAAGCATAACACTAACCCTAAACCTAGCACTAACCCTAAGTCTAAACCTCACCTTAGACCTAACCATAGCTCAAAGCCTAACCTTTGGCCTAAACATAACCCTGGCCTTATCCATAACAATAACCGAAACCCTACCACTAACCCTAACACTAACCCTAAACCTATATATTATATCCCTAAACCCTTATTATATCCCTATTCCTAATGCTAACGCTAGGCCTAACCCTAACCCTATCTCAAACCATAAATCTCTACATTACCCTAAACCTACCCTGAACCCTAAACCTAACCCTATTAATTACCCTAATCCTAACTCTTAACCTTATTCTCATTTGAGCCTTATCCCTAAATCTTAACCTAATACAAACCATAACCCTGACCCTGAACCTAAAATACCCCAGCTCTAAAACTGACCCTTACCCTAAACTTAACACTTATCCTAGACTAAGACATAGACCTAATCCTAAATCTACTCCTAACTGTAACACTAGACCTGACATTATCCCTAGCCCTAATTCTAGACCTAACCCTACAACAAACCCTAGCCCTCTTGCTAGCTCTAAACCTATCATTAATCATAACCTTTTCCCTAATCCTAATTCTAACTCTCACTCTACCTCTAAACCTACCTATAACACATCCCTTACCCTAAACTTAACCCTAAACCTAGCCCTAATGCTAGGCCTAAGCTGAACACTAACCCTAGATCTAATACTTGCCCTTATTTAGCCCTATCCCTAAAACTAACCATAACCTAGCCCTAAGACCCACTCTAACTCTCACCCTAGCCTTATCCCTAGTTCTATCCCTATCATTTACCATAAGCCTACACCTACCCTTAAACTTGCCCTATCCTTAGATCTAGCGCTAACCCTAGATCTAACCCTAACTACATGACTAACTAAACCTAAGCCTTAGCCTAACACAAACACTGGTCCTGATCCTAATGCTAATCATATAACCTAGAACTAAAACAAAACTGAGCAATAGGGGCTGAGAATGTGGCTCAAGCGGTAGCACATTCACCTGGCATGTGCAGGGTGCTGGGTTTGATCCTCAGCAACAATAAAAATGTAATTTTAAAAAAAAGATGTCGTTTCCACCAAAAACTAAAAATAAATAAATAAATAAATAATATTGTAAAAGACTCTCTCTCTCTCTCTCTCTCTCTCTCTCTCTCTCTCTCTCTCTCTCTCTTTCTAAAAAAAAAAACAAAACTGAGCAATAGTCCTAATCTTAAAACTTAACTTAAACCAAACCCTAACACTACACCTACTAGACCAAACCCTAGCCGTAATTCGAGTCCTAAACATAACCTTAAACTAACCCTGACCCCTGCCACAGTCTGGCTGGGCACAAAATCACAAGCCACTCAAGCAGGAACAAACTTTATTTTTTGAAATGTTCGGGATGATCGCCAATCCACACATGAGGAAGTTCCTCCCCCGGAACTCCCTCCTACTGTACTTCCCCAACCAATGGGAACTCTCCAGGAGTCCCATAGCAGGCTGAGGTGAACAGCAGGAGTCCAATATCCATATGAATGCAAATCTTAATATAATCATATCATCTCAATGGCTAGCTGGCTCACCTTTCAACCAAAAATGCCATGCATCATATACTTGGCTGACTCTTAGCATCTTCCCCCTTCTGTTTACTTAAGCAACAAGCAAAGTGGCTAGGGAGCCTGCCTGTTAGGTTTGTCCAATTCAACATATGGTTCTTACCTGTCATCTGAAAACTGACCTCAAGGCGTAAGCCTCCTGTCTTAGGTTGATACCACTGCAATTGGATCATACCCATCACTGACTACCGGTCCAGCATATAGCCATACTTGTGGATAGGCCTATGCACCAGTGGGGGTGTGAGGTTCTTTGCCTCACCTCTGTTGGCCCCCAAAATTAGACCACCACTAGTAGAAGGGAGGAGGATACAGAAATGCCACGACACCAAGTCAATTGACGGCTCCTAGGAAAAATTGCATCACTGGTGACACATCAGCAAAGATACGCTAGCACTACCATAATTCGCTGCATCAACAGAGAGATCACAATGCATACAAGTGATACATAGTCCAGGCAAGTTCTGTAAGCAGTTCAAAGCGGAGGAATCTATCAATATGTCCATATCCTCCCAAAATAAATCGACTCATTGATTGAGCATTACTTGTTGAGTTATTAATCATTGATGTATCAGTTTATAAAGTCTGTTGTGATAACTCTAGAAGAAGTTGTAGTTTGGTTTCATCTTTGTCTTCACTGGCACTGGGATGAAAATAGGAATTCTGACAATGAAGCTAAAAAAAAAATATGTAACATTTCAACAGGTACTAAGAACACAATTTTTAGAACAATTTACATTATCCTGAACAGAATTATTACATATAATGAAAAGGAAAGGTGAAAGTAAACAAACAGATCTATTAACCTCCTATTTGTTCATATATTAAAACAATCCTCAACAGCAGTTTACCCAAATAAATTAAACTATTAAAATCACGTGAATAATAAAAAAAAATTCGGATCCATAATCATGAGCGCTCCTCATATATGATATATGGACATACGCACATACAGACATACAACACAAAACAGAAGTGTGCACACGTAACATACAACACATAAGACAATAGTAAAGGCCTTGTAGCTTTACCTAGGTGAAATCTCCATTGCAATGTTTAAAAACTCCACAGTCAAAAATTAAAACTGATCAGAAAAACATTAACCTAGGTCTGTATGAGCTCAAAAATAAAATAGAACTTTATGATGTGGGAAAAAGCAATAATAAAATAGATATTGAAAAAAGCATCCTGGTTAATCACTGTCGCAGATGTAAGAATAGCCAAGCTGGAGTTCTGGATATCAGCTGTTATGGATTTGAGTCAAATCATCTTCCTTTTGGTCTGTAGAAATAGTTTTGGTTAATCTCTCTGGAATCCAAATTGGCTGCTGTTCTCCCTGTGGAAAAACACAAACAGAGCCCCGACTCCAGACTATCACTGGGTCAGGACCTTTCCATTGTCCTGTTAGAATATCCTTCCAAAGTATCTTAGGCTTATGTACATTTTTTGGATACAAATGTCTTTCCGCAGCACTAAGCCCTGATGAATCCAAATTTAAAAAGTTTAGAGTAAAAAGGGTTATTTTAAGTTTATCTTTGGGGGATATATACCCCTTTCCAATTCCCTCCTTTTGTTTTAATAAGTACATTTTAATAGTTTGATGAGCTCTTTCAACTATGCCTTGTCCTTGTGGATTGTATGGAATTCCTGTTATGTGTGTAATGCCAAATGATGAGCAAAATTGTTTAAAAGAGGTAGACGCATAACCAGGACCATTATCTGTTTTTAACTGTTTTGGAACACCCACAGTGGCAAAATTTTGTAAGCAATGAGCTATAATGTCTTTAGTTTTTTCTTCGGCATGAAGGGAGCCCATCAAAAATCTGGAAGAAGTATCAACTGTAACATGCAAATATTTTAATTTTCCAAATTCTGGCAATTGTGTGATGTCCATCTGCCAAATATGGTTAGGTATCAGTCCTCCAGGATTGACTCCAAGATTAACTTGTGGTAAAAATGTCACACAATTTTGACATTGTTTTATTATATGTCGGGCTTGTTCTTTAGTTATTTTAAAATGTTTTTGTAAAGTATTAGCATTGACATGGAACCTTTTATGAAAATTTATAGCTTCTTCTATTGTGGAGAAAATATGTATGTCGTGTAGATTTATGTGCTAATTCATTGCCCAAACTAAGGGCTCCAGGCAATCCTGTATGTGCCCTGATATGTCCTATAAAGAATGAATCTTTTCTGTCCCAGATTAGATTTGTATAGTAGAAAACAAAGAGAAAACAGTAGAAGAAGGGGAAATCCTACCAGCATCTTCAAGGGATACTACAGCATTAACTACATACTGACTATCAGAAAATAAATTAAATACAGAATCTTTAAACATCACAAAAGCTTGTAAAACTGCATTAAGCTCTACCTTTTGAGCTGATTGTTTGGGTACTAAAAATGTAAAAGTTTGATCAGGGGTAACTACTGCTGCTGTACCATTATTTGACCCATCAGTGAATATATTTGGAGCATTCATGATTGGGGTTTTTCTTGTCATCTTTGGAAAAACTACAGGATGCTTAGACCAAAAAGACAACAAAGGATTAGATGGTAAGTGATTATCAAATGAAACATTACATTTACACATGATTATTGCCCAAGTATTTAACTCATTAGCTAACTCATCAATTTGATCCACAGTATATGGAGTAATAATTTTATTGGGAGAAATCCCAAATACTCCCTTTGCTGCTTTTATTCCTTTGAGTATTAATTGTCCTACAGCCTCAGGATACCTAGTAAGAATAGTGTTAGGAGAATAAGATAAATGTATCCACAATAATGGACCTTCTTGCCAAAATACTCCTGTAGGAATATTTTTTGTTGGCAATACAATAAATAATAAAGGCAAACTTATATTAATTCTATCCAAATGAATATTTTCCATATATCTTTCAATGACTTTTAATGCCTTTCTTGCTTCAGGCATCAACATGTGGGGTGAATTTGGATCTGATGGACCTTTTAGAATATCAAATAAAGGTCTCAACTCTCCTGTTGGTATGCCTAGATAAGGCCTTATCCAATTCATGTCTCCCAATAACTTTTGAAAGTCATTAAGTGATTTGAGTTGATCTACTCGTATTTGAATTTTTGGTGGACAGACCATGGTTGAGGATAATAGAACTCCTAAATAATTAATTGGAAAATTTAATTGTACTTTATCTATTTCTATCTCTAGATTATAATTTTTAATAAGTTTTTAAGTGTGGCATAACATTCTAGCAATGTGTTTTTATCTTTATGAGCCAATAACACATCATCCATATAGTGAAATATTTGTAGTTCAGGATTTTGATTTCTAAGTGGCTGGATTGCTTTGTTAACATAAATTTGACACATAGTTGGACTAATAGCCATTCCTTGAGGGAGTACTTTCCATTCATATCTCTGATCAGGACCTTCAAGATTTAGTGCAGGGATAGTAAATGCAAAATGTGGACTATCCTCGGGATGAATTGGAATTGAAAAAAAAAAATCTTTAATATCTATAGCTAAAACATACCAGGTTTTTGGGGAAGCAGACAATTGAGGAATCCCTGATTGAGCAGGTCCCATAATAACCATCTCATTATTAATGGCTCTTAAATCTTGCAATAATCTCCATTTACCAGATTTCTTTTTAATGACAAAAATGGAAGTATTATGGGGAGATATGGAAGGTTGTATATATCCCTCCGCTAATTGTTGTTTGACCAGCTCATGGGCTACTTGTATCTTTTCTTTAGTCAGGGGCCACTGAGGAACCCTCACTGGTCTTTCTGATTTCCAAGTAATTTTGATTGTCTCAGTGGCCCTTTCTGAAAACCCAATCCATGTCTATTTAATTCTTGATCTATTTGAATTGGTGCTGTCATACCTTGTTCTTGTTCTCTTAATCTATTTTCTTTCCTAAACCCTTGTCTAGCCCTATTAGTGGGCACGTTAGGATTGATGTTATTTGTTTATGTCAAACCTAATTGATCTAGGACATCTCGTCCCCATAAATTTATAGGAAGATGATCCAATACACAGGGCTGTATAGTTCCTTCACATCCTTCAGGATCCTTCCAATCTAATACCATTGCACTTCTATGGGGATTAGTTGCCACTCCTAGGCCTTGAAGCGTTTGAGTGGCTTGTTGTAATGGCCAATGTTTTGGCCATTCTTGACGAGATATGATGCTAAGGTCTGCACTTGTGTCCAGTAGCCCATTAAAGTCATGTCCTTGAATATTTAGTTTTAGCATGGGGTGAGAATCTAAATTTAAAGACAGCATAGCCCAATCTACACCTGTGGAGCCTAATCCCTTGGAACCTCTTTCTACAGTATGACTGGAAAATTTATCATGCAGGCTGGGTATTATTAATAACTGTGCTATTCTGTCTCCTGGTGAAATTACTGATATACCTCTTGGAGAACTAGCTATAATTTTTATTTCACCCTCATAATCGGGATCAATTACCCCAGGACTTATCATAAGTCCTTTTAGTGTTGAAGAACTGTGTCCCAATAATAAGCCTACTGTTCCTTGGGGAAGAGGTCCTTTTACTCCTGTGGGAATGATTTGAACTCCCATCTCTGGAGTTAGTACTGCTCTGGCAGAGGCACAGATGTCCAACCTGCACTCCATCTAGTTTGTCTGATGAGGGATTTAATGGATAATGCATCCTGGGCACTACCTTGATGGTGCTGCTGGGTTCCTCCATTGCCCCATATATTTGTGGTTTTGGGCCCAGGAGCATTGGGCCCTCCAGTCCGTTTTTTGGCAATGGAGCCTGATGCCTTTCTCCATGATATTGTGGGTAAACACTTGGTCCTTGTCTGTTTTTTGATAACGGAATACCCTCTATGGTGGTTTGAGAACGGCATTCATTAGCCCAATGTTTCCCTCTACAGCATCGTGGGCAAATACCCGGTATTCTATTCCTTTGATACCTAGCTTTGTTAAACCCTCCTCCTATGGGGCAACTCCTTTTAAAATTTCCTGTTTGATCACAATTATAGCATATTTTTGGCCTGGCATCTAAAGCCTGTTGTACTGCTGCTAAGACTTGCCCTTGTTCATTAATGTCTCTACATAATTTAATATATGTGTTTAAATCTTCATGTCTCCATGGTCTAATGACTTCTCTGCAGCAACAATTTGCTTGGTCATAAGCCAGTTGTTTTATAAATAGCATTGCCTGTTCTGTGTCTCCAAATATTCTAGAAGCTGTTTGAATAAGCCTATCTACAAATTCAGTGTAAGGTTCATTAGTTCCTTGTATTACCTTAGATAATTGTCCTTGTAAATTTCCATGCCCCTGTAAAGTTTCCCATGCCCTAACTGCATCTATAGCAATTTGTGCGTATATGCCAGGATCATATTCAATTTGTTGCCATTGACCCTCATAAGGTCCTTTTCCTAATAACATATCTAGATTTCTTTGAGTGTAACCAGCTGCTGCATTTCTCCTAGCTGTCTCCATGCAAAATTCCTCATTGGCAACCTTCCATAACAAATATTGTCCTCCATTTAGCACAGATCGACACATGTTAGCCCAATCTGCTGGCGTCATGTCTAAGTTGGTAATGGATTCGACCATGCTCACAGTGAAGGGTGCTTGTGGCCCGTAGGTTGTTACAGCCTCCTTTAATTGCTTCACTGTTTTGAAATCTAAAGCACAGTGAATTTGTTGCCCTCCTGCCTGCTCAAGTACAGGGCATGCTAATCTTTGGGGTCCTGCCTCAGGATTCCATCCATCAACTACGGGAGTTGAGGGCCACTCAGCTGTAGATGGAGATGTTGGTTCAATTACACCCTCTGGTGATAGAACGGAGTTAGTAGCAGCCTCCTGTTGTAATTCCCCTCCTGATGGTTCTTTTTCCTCTAAGCTTTCTTTCTTCAAATTTTCCTCTGTCTGACTAGCTCAAGAGACCTTCTCTTTTGCTTGACCTAACATGTTTTCTACCATAGTCTGGACCTATAACAATTTACTTAACAGTCTTTCACTTTGTTTTTTACTAGTTTCTAATCTACTATAAAGATAACACAACCCAATAAGATAGCATAAAACAAAACCGAAACAGAATGAAACAAAAATGGAACAACGAATAGTTGTATCAATTTTCTCTTTCTCAGGGCCGAACAACTTCAAACCTTGAGCCAACCATTTTTCCCAGTTTGCCTGAGAAAATTCTAGGGATAGGCCGCTTGAAACAAAAACAAAATAAATCAAAACAAGAACACATTTTTTTTTTGAAATGGTCACCCATTTTGTCGCCTTCCCTCAGGTGAGAGCAATTTTACTCACCTCCAAGCTTCAGGCATTCCCCCAACGGGCCGCCAAATGCTGCAGTCTGGCTGGGCACAAAATCACGAACCACTCAAGCAGGAACAAACTTTATTTTTTGAAACTGCCGCCAATGTTCTGTACGCCCCCGGGAAGATCGCCGATCCACACATGTGGCGTTCTCCCAGCACCCCCAGAGGAAGTTCCTCCCCCGGAACTCCCTCCTACTGTACTTCCCCAACCAATGGGAACTCTCCAGGAGTCCCGTAGCAGGCCTACGTGAACAGCAGGAGTCCAATATCCATATGAATGCAAATCTTAACATAATCATATCATCTCAATGGCTAGCTGGCATCACCTTTCAACCAAAAATCCCATGCATCATATACTTGGCTGACTCTTAGCAGACCCCGAATCATATCCTAAAACTCAACCAAGGTCTAAACAAGACCCTTAACTTAAACCAAAACCCAACAGTAACCCTAGCTTTAATTCGAGTCATAACCCTAACCTTAAAACTAACCCTGATGCTGACTAATATCCTAACCATCACCTTAGCTCTAAAGACAGCCCTCACCGTTAACTGGACCATAAAAGTAATCCTAGCCCTTATTTGCATCCTAACCCTAACCCTATAACTAAAATTGTCTCTGAATTATATCCTAATACTAACCTAGCTATAAATATCACCCTTAAATAAAACCTAACCCTAAAACTAGTCCTACCCCTACCCCTAACCCTAATTGTAACCTAGTTCTTGCATTATCCTTTGGATAATATTAGCCCTAACCCTAACACAAAAATTAGCCATAATCTGAGCCCTAAACAGATTTATCACTAACTCTAACTCTAACTCTAGCCCTAACCCTAGCTCTAAGCCTATCCCTTACCCAATGTGAAACCCTAAACCTTAGAATAATCCTAGACCTATCCCTAATCCTTAAGCTAACCAAAGCCATAACCCTATTAATATTCATAACCCTACCCTCATTCTAGCTCTAACCCTAATTCAAACCCTAATGTTAACTCTGACCATTATTTTGACCATAACACTAACCCTAGGTCTAAACCTGGCCCTAACCCTAGACCAAACCATAACACTAGCTCTAGACCTATACAAAAAACCATCCCTAGCCCTTAAAGTTAACCTTTAACCTAGCACTAACCATACCAGTAGATCTAAACCTAGTTCTAATTTTGGCTGTAACCCTAACTCTAAGTCTAACCCAAACATTGGCCCTGCCTTTAAGAGTAAACCTAACTCTAAACCTGACCCTAACTAAAAATCTAAACCTAACACTATACCAAGCCAAAATCCTAACCATCAAACTAACTCTAATCATAATCATTGCTCTTACATTACCAACATCCCTAACCCTAGGCCTAAACTTAACACAAAAACTAGAGCTAATCCTAGGCCTAAGAATAACCTCAATCCTAATTCTAACCTAACACTTGATTAGTCCTAACCCTAGTGCAAATCCTAATACTTACCCTAAAAATAAAGCTACATTTATCCCTAAATATACCCCTAATATTAGCCCTAATTCTAAACTAAACCCTAGCACTAAACCTAGCTCTAAACCTACCTATTACCCTAAAACTAGCCCTAAACCTATTAATAACCTTAGGCCTAACCCTAACCCCAAACCTAACCAGAAACCTAACACTAGACCTAATCCTTAACATCACACTTGCCATAGAACTAACTCTAGCTCAAACCCAAACCCTTACCATCAACCTAAACATAACCATAGCCCTAACCCTAAACCTAAAATTCAATCTAACACTAACCATAACCCTATTCCTACATCTAATAATATCCATTACTCTAACACTAACCATACCCCTAATGATGATGCTAGCCCTAATCCAAACCTAACCTTTACCATACTCTAATATTATCCCTAGACCTAACTCTAAACCTAAACCTCGCCCTAGCCCTAACCCTAGCTCAAAACATAACCCTTATGCTAAACATAACCCTAACACTATCACTAGTTCTAACACTAACCCTAATTCAAGACCTATTCCTGAGCATAACCCTAGCCCTAACCTCAGCTCTAACCCTATCCATTATCCTAAACATTACCCTTACCCTAATGCTAACCCTAGGCCTAACACAAACCCTATCACTAAACCTAACCCTCTAAATTACCATAAACCTAACCTGAACCCTAAACAAAAACCTATCATGAACCTAAACCTGACCCTAATGCTTATTTGAGCCCTAAACCTAAACCCTAACCTCAACCAAACTCTAACCTGATCCTGACCCTAATAGTTCCCCTAGCTCTAAACCTGACCCATAACCCTAAACCTAACCCTTAAACTAGACCTAGCCATAAAACCAATTCTAAAATTGTCCTCTCCTCAACTGTAACCCCACACCTGACATTAGCCCTAGCCCTAATCCTAGCCCTAACCCTAACAAAAACCCAAGCCATTATCCTAGCCCTCAACCTAAATTAATCTGAACACTAACCCTAACCCTAGCTCTAACCCCAGTACTAACCCTAACCCTAATCTTAGCCATAATTTCACTCTATCTTTAAACCTAACCATAACCCTAGACCTAAGTAGAAATCTAACTCTCACACTAGCCGTATCACTTGTTCTAACCCTATCCCTTAACGTAACCCTGAACCTAGCCCTAAACTTAGTCCTAACCCTTGCCCTATCCATAGCCCCATCACTAACCTTAGATCATAATCTATCTCTAAATCTAACCCTGACCCTAACCCTAAGCCTAACCCTAACCCTAGCCCTAACCCTAACACTAATCCTAAAACTAGCCCTAATTCTACACTAGCCCTAAAATGAAACTGGGCCATAACCTCTATCCCTAACCCTTAAACTAAACCAAACCCTGCCAATAAACCTACCCCTAACCCTAGCCCTAATTCAAGTTTAAGCCGAACCCTAAAACTAACCCTGACACTGACTCTGAAACTATCACTAATCCTAGCTCTAAACATTACCCTAATTCTAACACTAACCTAACACTAAACCTAGCCATAATCTTAACACTAAAATTAGCTCTAATCATAACACTTGTTCTTACATTAGCCGTAATCCTAACCCTAGCATAACTTAACCCAAATTGTAGGCTAATCTATTCCCTATCCCGAGATTAACCCTAACCCATACCCTAACCCTAGCCCTAGACCTAATCATAATCACAACCCTACCCCTAATCCTATACATTACCATAACAATAACCCTACTCCTAATGCTAACCCTAGGCCTAAACCTAACCCTCTATGTAATCCTATCCCTATCTATTTCCCTAAACCTAACATGAACCTAATTCTAATCCTATCATTACCCAAACCCTTACCCTAATGCTAATTCAATCCAGAACTTTAAGCCTTAACCTATTCCAAACCCTAACATAGACCTTCACCCTAATGATAGCCCTAGGCCTAAACCTGACCCTAACCCTAAACCTAAAACTTACACTAGATGTACCCATATTCCTAACACCTAAAACTCTCTCTAAATATAATTCTAGACTTGAAATTAGCCATATTCCTATTCCCAGCCTTAACCCTAAAACAAACCATAGCACTCATCCTAGCCCTAAACCTAGCTTTAATCATAACCCTATTCCTAACCCTTATTCTAAACCACACCCTACCTCTAAACTAGCATAACACCATCACTTACCCTAAACTAAATCCTAAATCTAACCCTAATTCTATGCTTAAACTGAACACTAACCATAGACCTAATCCTAGCCATAATTTATCTCTACTCCTAATTCTTACCCTAACCTTAGCACTAAGACTAACAATAATTCTCACACTAGCCCTATCATTAGTTCCAATCCTAGCCTTTACAAATAACCCTAACCCTAGCCCTAATCCTTGCCCAATCCTTAGTCCTAGCCCTAAACCTAAGCCTAAGACTCATGCTAATACTATATATAATCCTAATGCTAATCATAAAACTAGCCCTAATCCTACCACTAGCAGTAAAACAAAACAGAGCTATAGCCCTAACCCTAAACCTACCTTAAACCAAACCCTAATGAAGCCAGATTTAAAGTTAGGTAGTCAGTGTAGTTATATCGAGTTAGATATAAAATGGAGGCCATGTTGAGAATGAATTCCCGGAAACACAGGACAACTCATGACACAGGGCAAACTGAGACCCTAGCACTTGGCCAAAGGGGACAAAAAACACCGTTGGCAAAGCAAGGTGAGAGACGAGATTTTTGGTTTAGGAAGTTCAAGCTTAGGGAGACGTCCCTAATGAGAACAGTTTTCTCTGGCGGGGGGCACCTGAGTCCTGTTTTCTTCTCACTCAGATGGGAGCTTCTCTCTCCAATATGCCAGGTGCACCACTAACCTGCATATTGAAAAATTGGGATAGATTTCAACCTTAGATACTCAAATAAAAGTGCCTCATTTTCTTCTGCTGCCATGTCTGGCCTCAATACAAACTCCCTGATGGAGAAACCTGGCCATCAGAGGGAAATATCAATTTTAATACAATTTTACAGCTTGATAAAATTTGCAAAAAAAAGGGAAATGGTGTGAGGTGCCATATGTTCAGGTTTTCTTTGCTCTAAGGGAAAATCCTAAATTATGCCAACAGTGTAAAGTAGACTTAGCTATGATATCTGCCATGAAGAGAGAAAATCTTGGGGACTTACCTAATGAAGAGAAAGAATCAGGAGTACCCACAAAATCTCCATCTGCTGTTGTTGCGCAACAACAGCCCACGTGTCCTCCCTGCATCTGCCCCAACAGGAAAACAAAATATATTACCTCTCCAGGAGATGCCCAGAAGGAGAATTTGGGCTGATCAAAGTACATACCCCCATCTCCCTTCAAGACCTAAGGCTGATAAAAACTGACTCTACTGGAAAGTTAGGAGATATGCCAGATTGCCTGGATTGGACCTAACAATAGGAGTTAATCCTGTAAGTAAAAGAGGGACTGAGGGAATTCCAGCAGCTGCTGAAGCCATTTTGCTTTGGGGAACTTCCTCTTCCTTTACTGCACTGTTAGGATTACTCCACCTATGTCTACTTAAAAAAGGAAGGGACAATGAATGCAGTAATGTGTTGATATTATAGATTTATTCTTGGAAATGATCTTGGCTGAATGTGTGTTTAAAAGATGATTTTTATTGTAACAATCTGGTATCTGAATGGGTTTTTGAAGCATTGCACAATCTTGCAGTTAAAAGTTGGGTGTAGGTAATTGTTTAGTTTATGATTTCAGATAATTCATGCCAGAGAACTTAAATACTTAGGGTGGAAAATTAAAGAACTCTACTTCCAAGTTGGCGAGTAACTCCAAAACATTTAGTTTTATTTTTTCCATCAATGTTTGATCTGGGTAGTCTGGGAAGATTTTACTAGGTGTACCAGTGCATTAATTTGGGCAGGGATAGTAAATTATGATATGGTATCTGTTCCCCTCCGTGTGTAGGATTTAGGAAAATAAAATGTTGTATTGGGACTTTGGTCTGGCTTATTGAAATGACATTGAATAGCAACAGTCTTAGGAAATTTTTAAAGTGTAAATTTGGATATACATGGTAGTGTGTGGTTCTCTTTTGGAATTTTTTTTTCAGGTGATTTAATGTAACTTAATACTACTTTAGGAACTTCAGAAATAATCTGCCTAAATTCAGAAATTTACAAGGATTGTTTCAAAATGTGAACAGAAAAAGAGGTTAACAGATGGAAAAGAGAAATTAGAAGGTTCTATATATGGATTTAATAGAAAGAAAATGTGATTCTGGATAAGAGAATCTATGTGATTAAGAAAATAATAGGGTTTAAGTAAGTGATAAAGGTCTGTGTAAGTTGGTTATATGTGTAAGTTGTGAGCAAGTAATCTTAAATTAAAAATTCTACAACTATGATTGAAGAACAACCTTATTTTGCAAAATTTTGCTATGTTATTTCTTTAAGATCTTAATTTGTTTAATATAAAAACATCAATGTAACTGTGGTGCTATTAATGTGTTCATATCTTCCAGGTATAAAAGTCTGTAAAAAAAGAGCATTATATCAAGCTGGTGTTCTAAAATTGTATGGTAATTTTAGGCTTAAAAGAAAAACATGTTGGAGATGTATTTATATCATTTGTGTTCTGTAACTGGACTTGTTATCAATAAGTTATGTAAAGTTCTATGTTACTTTTTACACTGAGATTTTACACTGAGATAAAATTTAAATGTATTTTTAAGTTAATGAGAGCCTTATCTATGTGAAGGTTGATATTGTAAAACACAAGAGTACTTTGCTACTTTTCTACAAAAGGTTAAAATCATTCAGCCTTTCTTTAATTCTTGTTTTAGATATGATATTATATTGTGTTAGCTAATATTCATGTGAACTTGAGCAACAATTTATGTAGGCTTTATAAAATGATGTCTAAAAATAAGATAAGCTTCAGAACTATAGTACATAAGATTTATGAAGAGCCCCACCTTACCTGAGATAATGCTCTGTGTCCCATATCACAACATGTAAAAATGACTATGAAAGAAGTAGGCCAGATTTCAGTACATTTAAATTTGTGTCAAAAAGTTGGTTTTTGTCACAATTACTAGGATCTCAAACAGGGGATTATAATGTATAACTCTGCCAAAATTCAAGGTAGCTATTACATGAACTAAATATGTTTTTACTCTTGTTAATTTTATTTTGTAGTTTTCTTATAAACAGTCTAAAGATTGTCTGTTCATGTTTTGCAGAGGTACTTGTTTAAGAACACACATCCTGGGTTGATTTAAGATAATGAGTTATCACCTAGAGGATAGAGAGATAGACATTAAAACCCACTACTCTTAATATAAGGCTGTTGATATTTATTTACTGGATGTTTAAGATTAAGTTTTAAAATTAAAGTTCAATTAAAAGGGCCAAGAAAACCAATATTTAGCTCTTACCCTCTAAATCAGTCTGAATACTGGGAACAGTGGACTTCCCTAAATAGCTTTGCAACTCTGGGCCAAATAACCTACAGATCAGGGAGATTAATGAGACCACTGGAGAACAGAAAGCCAAACAGTGCATTTGCTATTAAGAGGAGGGTCATCAGAGAAGGTAATCCCTGATGCATCCAAGGGAAGCCACATGGTCAAGCAAGACCTGGACCCATCCTAGCACAAATGGCACTAACAGAACTGAGAAGCTGCTGTTAAGTTCCCCCAGGACTCCCATGGAAACTCAGCTGACTGTTAAAAATAGATAGAAACAAAAGTCAGTTTGACTGCTTCATCTTAAACACTTAGCAAAGACAGTTAAAACTAAAATCAGCTATTCCTGTGCATTTTAAATAATAATAATAATAGTTAAATGTAACTCCCAAGAATAAGTAAACTATATGCTACAAAATGGATTCTTAGGCAGGAATGCCTGATAACTATAAAAAGGAACTGCCAGAGTAGTTTTTAGTTTAAGGCCTACAGCTATTTCTTACGTACACTGGTAGGTTTGGTATTTGCTAGTATGAATATCCAGCTCTAAGTAACAGAATTAAAGATTTTTCTATTAGACACAGAGGTCATAATAGTAAAAGGAATTTGCAATATCAGATGAGATTAAATAATTCAACTGTATCTTAAGGGGAAGTACATATGAACCCTAGAAGTTAAATGTTGTGTTTACATTCCTGACAATTTTGGCAATGTGACAAATATCCTTAAATATTTACATGCTCAGATAGAAGCCATGTCCTCACCAACTTTGGCTTGTGAACAATATCTTAGCTCCTGGTTCTCTGGTACTTCCTGGTGGAAAACATTGTTAGTCTCTCTCTTTGGCATCATACTCATTGGTATATTCATGTGCTGTGGCATTTATTGCTGCACCTATCTGGTTCCAGTACTAATGAATTCTTGTTTCTCTTATAGACCATGAATCAACTCAAATGGCCCTCCAGCCTATTCTCAATTGGACTTCTATCATGGACCACTCGATAGACCCAATTTACAAAAGGAGACTCCAAATTGCTTGCCCAACATCATCCCCTGTCAGCCTGAAGAAGCCAGAACGATCTTCACCCCCTTTCCTAACAGCAGTAAGGAGTTCCCAAAATTAGAGGGGGGAATTAAGCCAGATTTAAAGTTAGGTAGCCAGTGTAGATAGGTAAATCGGGTCTAACATCAAGTAAGATCTAAAATGGAGGCCATGTTGAGAATGAATTCTGGGAAATGCAGGACAACTCATGGAATGTTAATAAAGTCCAGGAAAAAGCCCAAGGCAAGAGCCTATCCCAAAGAAGTGTTAATGAACAGCCCCCAGCAAACTGGAAGGTGTTAACTCAGAAGTCCTTCCTGACCAGATTACTTCTTTGGCCAACTTGTGCCTCACCCCTCGGTCCTTCCCACCTACATTCCATCATTGAAAGAACTATAAAAAGGGGAAACAACTGCATGTCCACGGATTCCATCTCTTGGATCCCTTTCTTCCTCCAGGAGAAGTCTTTTCTGCTGTCCTATAATAAACTTCTATATCCCATTCTGATCTTGCCTCGGCGTACTTCTCTGGTGTTATTCTTCAACATTGGGGAAGCAAAAATTCATCATCGGTCAACAACGGTAACACTAACACTACACCTAGACCTAACCATAGCCTTAATTAGAGTCCTAACCCTAACCTTAAAAGTATACCAGGCAGCGACTCATATTTTAAACTCAGACTAGCTTGAAACACCATAATAAACTTAAACCAAAACTTAACAGTAACCCTAGCCCTTATGTGAGTCCTAACCCTAACCATGACACTGATTCATATACTAAAACTAACCCTGGATCTAAATATTAACCTAACCTTAAACTTAACCCTAACACTAAAACTACAACTAAGCCTAACCCTAACCCTAAAACTAACTCTAATTGTAACCCTAGTTCTTATATTAGCGATTGTCCTAACCCTAGTCCTAACCCTAATACAAAACTAGCCCTAATCTGAACCCTAAACCTAACTTTAACCCTAACCCTCCCTAACTATAACCCTAAACCTAACTGTAACTCTCCCCCTTACACTAAGTGAAACCGTAAACCTAATGGTAAACCCTAGATCTATCCCTAATCTTTAGGACAACCAAAATTTGAACCCTATTTATAGTCCTGACCCTAGCCTTCATTCTAGCTCTAATCTTATCCCAAACCCTTATGATAACCCTGACCCTTATTCTGACCCTAACACAAACCCTAGGTCTAAAACTGACCTTCAACCTAGAGCAAACCCTAACACTGGCCATACCACTAACTTATAGCTAAACCTAACCCTAACCCTAGATCTAAGACTAACTCTAACTCTCACACTATCCCTATCACTAGTTCTAAGCCTATCCATTACCATAACCCTAACCCTAGACCTAACCCTTGCCCTATCCTTAGTCCTAGCCATAACTCTAGATCTAACCCTAACTCGAAATATATCCATAAATCTAAGCCTAAGCCAAAAACTAAAACTAACCCTAACCCTAATGCTATTCATGAAACTAGCCCTAACCCTAACCCTAGCAGTAAAACAAACTGAGCGATAGCACTAACCATAAACCTTAACCTAAGCCAAATCCTAACACTACACCTAGCCCTAATCATAGCCTTAATCCGAATCCTAACCTTAACCTAAAAACTAACTCTGACCCTGACTTATATCCTAATACTTACCCTAGCTCTAAACATTCTCCTAACCTTAAACTAAAATCTAAAAGTAAACCTATTCTTAATTCGAGTCCTAACACTAACCCTGACCCTGACTCTTATCCTAACACTAACCATAGCTCTAAATATCATCTAACCTTAAAACTAACCCTAACACTAGACCTACCCCTAACCTGAAACCTAAAACTAACCATCATTGTAACCGTATTCCTTACATTAGACATTGTCCTATCATTAGCCCTAACCCTAACCAAAAAAATAGCTCTAATCCGAGCCCTAAACCTAGATTGAACCCTAAACCTAAGTCTAGCACTAACCCTAGCTTTAAGGCAATCCTTTACCCTATGAACAACCCTAAACCTAATGGTAGCCCTAGACCTATGCCTAATTCTGCCTTTAAGAGTAAACATAATTCTAAACCTGGCCCTAACTGAAAATCTAAACATAACACTAGATCTTGACATAACCCTAACCCAAAAACTAGCCCTAATCATAATCCTAGGTCTTACTTTACCCTAGGCCTAAACCTATCACAAAACCTAGAGCTAATCCTAGGCCTTGACCTAGCCCTAAGAATAACCCTAACCCTAACCCAAACCTAACCCTCGCCTTAGTCTTAACCCTAGCTAAATACCTAACCCTTATTTTAAAAATAAACATAGAACTATCCCTGAATCTAACCGTAAACCTAGTCCTAATCCTAACCTTAACACAAGCCCTATTCCTAGCTCTAAATTTACCCATTACCCTAAACCTAACCCAAAACCTAATTGTAAACCTAGCCTTAACCCTAACCATAATCCTAGCCCTAAACCTAAAACTAACCCCAGACCTAACTCTAAGCTAATATTCGTTATATCCCTAACCATAAATCAAAACCTAACCCTTACCATAAACCTAAACATAACAATAGACCTAACCCTAACCCTAAACTTAAATCTAACCCTGTCCCTAACCCTAAATCTACATCTAACCATACTTATTACACTAACTCTAAACCTAAACTTAATTATAACCATTCCCCTAACCCTAACATTAAACCTAAACCTACCACAATCTTATCCCTAAACATAACCCTGAACCTAACCCTAGCTCTTACCCTAATCATAGCTCATAACCTAACTCTTACACTAAACATAACACTAACCCTAAACCTAGTTCTAACCCATATCCTAACACTAACTCACGACCTAATCTTAACCATAAGTCTAGCTATAAACTTAGCTCTAACTGTATCCATTATCCTAATCATAACCCATAACCTAATGCTAATTCTAGGCCTAACCCTATCTCAAGACCTAATCCTTACCATAACCTTAGCCCTAACCTTAACTCTAACTGTATCCATTGTCCTAAACATAACTCTTTCCCTAATGCTAACCGTAGGCCTAACCCTAAAACTATCACTAACCCCAACACTATCAGTTACCCTAAACCTAACCTGTACTCTAAATCCAAACCTATCTTTACCCTAACAATAACCCTAATTCTAATTTGAGCCCTAATGCTAAACTCAAACCTAAAAGAAAGCCTAACCATGACCCTGACCCTAATAATTCCCCTAGCTCTAACCTGACCTTTACCCTAAACCTAATCCTTACATTAGACTTAGGCAAAACCTAACCATGAAACTATCCATAAACATAACCCTAGACATGAAATTAGCCCTAGATATAATCTTAGCCCTAACCCAAACACAAACCCTAGCACATATTAGCACTAAACATAGCCTTAATCATATCCCTAACCTTAAACCTGGGCATAACTTAAAACCAACCCTATCCCTAATCACAGGCCTAACCCTAAAAATAACCTCAGCCCTAAAACTAAGTCTAACTCTCTCCCTAGACCTAAAACTAATTCTAAACCAATCCCTTACTGGAACTCTAAACCTACCCCTAACCCGAGGCCTAACCCTAGCCATTTCCTTAGACCTAGCCCAAAACCTAGATCTAACATTAAATCTAACCCTAAGGCAAAGCCTAAGCCTAAACCTAACACTAACCCTAACCTTAACCCTAAAGCTATTCCTAGAACTAGCCTTGAATCTAGCCCTAGCCCTAATACAAAACCAAGCCATATCTCTAACCCTACACATTAACCTAAACCAAAACCAAACCCTACACCTAGCCATAAGCCTAGCCCTAATTCTAATTTTAAGCAGAAACCTAAAACTAATCCTAACCCTGATTCTGACACTAAAACTAACCCTAGATTTAAACAATACCCTAATACCATAAGCCTAAACATAACACTAGACATAGCCCTAACCCTAACCCTAACCTTAAAATTACCCATAATTGTAACCCTAGTACTTACATTAGCAATAACCCTAACCCTAGCCCTACCTTAACTCAAAACCTAGCCTAATCTGAGCACTAAACCGACTTTTTACCCTTACCATAACCATAATCCTAAACCTAGCAATAATAATAACCATAACCTTAGCTCTAACCCTAGCTCTAACCCTATCCGTTACCCTAACCATAATCTTAACCCTAATTCTCACCCTAGGCCTAAACCTTACCATATCCTTTATCCTAACCCTATCCATTACCCTAAACCTAACTTGAAACCTAAACCTAACTATATCGTTACCCTAATCCTAACCCTGTGCTAATTTGAGCCCTAAATTTAAACGTTAACTTATCCCAAACACTAATCATGAACATGACCCAAACAATACCCTTAGCCCTAAACCTGACCCTAACCCTAAATCTAACCTTTACACTATATCTAACCTAACCCTAAACTATCTTTAACTGTAAAGCTTGACCTGAAGTTAGCCCTAGCCCTAAGCCTAGCCCTAAACCTAGACTTAATTCTAACTTGAACCATAACCTGAGGTTTAACCATAATTCTAACCCTCACCCTAACCCTAAACCTAGCAATAACCCCATCCTTTACACTAAACCTAACCATAACCCTAAACATAACCATAATCCTAAAGCTAACCCTAACCCTTGCCTTAACCCTAGGCCTAACCCGAACAATAAGCCTAGCACTAACCCTAATTTAGTCTTATCCTAACCCTAAACCTAGCCATAAGACTAACTCTAACTCTTGCCCTAGCCCTATTCCTAGCTCTATCCTTAGCCCTTGCCCAACCCTGGATCTAAATCTAACTCTAAATTTTAACCTAACTATAAATTTAACCATAAACATAATCCTAAACCAATCCCAAACACTAGCCCTAACAAAAATCCTAATCCTAAATCTTGTCTTACCCCTATCCCTAGCCTTAAAACAAAACCAAGCTGTATCCCTAACCCCAAACCTTAACCTAAAGCAAACCATAAACCTACACCTCGCCCTAACCCTAACTCTAAAAATAACCCTGAACCTGACGCTGATCCTAACAGTAATCCTAGCTCCAAACATCACCCAAAACTTAAATTAATCCTAACAGCAAATCTAGCCTTAACCCTATCCCTAAAACTAGACCTAATTGTAACCCTAGTTCATACATTAGTAATTGTCATAACCCTAGTTCTAGCCCTAAGACAAATCCGACCCCTAATTCTAGCCCTAACCCTAACTTAAACCCTAATCTTAACCCTAACACAAGCCCTAACCCTAACCCTAATCCTAGCCCTAACCCTAGCCCTAACCCTATCCCTTACCCTAACCAAACCCTAAACCAAATGCTAACCCTAGTCCTAACCCTAATCCTTAGCCTAATGTGAACACTAAAACTATTACTAGTTCTAACCCTAATCTTCATTCTAGTTCTATCCCTAACCCTGACCCTTGTTTTGATCCTAACAGGAGACCTAGGTCTAAACCTGACCCTAACCCTAAACCAAACTCTAACACTAGCCCTACCAGTAAGAATATACCTATACCTAACCCTAACATAAATCTAGACCCCAAACTAATGCTAAATATATCTATAATTCTAGCCCTAGACCTAAACAAATCCTAGCTCTAGCTAGCCCTAACCATAACCCTTAACCTAAACTAAACACTTACCCTACCAATATACCTAAAACTAGTCCTAATTCTGGCTCTAACCCTAACTCTAATCCTATCCAGAACGCTGACCCTGACCCTCATATTAACCTATCTCTAAACCTGACCCTAACCCAAAACCTAGTTCTAATACTAGACCTAGCCATAACCATAAACCTAATACTAGCTCTAAACATAACCTTAGCCCTAATCATATTCCATATTTTAACACTAATTATAAAACTAACTGTAGCCCTAACCCTAACCATAGTCAAACCCTAACTCTATACCTAACACAAAAGTTAGTTGTAATCCTAGGAATAAAATTAGCCCTAAGCATAACCCTATACTTAACCCTATCCCTAACATTAACCACTACCACTTGCCTTAGACCTAACCCTAGCTCAAAGCCAAACTCTTACACTAAACATTACACTAGCCATATCCTAAAACATATCCCTAACCCTAGCTCTTATTCTAACCTTAATCCACCTTGAACTTTAGTTTTTAACACTGTCAAATACCCTAATTATAACCCAATCCCTAACACTAAACGTAACTCTAAACATAAATGTATCCCAAGATCTAACCATAAAAGTAAACCTCACCATAGCCCTAAACCTAGCAGAAATATTAAGCCTTACACTAAACCTAATCCTAAGACTATCCCTAATACAAACTGTAACACTAACCCTAAATCTAACATTATCCATTACCCTAAACCTAACCCTAACTGTAATGGAAACTCAAGCCATAACCCGAATGCTAAACCAAACCCTAAACATAAACATATCCCTAGACCTGAATGTAAACCTAACCCTCGCCCTAGCCATTCCCTAGCTCAAACAGTACCCCTTACCCTAACCTAACCATAACCCTAGCTCTAAACCTAACACTTAACATAAACCAAACCCTAGCCCTATCCCTAAACCTAACAATAATTTTAGACTTAATCCAAACCATAACCTAGCCCTAACCCTAGCTCTAAATCTATGCATTATATTAAACATAATCCTAACCTAATGCTAACCTTAACCCTATTGCTAAACCTAACCCATCCATTACCCTAAACCTTAACTGAATCCTAAACCTAACCCTATCCATTACCCTAACCCTAAGCCTAAACATAACACTAATTCAAGCCCTAAACCTAAACTTTATCTGACACCAAATGCTAAACCTGACCCTAAACATAATAATACCCCTTACCCTAACCTGACCCTTACCCTAAACATATCTCTGACACTAGACCTAGCCATAACCTAACCCTAAAACTATCCTTAATCATAAACCTAGACTTGATATTAACCCTATCCCTACTTGTAGCCCTGCACCTAAGAGATACCCTAGCACTAAACCTAGCCTTAATCCTAACCTAAAAACTAACAATAGCCCTAATCCTAATTCCAACTCTCTGTTTAGCCCTAAAGCTAGCTATAACTCCACCCATTCCCCTAAACTTAATCCTAACACAATGCTAATCCTAAACCTAACACTATCCCTGGGCATAAACCTACCATTAACCCTTGTCCTAATTCTACCCATAATTTAGCTTTAACCCTAAACGTAAGCCTAGTCCTAAATCTAAATCTAACTGTCATCCTAGCCATTTCCCTAGTTCTAACCCTATCTCTTACCGTAACACTAAACCTAGCCCTAACCATAATGCTGGATCTAACCCTAACTCTAAATCTAACCCGAACCCAAGCCTAAAGCTCACCCTAACACTAGCCCTAACCCTAACACTAATTCAAAATCTAGCCATAACCCTAGCCCTAGCCCTAAAACAAAACCGAGCCATAGGCCTAAAACTAACCCTAACCCATAAAAGTCAAGAGAAATGAAACCTTAAAACACAAACTGTTTCTGACAGCAAATTTTGAAGGCCCAACCTGGGAAACATGGTAATGCTAGGTAAAAGATGAATCCTGACGGGTATCAAAGAAATTTGAACAAAACTAACTCTAACCCAAACATAAGTTCTAACACTAGCCCTAACCCTAATCCTAAAACTAAGCCCTTTATTTTTTTATAGAGCTTGATGATAAAAGTTCCAAACTTGGGGTGCATAGTAAGAAACCTAATATATTAATCCTGCCCAGTATCAAAAATTCTGACCAATAATTGGGAAAGGTGTTTCAGTACATGCCTCTTTCCCCTGTCAAAATTGTTTTTTCCTGCTTCAGTTTAAAGTACATTCACAAGGAAGAAACCAGAGAATTCCCACAAAGAAGTGATTGAGTGTGTGAAGTTTCATGCAGCTAGCACCAACCCTGTTTGATTTCCAGCTTTTTTTTTCCATTTACACCTATAGGTCATAATGTAGTGAAAACTAAAAATTCAAACTGTTTCTGACACTGAACCACTGAACCTTGAAGGCCCAAACTTGGGTAGCCTACTAAGGTTGGTCAAAGATTAATCCTGTACAGTAGCAAAGTAATCTGAACAAAAACAAAAAAAAAAAAAAAACAACAACAAAAAAAAAAAAACGAAGCACTTTCAGTACATGTGTATTTTGCTTGCTGCTAAAGAACTCTGAGATAGAGTTGTTTCCTTCTACTTCTGCTTAGGGATACTTCACAGGAAACAAACCAGAGAATGCTCACTGAGAACTGATTGAGTGTCTGAAGTTTCAAGCAGCCAGCACAAACACTGTTTGATTACCAGCTTCATTTCCATTCACCCATACAGGGCTAAAAGAAGAGAAACATGAAATTTGAAACTGTTCCTGAGAGAAAACCATTTTACGTAGGAGGCCCAAATATTTGGCGTATAGTAAAAATAAGAAAAATGTGGAATCCTGCCCAGTATCATAGGAATTAAAAAAAAAAAAAAAACTAACTCTAACCCTAAAACCAGGTATAAACCTAGTCCTAACACTAAGTCTAAACCTAAACCTAATCTGTTTAGAGAACCTTTGATCATAGAAGTTTCAAAACTGGGGAGTCTAGTGGGGCAAACTTACAGATGAATCATGGGCAGTTTCAAAGAAATCTGACTAAATAATTGGGGGAGCTACTTCAGTACATGCATATTTTCCTGTTTTCTCCAAAAGTGTTCTCAGATAAATTTGCAATGCATTCTTTAGCTTATTATTAATTTCACAAGGAACAAACCAGAGAGTGCCCACAGAGAATTGATTGAGTGTGTGAAGTTTCAAGCAGTTAGCACCAACCTTATTTGATTTCCAGCTCCATGTCCATTTAACCATGTATGTAAAAATGAAGTGAATCCATACAATACAAATCATTCCTGTCAGCAAAGAATTGAGCCAAGAAGGCTAAAATCTGGGGAACATAGCAAGGCTAGGTAAAAATGTATCCTGTCCAGTATCAAAGAAATTTGAACAAGACAAATTCTAACCCTAACACTAGACCTAACTCTAACCTAACCTGTTTAGAGAAATTTTGATCATAGAAATCTCAAAGTTGAGGAGCCTAGTGGGCCAAGCTAATAGATTAATCCTACCCAGTATCAATGAAATCTGACCAAATGATTGGGGGAGGTAGTTCAGTACATGCATATTTTCCCGTAGTCTTGTAAAGTGCTCTCGAATAGTGTTGTTTTTGAATGCTTCATCTTTGGGATACATTCACAAGGATAAAACCAGAGCATCCTCACAGAGAACTGATTGAGTGTGTGAAGTTTCAAGTAGCTAGTAAAAACCTTGTTTGTTTTCTAGCTCCATTTCCATTTACCCATATAGGTCAAAATGAAGTGAAACCTTAAAATAAAAACTGAAATACTGACAGCAAACCAGTGGACATAGTAAGGCTAGATAAAAGATAAATCCTTCCTAGTATCAAAG
Organism: Marmota flaviventris; assembly: GCF_047511675.1. Classification (NCBI taxonomy): domain Eukaryota; kingdom Metazoa; phylum Chordata; class Mammalia; order Rodentia; family Sciuridae; genus Marmota; species Marmota flaviventris. The sequence continues at coordinate 2,993,070 of NW_027288296.1, read as the reverse complement.
AAATTTGAACAAAACTACTGTAAACCTAACACCAGATCTATCCTTAATCCTAACCCTACAGCTCACCCTAGCCTCTTTAGACAACCTTTGATCATAGAAGTCCCAAACTAAGGGAGCCTAGTGAGGCAAGCTAACGGATTTATCCTGCACATTATCAAAGAAATCTGAGCAAATATTTGGGGGAAGTGTTTCCATACATGCATATTTCCTTTATTTCTCCAAAAGTGTTCTGTGATAAAGTTGTTTTGCATGTTTCAGCTGAGTGCAACATTCACAAGGAAGAAACCAGAGAGTGCCCAAAGAGAACTGAATGAGTGTATGCAGTTTCAAGTATCTAGCACCAACCCTATTTGAGTTTGTGCTCCATTTCTCTTCAACAAATTAGTTCAAAATAAAGTGAAACCTAAAATACAAACTGTTCCTGACAGCGAAATATTGAACTGAGAAGGCTCAAACCAAAGAACATTGTGAGCCTAGGTAGAAGATGAATCCTGCACAGTATCAAAGATACATGAACAAAGCTGACTTTAACCCTAACACTAGGTTTAAACCTAGCCCTTACCCTAATCCTAATCTGTTTAGAGAACCTTTTATCATAAAAGTTCAAAATGAAGGGAGCCTAGTGTGACAATCTAACAGATGACTCTTGTGCAGTATCAAAGAAATCTGACCAAATAATTTGGGGAGGTAGTTCAGTACATGTATATTTCCCTGTTGTCTCCAACATTACTTTTGGATAAAAATGTTTTTGCATGTTTCAGCTTTGGGAAACTTTCACAAGGAAGAAACCAGAGTGCCCACATAGAACTTATTGAGTGTGTGCAGTTTTATGCAGTGAGCACCAACCATGTTTGATTTCAATTTCCATTTCCATTTACCTGTACAAGTCAAAATGAAGGAAACCTTAAAATACAAACTGTTCCCGACAGCAAATCATTGAAGGGATAAAGCCCAAACCTGAGGAAAATAGTAAGGCTAGGTAAAAGATGAATTATGCCAAATATCAAATGAATTTGAACAAAACTCATTCTAACTCTAACACTAGATCTAACCCAACCTTAACCTAATTCTAACCTGTTTAGAGTACATATGATCACAGAAGTCCCAAACTTGGGGAGCCTAGGGGCACAACTTAACAGATGAATCTTGTGTGGTATCAAAGAAATTTGATGAAAAATTGGGAAAGGTATTTAATACATTCATATTTCCTTTTTTTTCTTAAAGTGCTCATGGATAAATTGTTTTTCATGCTTCAGCTTAAGGTACTTTTACAAAGACAAACCAAAGAATGCCTACAGAGAGCTGATTGAGTGTGTGAAGTTTCATGCAGCTAGCACCAACCGTTTGATTTCCAGCTCCATTGGATTCACACCTATAGGCCATGATGAAGTGAAACCTAAAAATTCAAAGTGTTCCTGACACTGAACCATTGAACATTGAAGGCCCAAACTTGAAGAGCATACTAAGGCTAGGTAAAGGATGAATCCTGTACAGTATCAAATTAATCTAACGAAAAATATTTGAAGCTCTTTCAGTATATGAGTATTCTGCTTGTTCCTAAAAAACTTAGTGATAAAGCTGTTAGTTTCTACTTCAACCTAGGGCTACTTCCATGGCAAAGACCAGATTATGCTCACTGAAAATTGATGGAGTGTGTGAAGTTTCAAGCTGCTAGCCCAAACCCTGTTAGATTTCCAGCTTCATTTCCATTCACCCATATAGGGAAAAAAGTAGGGAAGCATGAAAATTGAAACTGTTCCTGAAGGCAAACCCTTTAGGTAGGAGGCCCAAACATTTGGAGTATAGTCAAAATAGGACAAAGGTGAATCCTGCACAGTATCATACAAATTTGAAAACAAAATTAACTCTTACCTTAACACTAGCTCTAATCCTAGTCCTAACACTAACCCTGACACTAACCTTAACCTGTTTAGAGTTCCTTAGATCCTAGAAGTGCCACACTTGGGGAGCCAAGACTTGTAGGCTAAAAGATTAATCTTTCACAATATCAAATAAATCTGACCAAATAATTGGGGAGGTAGTTCAGTACATTCACATTTTCCTGTTTTCTTGTAAAGTGCTCTCACATGAAGTTGCCTTGCATGCTTCAACTTAGGGCTACTTTTACAAGGAATAAACCATAGAATGCCCATAGAAAACGGATTGAGTGTGTGAGGTTTGAAGTAGCTAGCACCAACCCGGTTGGATTTCCAGCTCCATTTCCATTTATATGCATAGGTCAAAATGAAATGAAATCTTAAAATACAAACTGTTCAGGAGAGCAAACCCTTGACCAAAGAGGCCCAAATCTAAAGAATATAGTAAAGCTAGGTAAAAGTTGAATCCTGCCCAGTATCAAAGAAATTTGAACAAAACTAAATCTAACAAAACAGTAGCTGTAACCCTAGCCCTAAACTAATACTAAATCTAATCTAACCTGTTTAGAAAACCATTGATCAAAGTAGTTCCAAAATAAAGGAGCCCAGTGGTGCAAGCTAACAGATGAATCTTGTGAATTATCAAAGAAATCTGACCAAATAATTAGGGGAGATTTTCAGTAAGTGCATAATTCCATATTTTCTCCTAATGTACTCTTGGATAAATTATTTTTTCATGTTTAAGTTTAAGGTACTTTCACAGGTAACAACAAGTGAGTGCCCACAGAAAGCTGATTGAGTGTGTGAAGTTTCAAGCAGCTAGTACTAACTGTGTTTGATTTCCAGCTCCATTTTCATTCACGTCTATAGGCCATAATAAAATGAAACCTAAAAATTCAAACTGTTCCTGACATTGAACTGGCAAACTTTGAAAACTCAAACTTGGGGATCCTACTAAAACTAGGAAAAGGATGAATCCTGTGCAATATGAAAGTAATCCATGCAAAAAAAAAATGAAGCTTGCTTCTAAAGTGCTCACAGATAAAGCTGTTTCTTTCTAATTCAGCTTTGGGCTACTACCACATAAAAAATGAGAGAATGTGCACTGAGAAATGATTGAGTGTGTGAAGTTTCAAGCAGCTAGCACAAAACCTGTTTGAGTCCAGCTCCACTTCCATTCACCCCTATAGGGCAAAATAAAGTGAAACATGAAAATTAAAACTGCTCCTGAGAGCAAACCCTTTTACTTATAGGCCCAAACATGGGGAGAATACTAACAATAGGAAAAAGATAAATCCTGCCCAGTATCCAGAAGGTTGATAAAAACTAACTCTAACCCTAACACTAGTTCTAACCCTAACTCTAACCATTACCCTAAGCCTATCCTGTTAAGAGAACCTTTGATCATAAAAGTTTTAAACTTGGGGAGACTAGTGGGGAAAACTTATTTATGAATCCTGCACAGTATCAAAGAAATCTGACCCAATAATTGGGAGAGGTATTTCAGTACATGCATATTGCCCTGTTTTCTTCTAAAGTGCTCTTGGATAAACTTGTTTTGCATGCTTCAGCTTATGGACACTTTTACATGGAAGAAACCAGTGAGTACACACAGACAACTGATTGAGTATGTGAAGTTTCAACAAGCTAGCACCAATGCTCTGATTTTCAGCTCCATTCTCATTTACCCATATAGGTCAAAATGAAGTGAGACTATAAAAACAAACTATTCCCAACAGCAAACCATTGAACCGAGAAGGCCCCAAACTGGGGCACATAGTAAGGCTAGGTAAAAGATAAATCTTCCTAGTATCAAAGAAATTTGAACAAAACAAACTCTAACCCAAACACTACCTCTAAAGCTAGCCCTAACCCTAAACGCAATAATAACCCTTACCTGTTTAGAGAACCAATGATTCTAGAAGTGCCAACCTTGGGGAGCCTAGTGGAGCAAGCAAAAAGATGAATACTGTGTAGTATCAATGAAATATGATCAAATTTTTGGGAGACTTATTTCAGTACATACATGTTTCTCTGTTTTCTCCTTAAGGGCTCGGATACAGTTTCTTTTACATGCTTCATCTTTGATCTACCTTCAAAAGAAAGAAACCAGAGAGTACCCACTGAGAAATGATTGTGTGAAGGTTCAAACACCTCCTTCCAACCCTGTTTGATTTCCAGCTCAATTTTCATTCACATCAATAAGTGATAATGATCTCTGAAAAAAAAAATAAGTGATAATGAAGGGAAATCTTAAAATACAAACTGTTCCTGACAGCGAACCATTGAATCAACAAGGCCCAAACCTATGGAGCATAGTAAGGCCAAGAAAAAGATGAATCTTGCCCAGTATCATAGAAATTTGAAGAAAACTATGGCCACATGCATCCTCTCAGTGTAAATGGAAGGCTGGGCTGCACAGTTTCTCTGGGCTCAGAGAGCAGTATCATCCACACAGGCAGTCTCTACACAGACGGAAGGCAGTACAAAACACAGAAGCTTTGCTTGCAGGTCAGCAGACCGAGCTCTGGACACAGCACAAGGTCACTCCAGAACCACCCACGTCACCAACCACCATAGATGGGTAATAGATTGAATCCATTTTGCATAACCTTACTTGCCATCTATCAGTGGGCGTGTCTACTAGCTTGGTTCTGCAGCTTATCAGGTACCCAGTTTCCAACTTTCCTACCTCTAGCTGTAATAACTCAAGATTTTTCTCACAAGCTTTTGGGGGTGTAGCTATCAATGCGGATCAGCAACTTTTCAGGAACCTGGTTTCCAATTCAGAGACTAAGAGTAGGGAAGCTCCAAGTAGAAGATCAAGCCCTCTCACCCTGGCTACCTCCACCACCCTGAGCACAGAGACTCAAGCTAGGAATTGACAACTTCACCTACTGCAAGGAAAAAAAAACAGAGTTCTGAGAGTCTTTTTTTTTTTCTTACATTTTTTTTTTCTGGCTCTTCTCATCCATTCTCCTCTACTCTTCCCCCTCTGGTCCTCACAACCTCAACATATGTGAAACTAAGAATTTTCCATGAAATTGGACATTAAGAACTGAATCAGTAGAATTGTATAATATAGAGGAATTGCATAGGCCCCACTTCACTACCTCTTGATTTGCTCTTATTTTCTTTCTCCCTCTCTTACTTTCTTTCCTTGTTATTTTTTCTTCTTTTTTCTTTCTTTTTCTATCCCACTTTAAGCCTCCTAACTTTTACTAATTATACATAGGGTAATTTTATGAATACAGATAAGGAGTTTGAATTTATACATTCTTCCATAAATTCCCCCTGTCTATTCAATAGAGTTCTCCTCCAAATTTGCTAAGTTAGATTAATCACATACCCTCATTTCTTTCCCCCTTCACATAGCGTCCTACCCCTGACCCTCAGTTCTCTATACACCACCAGAAATGGTATGCCTTTTATGAAACTAATGACTATATTCTAAATAAACATTGAAGCCAACATCTGTAGACACAGAGTCTAAATATAAATGTATTTATAATGGTCAGGCTTAGACTTCGGGTTAGGGTTAGATTTAGAGTTAGATTTTGATCTATGGTTAGGGCTAGGGCTAAGGATAGGGCAAGTATTTTAATTAAGGCTTCGGTTAGGTTTAGGATTATGGTAAGAGATAGTGTTAGATCTAGTAATAGGGCTAGTATGAGACTTAGAGTTAATCTGAGGGCTAGGATTAGGGTGAGGGTTATGGTAAGGGATAGGGCTAAATTAGGGCTAGTGTTAGTGTTAGGTTTAGGCCTTGGGTTAGGGTTAGATTTAAGATTAAGTTTAGGGTAAGGTATTGGGTTATAACTAGTTGAGGGCTAGGGCAAGGGTTAATATTAGGGTTAGGGCTAAGTTTATTTTTAGGGTTATGATTAAACCTAGGTTTAGGACTAGAATGAGGGCTAATGTTTGTGTTAGTGTTAGGGCTAGTATTAGGGGTAGGGCTAATGTCAGGTCTTGGGTTACAGTTAGGGATAGATATAGTGTTAGGTTTATGACTTGATCCAGTGTAGGGGTTAGGTTTATACTAAGGGTAAGTTTTAGAGCTAGGGTTATTATTAGGTCAGGAACAATGTGAGGGTTTGGGTTAGGTTAGGATTTAGGTTTAGGGCTGTAATTATCATTAGAGTTTTATGTTAAGGTAATGAAAGGGTTAGGTTTAGGGTTTAGTTGTGGTTTAGTGCAATGGATAGGTTTAGGGTTAGGCCTAGGGTTAGCATAAGGGTTATCATTAGGGTAATGAATAGGGTTAGACTTTAGATTACGGGTGGGGTTATGTATAGGGTTAGGGCTTTTGTTTGGGTTTGGGTTAGATTTACATTTATGGTTAAAATTTGGTTTAGTGTCTGGGGATGTGGCTCAAGAAGTAGCATGCTCACCTGGCATGCACAGGGCGCTGGGTTCGATCCTTAGCACCACATACCAATAAAATAAAGATGTTGTGTCCACCAAAAACTAAATAAATAAATAAATAAATATTAAAAAAAAAAAAGAAACTAGGTAGAGGACCCGGATTAAGGATAGGATTTGGTTTAGGTTAGGGCTAGGGTTAAGGCTATGGCTAATTTACAAAGTAGTGTTATGATTAGAGCTAGTGATAGTGTCAGGGTTGGAGCTACATCTAGTGTTAGGTTTAAGTTTATGTTTATGAGGATGTTTAGAGCTAGGTTTAATGTTAGGGTCAGAGTCAGGGTCTGGATTACTTTTCAGGTTAGGGTTAGGACTAGAATTAGAGATAGGATTACAGCTAGGTGTAGGGTTAGTGCTTGGTTTAGGTTAAGAATTAGGGTTAGAATTATGATTCGGTTTTGTTTTAGGGCTAGGGGTAGAGTTAGGGCTAGTTTTAGGATTAATATTAGGATTAGGGCTAGTATTAGTGTGAGGTTTAGGATTAGGTTTATGGGTAGATTTAGAGTTAGGTTTAGATCTAGGCATTGAACTAGGGCTAAGGATAGGGCTAGGATTAGGTATAAGTTTAGGGCTAGCTTTAGGGTGATGATAAGGGATAGGTTTAGAACTAGGTATAAGGGTAGGGCGAGAGTATGAGTTAGTCTTAGGACTAGGGTTAGGGTTGGGTTAGGGATAGGGCTAATTAGGGCTCAGATTATGAGAAGGGTTAGTGTTAGGGGTAGGCCTAGGTTTAGGGTTAGGGTTAGTGTTAGGGTTAGGGTTAGGTTTATGATTAAGGCAAGATTAATGGCTAGGATGTGGTCTAAGGTTTGTTTTAGGATTAGGACTAGGATTAGAGCTTGGGCTAATGTCAGGTCTAGGGTTACAGTTAGGGAGATTTTTAGGGTTTGATTTATAGCTAGTTCTATTATAAGGGTCAGGTTTCTTGTTAGGGTCAGGTTTAGAGCTATGGGTACTATTAGGGTCAGGGTCAGAGTTAGGGTTTTTATTAGATTAAGTTTTAGTGTTTAAGGCTTGAGTTATCATTATGGTTAGGGATAGGTTAATGATAGTTTTATGTTTAGAGTTCAGGTTAGGTCTAGGATAATGGATAGGATTAGGGTTAGGGATAAGTTTAGGCTTCAGCCTAGGGTTAGCAGAAGCATTAAAGTTATCATTAGGTTAATTGATAAGGTTAGAGCTAGCTATAGGGCTAGTGTTATGCTTAGAGTTAAGTCTAGGGTTAGGCCTAGTTTTAGGGTTAGGGCTAAGTTTAGGGTTATGGTTAGCTTTAGTGTTAAAGCTAGGGTAGGGCCGGGGTTAGGGCTAGGTTTTGCAATATGTTAGGGCTATGGCAAATGTAAGAACTTTGTTATAATTAGGGCTAGTTTTAGGGTTAAAGAGAGAGCTAAGTATAGTTTTGGGGTTAGGTTTGGGTTAGGATGATGTTTAGAACAAGGGTTAGCGTTAGTGTCAGGATCAGTGTTCAGTTTAGTGTCATGGTTAATGGGAAAGCCAGAATTAGGACTAGGGTTAAGTCTAGAAGAAGGGATTCTATTTGGCTTTAGACTAAGGGTTATTATTAGGACTAAGGCTAGGTTTTTCTTTAGGTCTAAGGCTAGAGTTATGGATAGATTAGGATTAGGTTTAGGTCTAGCACTATTGTTATGGTTAGGTTTAGGTATAAGGTTACCAGTAGGGCTAGGGGTAGGGTTCGGTTTAGTGTTAGGTTCAGTTTTAGTCCTATGATTAGTGTTATGGTCAGAATAAGGGTCAGGGTTAGGGTTATTGTTTCGGCTATGGTTAGAACTAGAATCAAAACTAGGTTTAGGACTACTAATAGGGATAGGGTTTTGATTAGGTTAAGGATTAGGTTTAGTTTTAGGATTAGCATTAGGTTTAGGGGTTTTCATACGGTAAGGAATAGGATTAGAGCTAGAGTTAGGGCTAGGGTTAGGATTAAAGCTAGGTTTAGGGCTCAGATTAGGGCTAATTTTTGTGTTAGGGTTATGGCTAGGTTTAGAGAAATGGCTAATGTAAGAACTAGGGTTTCAAGTTTAGTTTTAGGATTATGGTTAGGGGTTAAACCTCTAGTGTTAGGTCTAATTTTAGGGTGAAATTTAGAGCTAGTGTTAGTGTTAGGTTAATAATAGTCAGGGTCAGGTTTAGTTTTAGGTTTAGGGTTAGGACTCGAATTAAGGCTAGGATTACTATCAGGGTTCAGTTTAAGGTTAGGGTGGTGTGTAGAGCTAGGGTGAGTATTAGGATATGAGTCAGAGTTAGGATTACTATTAAGGTTAAGATTAGGACTCAAATTAGGGCTAGGGATAGGTCTAGGTGTAGTGTTAACGTTTGGTTTAAGTTAAGGTTTAGGGTTAGGACTATTGTTAGGTTTTGTTTTACTGCAAGTGTTAGGGTTAAGGCTAGTTTTATTATTAGCGATAGGGCTAGGGCTAGTGTTAATGTTAGTCTTAGGCTTAGGTTTAGGGTTAGATTTAGAGTTAGGATTAGATCTAATGTTAGGACTAGGAATAAGGATTAGACAATGGTTATGGCTAGGTTTAGGGCTAGGGTTAAGATTACAGTAGTGTTAGGTTTAGAATTAGGTATAGGGCTAGTGTTAGAGTAAGAGTTAGTCTTAGGGCTAGGGTTAGGGTTAGGGATAGGTTTAAATTAGGGCTAGAATTAGGGCTACAGTTAGTGTTCACCTTAGGCCTAGAGTTAGGGTTAGGGTTAATTTTAGGGTAAGGAATGGTGTTATAGCTAGGTTTAGATATAGGGTGAGGGTTAGAATTAGGGTTTGGGCTATTGTTAGGGTTAGGGTTATGATTAAGGCTATGGTTTATTTCAGATTAGGGCTAGGATTAGGGATAGGGCTAATATCAGATGTAGGTTTATGTTTAAAGATATTTTAGGATTAGGTTTATGGCTACATGTAATGTAAGGGTTAGGTTTATGTTAGGGCCAGGTTTAGAGCTAGGGGTATTATTAGGGTCAACGTCTGTGTTAGAAGTTTGGTATAGATTAAGGTTTAAATTTAGGGCTCAAATTATCATTATGGTTAGTGTTAGTTTAATGATAGGGTGAGGTTTGTGGTTTAGGTTTGGTTTAGAATAATGCATAGGTTTAGGATTACGGATAGGGTTAGGTTTAGGCCTAGAGTTTGGTTATGGAAATGAATAGGGTTAGAGCTAGGGATAGGGCTAGGGTTATAATTTTGATTAGGGCTAGGGTTAGATTTAGTGTTTATTTTTTAGGGATAAAACTCGAGTTAGGGCTTGTATTAGAGCTAGGTTTTGCATTAAGTTAGTGCTAGGGTTGGGGTAAGGCTAATGTAAGTACTAGGGTTATAATTAGGGTTAAATTTAGTGTTAGGGTTAGTGGTAGGTCTAGTGTTACGTTACGGGTTAGATTCAGGGTGATGTTTAGACTAGGGTTAGTATTATTGTCAGAGTCAGGGTCAGTGTTAGTTCTACTTTTCAGCTTAAAAATAGAATTAGAAGTAATGTTAGGTTTATTGTTAGGGTTTGGTTTAGGTTAAGGGTTAGGTTTAGGGATTTGACTCCGTTTTGTTTTACTTCTAGTTTTAAAGTTAGATTTAGAGTTAGATTTAGGGTTAGGGTTAGGCTTAGGGTTAGGCTTTGATTTAGAGTTAAAAATATATCTAGGTTAGGGGTAGAGCTAATGATAGGGCTTGGGTAAGAGCTAGGATTAGGGCTAGGATTATGGTTTCATTTAGGGATATGGTTAGATCTAGGGATGGGGATAGGGTGAGAGTTAGAGTTAGTCTTAAGTCTATTGTTAGGGCTAGGGTTAGGAATATGACAAAGTTAGTTCTAAGATTAGGGCTAGGGTTAGTTCTTGGGTTAGGCCTAAAGTTTGGTTTAGGGTTAGGATTAAGGCTAGGTTTAGGGCTAAGATAAGGGCTGGGGTTTTTGTTAAGTTTAGGGCTAGGATTAGGGCTATGGCTAATGTCAGGTCTAAGCTTATGGTTGCAGATAATTTTAGGATTAGTGTTATGGCTAGTCTAGTGTAAGGGTTAGGTTTAGTGTAAAATTCATCCTTAGAGCTAGGAGATATTTTTTAGGGTCAGGGTCAGTGTTGGAGTTTGTTTGAGGTTAGGTTTTAGGGTTAGGCTTGAATTAGCACTAGGGTGTGGGTTAGGGTAATGATAGGGTTTTGTTTAGAGTTAACATTTATTTTAGGGTAATTTATAGGTTTAGGGTTAGCAATATGGTTAAGGTTAGGCCTAGGGTTATGGTTAGGGTAAGGGTTTTGGTTAGTATAATAGATAGGATTAGAGCTAAGATTAAGGCTAGGTTTATGGTTCAGAATAGGTCTTGAATTAGTTTTAGGGTTAGGGTTAAAACTAGGTTCAGAATGCTAAGCAGGAAATGTGAATCAGGCGGTATAGCGATACCAGACTTCAAACTATATTACAGAGCAATAGTAACAAAAACAGCATGCTACTGGTACCAAAACAGGCGGGTGGACCAATGGTACAGAATAGAGGACACAGAAACCAATCCACAAAACTACAACTATCTTATATTTGATAAAGGGTCTAAAAGCATGCAATGGAGGAAGGATAGCATCTTCAACAAATGGTGCTGGGAAAACTGGAAATCCATATGCAACAAAATGAAACTGAATCCCTTTCTCTCGCCATGCACAAAAGTTAATTCAAAATGGATCAAGGAGCTTGATATCAAATCAGAGACACGCCGTCTGATAGAAGAAAAAGTTGGCTACGATCTACATACGGTGGGGTCGGGCTCCAAATTCCTCAATAGGACACCCATAGCACAAAAGTTAATAACTAGAATCAACAAATGGGACTTACTCAAACTAAAAAGTTTTTTCTCAGCAAAAGATACAATAAGAGAGGTAAATAGAGAGCCTACATCCTGGGAACAAATCTTTACTCCTCACACTTCAGATAGAGCCCTAATATCCAGAGTATACAAAGAACTCAAAAAATTAGACAATAAGAGAACAAACAACCCAATAAACAAATGGGCCAAGGACCTGAACAGACACTTCTCAGAGGAGGACATACAATCAATCAACAAGTACATGAAAAAATGCTCACCATCTCTAGCAGTCAGAGAAATGCAAATCAAAACCACCCTAAGATACCATCTCACTCCAGTAAGATTGGCAGCCATTATGAAGTCAAACAACAACAAGTGCTGGCGAGGATGTGGGGAAAAGTGTACACTTGTACATTGCTGGTGGGACTGCAAATTGGTGCAGCCAATTTGGAAAGCAGTATGGAGATTTCTTGGAAAGCTGGGAATGGAGCCACCATTTGACCCAGCTATTCCCCTTCTCGGTCTATTCCCTAAAGACCTAAAAAGAGCATGCTACAGGGACACTGCTACATCGATGTTCATAGCAGCACAATTCACAATAGCTAGACTGTGGAACCAACCTAGATGCCCTTCAATGGATGAATGGATAAAAAAAATGTGGCATTTATACACAATGGAGTATTACTCTGCATTAAAAAATGACAAAATCATAGAATTTACAGGGAAATGGATGGCATTAGAGCAGATTATGCTAAGTGAAGCTAGCCAATCCCTAAAAAACAAATGTCAAATGTCTTCTTTGATATAAGGAGAGTAACTAAGAACAGAGTAGGGTCGAAGAGCATGAGAAGAAGATTAACATTAAACAGGGATGAGAGGTGGGAGGGAAAGGGAGAGAGAAGGGAAAATGCATGGAAATGGAAGGAGACCCTCAGAGTTATACAAAAGTACATACAAGAGGAAGTGAGGGGAAGGGGAAAAATAATACAAGGGGGACAAACGAATGTCAGTAAAGGGGGCAGAGAGAGAAGAGGGGAGGGGAGGGGAGGGGAGGGGAGGGGGGATAGTAGAGGATAGGAAAGACAGCAGAATACAACAGACACTAGTATGGCAATATGTAAATCAATGGATGTGTAACTGATGTGATTCTGCAATCTGTATATGGGGTAAAAATGGGAGCTCATAACCCACTTGAATCAAATTGTGAAATATGATATATCAAGAACTATGTAATGTTTTGAACAGCCAACAATAAAAAAATAAAAAAATAAATAAAAAAAAAACTAGGTTCAGGCTTAGGTTTATGTTTAGCATAAAGGTTAGGTTTTTAGCTACGATTAGGGCTAGGGTGAGGGTTAGGTTTTGGGTTACTTCTAGAAATAAGATTACAGTATTCATAGAGTTAGGGTTAGGATTAGGGCTAGAGACATCATTAGGGATAGGGTTAGGGTTAGGGTAATGTATATGTTTAGATGTAGATTTAGGACAATGTTTAACATTAGATTTATGTTTAGACTTAGAGTTAGGGCTATGCTAATGTTTAGGTTTATAGTAAGTGTTAGGGTTTGAGCTAAGGTTAGGTCTATGGCAAGTGTAAGGTTTAAGGTTACGTCTAGGGTTAGTTTTCCATTTAGCTTTATGTTTAGAATTAAGCCTAGGGTTATCTATTAGTTTAGGTTTAGGTTTAAAGTAATAGGTAGGTTTAGAGCTAGGTTTATGGCTAGGGTTAAGGTTAGGAGTAGAGCTAGGGTTAGGGTTAGATTGAGGGACAGGTATTATGTTATGTTTAGAGTAATGTTTAGGCTTTGAGTAGGATTAGGTCTAAGGCGAGGGTTAGGTTAGGGTTAGGGCTAGGGTTATGGTTAGGGTTTTGCTGAATGCTTGATTTAGGCCTTGGATTAGCTCTAGATTTTGTGTTAGGTTTAGGCCTAGGGTTAGGGCTATGGGTAATGTAAGAGCTAGGGTTATGGGCTGGGGATGTGGCTCAAGCGGTAGCGTGCTTGCCTGGCATGCGTGCGGCCCGGGTTCGATCCTCAGCACCACATACAAACAATGATGTTGTGTCCGCCGAAAACTGAAAAATAAATATTAATAATTCTCTCTCAAAAAAAACATGAAAATTTAAAAAAAATGAGCTAGGGTTATATTGAGGGCTAGCTGTAGGTTTAGGTTTATGGCTAGGTCTATTGTTAGGTTTGGATTTTCAGGTAGGTTCAGATTTAGAGATAGGTTTACTCTAAATGCAAGATCAGTGTTTGGGTTAGAGTTAGTTTTAGGGTTACAGCCAGAATTAGGATTAGGTTTAGGTCTAGGGTTAGGGTTAGTGTTTGAGTTATGTTAAAGATTATTGTTAGGGCTAGGGATAGGTTTATGTTTATGTCTAGAGCTAGAGTTAAGGCTAGATTTAGGATTTGGTTTAGGTCTAAGTCTAGTGTTAGGATTTGGTCTAGGGTTAGCATCAGTTTTAGACCTAGGGTTAGTGTTAGGGTCAGAATAAGGGTCAGGGTTACCATTAGTGTTAGGGATAGGGTTAGAGCTAGAATGAGGGCTAGGGTTATGACTATTAATAGGGTTAGCATTTTGGTTAGACTAAAGATTAGCGATAGGTCTAGCTTCGAGCTATTAGTACTAAGGTGAGGGCTAGGGTTAGGTATAGGGCTAGTGTTAGGGTTAGGGTTATGCTTAGGGCTAGGTTTAGGCCTAAAATTAGCTCTATGTTTAGAGTTAGGTTTAGGCCTAAGGTTAGGGCTATGGGTAATGTATGATCTAGGGTTATGATTACAGATAGTTTTAGAGTTAGGGTTAAGGTTTGGTCTAGAATTAGGTTTAGGTTTTGGTTAGATTTAGGTTTAGAGTTAGATTTAGTGTTAAAGCCAGGATCAGTTTTTGAGTTAGAATTAAAGTTAGGGTTAAAGCCAGAATTAGGAGTAGGTTTAGGTCTAGGGGTAGAGTTAGTGTTTGGGTTAGATAAAGGTTTATTCTAGGGCTAAGAATAGGATTTTGTTTAGGTCTAGAGCTAGAGTTGAGGCTAGATGTAGGATTAGGTTTAGGTCTAGAGCTAGTGGTAGGGTTAGGCTTAGGTATAAAATTACAATTAGGTCTAGTGTTAGGGTTTGGTTTAGGGTTAGGGTCATGTTTAGACCTAGGGTCTATGTTATGGTCAGAATAAGAATCAAGGTTGGGGTTAGGGTTTGGGATACCATTAGAGCTAGAATGAGATCTAGTGTTAGGGCTATTAATAGGGTTAGGATTTGATTAGCCTAATGATTAGGGATAGGTCTAGGGTTACCATTAGGGTTAAGGTTTTTTTCAGGGTAAGGCATTGGGTTAGGGTTAGGGTTAGGTTTATGGTTAGGTTTGAAGCTAGGTTTAGGGCTCAGATTAGGGCTAGTTTTTGTATGAGGTTTAAGGCTAGGGTTAGGGCAATGGCTAATATAAAATTTGGGTTACAATTATGGTTAGGGGTATGGGTAGGTAAAGTTACAGGGTTAGGTTTAAGATTAGGGTGATATATATAGCTAGGGTTAGTGTTAGGATATCAGTCAGGTCAGGGTTAGTTTTAGGGTTAGGATTAGGACTCAAATTAGGGCTAGGTTTACTGTTAGGGTTCAGTTTAAATTTACGGTGGTGTTTAGAGCTAGGATGAGTGTTAGGATATAAGTCAGGTTCAGGGTTATGTTTAAGGTTATGATTAGGACTCGAATTAGGGCTAGGGTTAGATCTAGGTGTAGTGCTAGGGTTTGGTTTAAGTTAAGGTTAGTGTAGGCTTGTTGCTCGGTTATGTTTTAGTACTATGGTTAGGATTAGGGCTAGTTTTATGATTACATTTAGGGTTAGGGCTAGTGTTATGGTTAGGTTTAGGATTAAGTCTAGATTTAAGGCTAGGATTAGGGCTAGGTTTTTTTTTTTAAGGTTTTGGACAAGAATTAAGGCTACGATAATATCAGGTCTAGATTTATAGTTAGTGATATTTTTAGGGATAGGTTTATTTCTACGTCAAAATAAAATGTTACATTTAGAAAAAAGTTCAGATCAAGAGCTTGGGTATTATTAGGGTCAGTGTAAGGCTTCAGGTTTAGGTTAGGTTAAGGTTTAGGGATAAGGCTCAAATTAGCATTAAAGTTAGAATTAGGGTTAGGGTAGTGGATAGGGTTAAGTTTAGGGTTCAGGAAAGGTTAAGGTAAATGTAGGGTTTGTGATAGGTTTAGGGTTAGGCCTAGGGTTAGCATTAGGGTTATGGTTATAGTTAGGGTAATTTATAGGGTTAGACCAACGGTAAGGGCTAGGATAGTGGTTAGGATTAAGGCTAGAGTTAGGGTTAGGGTCAGGGTTAGGGCAAGGGTTACACTTAGGATTAGGTTTAGGGTACAGTTTAGGGTTTGAGCTAGGATTTTCGCTTTGGCTAAGGTTAATTTAGGGTTTGATCTAGGGTTATGGTCATTGTTAGTTTTACAGTTAGGGCTATGGTCATCATTAGAGTTAGGGTAATAGGTTTAAATGTCAGGTTAAAGATAGGGTTAGGTTGAGGTTAGCGTTAGGTTTAGGTTTAGGATTAGGGTTAGGGTTTGAGATAGCTTAGATTTTGGTTTAGGGTTAGGTTCACTGTTAGTTCTAGGGTTAGGTTTATGTTTAGGGATATGGTAGATTTGGCTTCAGGTCTAGAGTTATCATAAGGGTTAAGTTTAGGGTTAGGTTATTGGGTAGGTTTCGAACTAGGGTTTGGGTAGAGTTAAGGTTAGGATTAGGGCTGGGGTTAGGATTATGGTCAGGCCTTGGGTTAGTGTTAGGGTTAGGTTAAGTGTAAGGGTTAGGGATTGAGCTAGGTTTAGGTCTAGGGTGAGGTTTAGGGTTAGAGTCTGTGCTAGGGTAGGGCTAGGTTTAGGTTTAGGGCTAGGGTTAGCATTATTTTTAGGGTTATGGTTAGTGTAAAGTTAGAGCTAGTGTTTGGGCTATGGTTACAATTAGTATTAGAGCTAGAGTTAGGTTGAGGTTTAGGTTTTGGGCTAGGGTTATGTTTAGGGTAAGGTTTAGGCGTTGAGCTACAGTTAGGGCTAGAATGAGGGTTAGGGTTAGGATTAATGCTAGGTTTAGGGTTAGGTTTATGCTTAGGGTTTGGTTTAGGGCTGTAATTAGTGATAGGTTTTGTTTGAGGCTTAGGGCTAGTATATGGGTAATGTAAGAGATAGAGTTATGGTTATGGCTAGATTTAGCCTTCGTCTAGTTTTTGGGTTAGTTTGGAGGTTGGGATAAGGTTTAGAGGTAGGGTTTTTGTTAGGGTAAGTGTCAGGGTTCAGGTTAGGATTAGGTTTAGGGTTAGGTTCAGAATGAGGACTAGGGTTAGTTCTAGGGTTAGAGTTCATGTTTGGTTTAGGTTACGGGTTATTGTTAGGACTAAGGCTAGGGTTGAGGCTATATTTAGGATTAGGTTTAGGTCTAGGGCTAGTGTTAGTGTTAGGTTTAGGGTTAAGGTTACTGGTAGGGCTAGTGTTAGGTTTCGGATAAGGGTTAGGGTCAGGTTTAAATCAAGGTTTAGAGTTAGGGTCAGAATAAAGGTCAGCATTATGTTTAGGGTTTGGGTTAAGTTTAGAGCTAGAATGAGGGCTATGTTTAGGATTAGTAATAGAGTTAGGGTTTGTGGTAGGCATAGAATTAGGGTTAGGACTATTGTAGTCATAAGGTGAGGGTTTGACTAAGTGTAAAAATAGGGTTAGAGCAAGGATTATAACTAGGGATAGGGTTAAGGTTAGGGCGAGGGTTAGGGTTAGGGTTAAAGCTAGGGGTAGGCCTTGGATCAGGGCTAGGTTTTGTGTTACATTTAGGGCTCTGGCTAATTTAAGAACTAGCATTACAATTAGGGCTAGTTTTAGGGTTAGGTTTAGGTTGAGGTCTAGTGTTAGGATTAGGTTTAGGGATAGGGTGATGTGTAGAGCTAGGGTTAGTTTTAAGGTCATAGTCTGGGTTAATATTAGTTCTAGGGATAGAGTTAGGACTCGAATTAGGGCTAGGATTAGGGCTAGGTGTAGGATTATGGTTTGATTTAGGTTAAGATTTAGGGTCAGTGCTATGGCTAGGTTTTGCTTGAGGGCTAGGGCTAGGGTTAGGGCTAGTTTTCAAATTAGATTTAGGGTTAGGGCTAGTGTTAGAGTGTGGTATATGCTTAGTGTTAGGGTTAGATATATAGTTAGGGTTAGATCTAGTTTTAGGGCTACAACAAAGGTTAGGTCTAGGGTTAGGTCTAAGGTTTGAGTTATCCTAAGGGATAGGTTTAGAACTAGGGATAGGGATAGGGATAGGGCAAGAGTTAGAGTTAGTGTTAGTGTTAGGGTTAGATTTAGGATTAGAATTAAGCCATAATTAGGGCTAGTTTTAGGTTTAGGTTTAGGGCTAGGTCTAGGGTTAGGTTTAGGTTTAGGTTTTGAGTGATGTTTTTAGCTAGGGTTGTTGTTATTTTCAGAATCAGGATCAGGGTATGTTTTAGGGTTGGGGATAGGACTCGAATTAGAGCTAGGTTTAGGTCTAGGTGTAGCCTTAAGGTTTGGTTTATGTTAAAGGTTAGGGTTAGGGCTATGGCTCAGTTGTTTTGAAGGTCTGTGGCTAGGATAGGGCTAGTTTTAGGATTAGTATTAGTATTACTGCTTGTGTTAGTGAGAAGTTTAGCTTAGGGTTAGGGTTAGATTTAGAGTTAGGTTAGATATAGAAGTATGGCTAGATCTAGGGTTAGGGCTAATGTAATGTAAAGTGATAGGATTATGGTAATGGGTAGGTTAGAAATAGAAATAGGACTAAGGCGAGAGTTAGAGTTAGTCTTAGAGCTAGGGTTAGGTTAGGTTTATGGTTAAATTAAGGCTAGGTTTAGGTCTAGCATTTGTATTAGTGTTAGGCTTAGTTGTAGGCTTAGGTTTAAGTTTAGGGATAGGGTTAGGTTTAGGGAAAGGGATGAAGTTAGAGCTCATTTTAGGGTTAGGTCAAAGGTTAGAATTCAGTTAGGGCTAGGGTTATGGTTTGGTTTAGTAATAAGGCTAGGTTTAGGGCTAGGATGAGGGCTAGGATTTGTTTTAGGGTTATGGCAAGAATTAGATCTAGGGCTAATGTCAGGTCTAGGCTTACATTAGGGAAAGATTGAGGGTTATATTTATGGCTAGGTCTAGTGTAAGGTTTCAAATTAGGATAAGAATCAGGTTTAGAGCTAGTGGTATTATTAGGGATAGAATTAGGTTTTGCATTTGGTTTAGGTTAGAGTTTAGGTCTACAGCTTGAATTAGCATTAGGGTTTGGTTAGAGTATTGATAGGTTTAGGTTTAAGGTTCATGTTATATGTAGGGTAATTGATAAGGTTAGAGTTAGCAAAAGGGTTAGGGTTAGGCCTATGGTTAGCCTTAGGATTATGGTTGTGCTTAGGATAATGGATAGTGTTAGGGCTAGGACATTGGTTTGTATTAGGGCTAGATTTGGGGTTAGGCCTAGGGTTAGAGTTAGGTTTAGTTTTAGAATATGGTTTAGAGTTTGAGCTAGGATTAGCGCTAGATCAAGGGTTAGGTTTAGGGTTAGGTCTAGGTTATAGTTACATTTAGGGTCAAGGTTAGTGTTAAGGTTAGGGCTAGGGTATCAATAGGTTTAGGGTATTGTATAGGGTTTGATGTCATGTTAGGTTTCGGGTTAGGGTTAAGTTTTGGTTTAAGTTTAGGATTAGGGATAAGCTTACTGTAAGGTTTAGGGCAATGTTTAGTGTTTGAGCAAGGGTTAGCTCTAAGGCAAGGGTAAGGTTTATGGTTATGTCTAAGATTAGGGTTAGGGTAGATTTAGGGTAAGGCCTAGGGTTATCATCATGGTTAGGTTTACGGTTAGGGTAATGGCTAGGGTTAGAGCTAGGGTTTGGGCTAGGGTTATCATTAAGTTTAGGGTTAGAGTTAGGGTAATATGTAGGCTTAGAGCTAATGTTAGGGATAGTGTTAAGGTTAGGATTAGGGCTAGGGTTAAGTTTAGGTTTAGGTTTAGGCCATGGTTTAGTTTTAGGGTTAGGTTACGATTAAGGGTTAGGGATTGAGCTAGTGTTTGGACTAGGATGAGGATTAGGGTTAGATTCAGTGTGAGGGTTAGGGATAGGTTTAACATTAGGTTTAGTGTTAGGGTTCGGATAATGGATAGAGTTAGAGGTAGGTTTTGGCCTATGGTGATGGCTAGTTTCAGGGTTAGTGGTATGCATAGGTCTAGTGTTAGGGTTATTTTTTTGTTAGGATAAAATTTAGAGCTAGGGGTTGTGTTAGGGTAAGTGTCAATGTTCAGTTTAGGGTTAGGTTTATTGTTAGTGCCAGCATTTGGACTAGGGTTTGGTCTAGGGGTAGGGTCATGTTTTGGGTTAGGTTAAGGGTTATTTTTAGGGCTGGGACTAAGGTTTTGTTTAGGGCTAGGCCTAGTGTTACCACTAGATAAAGGATTAAGTGTAGGTCTATTTCTAATATTAGGGTAACTTTTAGTTATATGGTTACAAGTACTGCCAATATTAGGGGCTGGTTTAGGATTGGGGTCAGGTTTAAACCTATGGTTACTGTTAGGGTGAGAATAAGGGTCAGAGATAGTGTTAGGATTTGGGATAGTGATAGAGCTAGATTGAGAATTAGGGTTAGGACTAGTAATAGAGGTAGATTTGGGGTTAGGCTACGAATTAGGTTTAAAACTAGGGTAGTTTTAGGTTTAGAGTTTGGCTTAGGGTAAGGGATAGGGTTAGCACTAGTGTTAGGGGTAGGGTTAGGGTTAGGGTTAGGGAAAGGGTTAGGTTTAGGGTTAGGGTTAAAGCTAGGGTTAGAGCTTGGATTAGGGCTAGGTATGTTCTTTGTTAGCTTTAGGACTATGGCTAATGTAAGAAATAGGGTTACAATTAGGGCCAGTTTTAGGGTTAGTTTTATGTCTAGGTTTAGTGTTTGGTTAGGTTTAGTGTTAGGGTTATATTTAGGGTAATGGATAGGTTAGGGTTAGCGAATGTGTTAGGGTTAGGCTGAGGGTTAGCATTAGGGTTAGGATTGAGGTTAGGGTTAGGGTGATGGATAGATTTAGAGCTAGGTTTATGGCTAGGTTTATAGTTAGTGTTAGTGTTAGGGTTAGTGTTAGGTTTAGAGTTAGTGCAAGAATTAAATTTAGGGTTAGGTTTAGGGTAAGTGTTAGGACTTGGTTTAAGTTTAGATTTAGGGTTAAAGCTAGGGTTGGGGCTCTCATTAGGGCTAGATTTGGGGTAACATTAGGGCTAGTGTTAGGGATACAGCTAATTGTAAGAATTGGGTTTATGATTAGGGCTAATTTTAGGTTTACGGTTAGGGCTAAGTCCAGTTTTATGCTTAGGTCCAAGTTCAGGGTGATGTTTTGAGCTAGGGTTAGTGTTAGGTTCAGAGTCAGGGTCAGGGTTAGTTTTAGTGTTGGGGATAGGACTCAAATTAAGGGTAGGCTTAGCGTTAGATGTAGTGTTAGGATTTGGTTTATTTTAAGGGTTAGATTTAATGCTATGGCTCATTATGTTTTAGGGCTAAGAATAAAGTTAAGGGTAGTTTTACAAATAATGTTAGTGTTATTGTTAATGATAGGGTGAGTTTAGGGTTAGGGATACTTTTAGAGTTATGGTTTATTCTAGGGTTAGGGCTAAGGTTAGGTCTAGTGTTTGGGTTATGTTATGGAATAGGGTTAGAACTAGGAATAGAGCTAGGGCGATAGTTCCAGTTAGTCTTAAGGCTAGGGTTAGGGTTAAGTTCAGGGCTAAATTAGGGCTAGGAATATGTCTAGGATTGGTGTTAGGGTTAGGCCTAGGGTTAGGGCTATGTTTAGGAATAAATTTAGGGTTAGGTTTAGGTGAAGGAATGGGGTTTTATCTAGGTTTAGGGCTAGGGCTATAATTAGAATTAGGTTTAGGAGTTGGATAGTTTTGTGTTAAAATTAAGGCTAGATTTTGTATTAGGATGAGGGCTACGGTTTGTGTTAGGGTTAGGGCAAGTTTTAGGGATAGGGATAATGTCAGCTTTATGGTTACAGCTAGGAATAGTTATAGGGTTAAGTTCATGTCTAGGTCTAATATTAGGTTATGGTAAGGCCCAGATTAAGAGTAAGGTGTATTTTCCGGGTCAGAGTCAGGTTTCGGGTTTGTGTTAGGTTAATTATTATGGTTATGACTCAAATTAGCGTTCAGGTTAGAAATAGTGTTAGATTTATGGATAGGATTAGGTTTAGGATTCAGGTTAAGATTAGGGTAATTTGTAGGGTTAGGGTGAGTTATAGGGTTAGGGTTATGCCTAGGGTTAGTATTTGGCTTAGGGTTATTGCTAGGGTAATGAATAGCATTAAAGCTAGGGTTCTGGCTAGGGTTTTGGATAGGATTAGGGCTAGAGTTAGTGTTAGGATTAGGCTATGGCTGGGGTTAGGGTTTGTGTTAGGTTTAGGGTACAGGTTAGGTTTTCAGACAGGGTTAGTGCTACGGTGAGGGATAGATTTAGGATTATATCTAGTGTTAGATTTAGAGTTAGTGTTAAGGTTAGTTTTAGGGTTAGGGCTCAGGTTATCTCTAGAGTTAGGTTAATGTTAGGGCTATGGCTCAGTTTTGTTTTAGGGATAGGGCTATGGTTATGGCAAGTTTTAGGCTTTGCATTAGGCTTAATGGATAGGGTTAGATGTCGGGTTAGGGGTAGGGGTAGTTTTAGGTTTAGGATTAGTGTTAAGGTTCGGGCTAAGATTATCATTAGAGTTAGGGTAATAGATAGGGTCAGATGTCAGATTAGGGTTAGGGGTAGTTTTAGGTTTAGGGTTAGTGTTAGTGTTAGGGCTAAGGTTAGTGTTAGAGTAAGGTTTTATCTAGGAATAGGGTTTTATCTAGGTTTAAGACTACAATGAGGGTTAGGTTTGGGGTTAGGTGTTGGATTAGGTTAAAAATTAGGATTAGAGCTAGGGTTATCATTAGGTTTAAGGTTCGGTTTAGGGTAATGGATAATTTTAGAGATAGTATTAGGGCTAGGTTAACATTATGATTAGAGCTAGGATTAGGATTAGGATTAGGGATAGGGTTAGGGTTAGGGTTATGTTTAGGGTTCGGTTTTGGGATTTATCTATGGTTAGGGCTAAGGCAAGGTTTACGGTTAGCGTGAAGGTTAGGCTTAGGGTAAGGGATAATGTTAGGTTAGGGTTAGGATTATGCTTTGGGCTAGATTTAGGCCTAGGATTAGGGATAGATTTTGTGTTAGGTTTAGAGCTAATTTTAGTGCTATGGTCATGTAAGGATTATGTTTACACTTATGGATAGGTCTAGTGTTAGGTTTAGGTTTTGGTTAGGGTCAGTTTTATAGCTAGGGTTAGTGTTAGTGTTAGGGTCTGTGTTTGGATTAGGTTTAGGGTTAGGGAAAGAGCCAGAATTAGAATTGGTTAGGTCTAGAGTTAAGGTTAGTTTTTGGCTTAGCTTAAGGGTTATCATTAGAGCCAGGGCTAGTTTTTTTTGTTTAGGTCTTTGTTAAATATATGGCTAGATTTAGGAATAGGTTTAATCTAGGTCTAGTGTTAGGGTTAGGTTTAGATATAGGGTTATGGGTAGGGCTAGTGTTAGGGTTTGGTTTAGGTTCAGGGTCAGAATAAGGGTCAGGGTTAGGGTTAGTATTTGGGTTATGGTTAAAACAAGAATGAGGGCTAGGGTTAGGACTAGGAATAGGGTTAGTGTTTGGGTTAGACTAAGTATTAAAAATTAGGACTAGGGTTAGCATTAAGGTTGGGGGTTTGGCTAGGGTAAAGGATAAGGTTAGAGATAGGGTTTGGATTAGGGTTAGGGCTAGTGTTAGTGTTAGGATTAGGTTGAAAGCTATGATTATGTCTCAGATTTAGGTTAGGTTTTGGTTAGCATTTTGTTTAAGGTTACAACTAATATATGATCTAAGGTTATAGTTAGAATTAGTTTTAGAATTAGGGTTAAGGCTACGTCTAATATTAGTGTAAAGTTTAGGTTTAGGGTGATGTTTAGAGGTAGGGTTAGTGTTAATGTCTGAGACAGGTTTAGGGATAGTTTTAGGGTTAAGATTAGGACTCAAATTAGGGCCAGGCTTAGGGCTAGATGTAAGGTTATTGTTTTGTTGAGGTAAAAGTTAGTGTTATGGCTCAGTTTTGTTTTAGGGCTAAGCCTATTGGTAGGACTAGTTTTAGGATTAGCATTAGGGTTAGGGCTTGTGTTAGGTTTAGGTTTAGTTGTAGAATTTGGGTTAGATTTAGATCTTGGGTTAGGGCAATGTGTAAGGTTAGGGCTAGGTTCATTCTAGGCTTAGGGCTAGGAATAAGTTTACAGTAAGTAGTACGGTTAGAATTAGGGTGAGGCTAGGGCAAGAGTTATAGTTAGTCTTAAAGCTAGGGTTAGGGTTTCGCTTAGGATTAAGGCTGGGTTAGGTTTAGAGTATGGACTAGGGTTTCGATTGGGGCTAGTTATAGGATTAGGGTTAGGACTAAGTCTAGTTGTAGGATTAGGTATAACATTAGGGTAATTTTTAGAGCTAGGGTTAGTGTTAGGGTCAAATTCAAGCTCAGAGTAGTTTTAGGGTTAGGGTTTGGACTCAAATTAGGGCCAGGGTTAGGGCTAGGTATAGGGTTAGGTTTTCATTTAGGTTACGTTTTAAAGTTAGGGCTATGGCTCGGTTTTGTTTTAGGGATAGGGCTATGGTTATGGCAAGTTTTAGGCTTTGCATTAGGCTTAGGGCTAGTGCTAGGTATAGATTAGGCTTAGGGTTAAAGTTAGATTTAGATTTAGGATTGAATCTAGATTTAGGTCTAGGGCTAAGGATAGGGCTACTGTTAGGTTTGGATTATGGCTAGCATTAGGATTATGGTAAGGGATAGGGTTATGACTAGGAATAGGGCTAGGGTGAGAGTGAGAGTTAGTCTTACCACTAAGGTAAGTGTTTGGTTAGGTATAGGGCTTAATTAGGGCTAGGAATATGGCTAAGTTTATGGTTATGTTTAGGCCTAGGTTAGTTTTAGTCTTACAATTAGGTTTAGTGTAAGCAATGGGGTTAGGGTTTGGTTTAGGGTTAGGGTCAGGTTTAGACTTGGGGTTACTGTTAGGGTCAGATGAGGGTCAGAGTTACGTTTAGAGGTAGAATGAGGGCTAGTGTTAAGACTAGTATTATGGATAGTGTTTATGTTAGTCTAAAGATTTAGATGAGAACTAGGGTTAGCAGTTTGGTTAGAGTTTGGCTTATTGTAAGGAATAGGGTTAGAGTTAGGCTTAGGGCTAGTGTTTGGGTTTGGGTTAGGACTAGTATTAGGGTTAAAGCTAGGGTTAAGTCACTGATTAGGGGTAGAATTTGTGTTAGGGGTAGAGCTATGGTTAGGACAAAGACTAATGTATGAACTAGGGTTATGATTAAGGTTAGTTTTAGGGTTAGGTTAAGCCTAGAAATAGTGTTAGAGGTTAATTTAAGGTTAGGGTGATTTTTAGAGCTTGGATATGTGTTAGGGTCAGTGTCCGGGTCAGGGTTAGTTTTAGGGCTAGTTGTAGTGTTAGGGTTTGATTTAGGATAAGGGTTAGGATTAGGGCTATGGCTTAGTTTTGGTTTATGTTTAGGTCTAGGGATAGGGCAAGTTTTAGGATTAGCATTATGGTTGGGGTAGTGTTAGGCTTTTGTTTTGGCTTATTGTTAGAGTTA
This sequence comes from Marmota flaviventris, assembly GCF_047511675.1. Classification (NCBI taxonomy): domain Eukaryota; kingdom Metazoa; phylum Chordata; class Mammalia; order Rodentia; family Sciuridae; genus Marmota; species Marmota flaviventris. The sequence continues at coordinate 2,968,329 of NW_027288296.1, read as the reverse complement.
TATTTAGAGTTAGGTTAAATTTAGACTTAGGCATTCTATGGTTAGGATTAAGGCTAAGGATAGAACTAGGACTAGGGCTAGGGCTAGGGCAAGAGTTAGAGTTAGTCTTATTGCTATGTTTAGGGTTAAGATAGGATTAAATAAAGGCTAGGATTAGCACTAGGCTTTATGTTAGGCCTGGGTTTAGGGCGAGGTTTAGGGTTAGGTTTAGGGTTAGGGTCAGGTTTTAGGGTTAGGTTAGTTTTTAGGTACAGGATGAGGTTATAGGTAGATTTAGGGCTAGGGCAAAGAATAGAATAAGGGTTAGGACTTGGGTTATGGTTGAGGTTAGGATTAAGCCTAGGTTTAGAGCTAGGATTATGGCTAGGGCTAATTTAAAGTCTAGTATTATGGTTAAAAATAGTTTTAGGTTTAAATTTATGGCTACATCTAGTGTAAGGGTTAGGTTTAGGATTAGGGTCAGGTTTAGAGCTAAGGGTACTATTAAGGTCAGGGTCACGATTTGTGTTTTGGATAGGTTAATGCTTAATGTTAGTACTCAAATTAGCATTAGAGTTAAAATTAGGTTAAGATAGTGTTAGGTTTAGGTTTCAGGTTAGGTTTCGGGTAATGGATAGGGTTAGGATTAGGGACACAGATTTAGGCCCAGGTTTAATGTTTGGGCTAGGGTTATGGTTACTGTAATATATAGGGTTAGAGATAGGGGTGCAGCTAGGTTCATTGTTATGATTATTGATTGGGTTAGGCTTGGGGTTAGGGTTAGGGTTAAATCTATGTTTGTGGCTAGGTTTATTGTTACAATTAGTGATAATTGTAACAATATCTAGGGTTAAATCTAGGGATAATGCTCGGAATAAGGCCAGGTTTTGGGTTAAGTTAAGGCTAGGTTTAGGGTGAGGGCTAATGTAAGTACCAGGGTTGTGATTAGGCTAATTTTAGGGTTAGGGTTAAGGCTAGTTTTGTTGTTAAATTTAGGTATAGCATTAGGGTGATGGGAGCTAGGGTTAGTGTTAAGGTCAGAGTCAGTGTCAGGGTTAGTTTTAAGGTTTGGCTTAAACATCGAATTAGGGCTAGAGTTATGGTTAAGTGTAGGGTTAGGGCTTAGTTTATTATAAGGCTTAGGGTTAGATCAATTGTTTTTTTTTTTTTTTTTTTTGGGGGGGGGCTAGGGTTAGTACTAGTTTTAGGATTAGGGCTCCTGGTAGGTTTAGGTTTATGCTAAGGGTTATTTTTAGATTTAGAGCTAGGGTTAGATCTAGTGTTGCTGCTAGGACTATGAATAGTGCTAGTGTTAGACTTATGGTTCGGGCTAGGATTAGGGTTTCAGTAAATTATAGGTTTAGAACTAGGGTTAGGACTAAGGTGAGACTTAGAATTAGTCTTTTGACTAGGGTTAGGGTTAAGGTTAGGGATAGGTCTAAGTTACATCAAAGATTAGGCTAGGGTTAGTGTTAGGGTTAGACCTAGATTTATGTTTAGGTTTATATTAAGGCTATGTTTAGGGCTACGATAAGGGCTAGGGTTTGTGTTAGGGTTAGGGCTAGTATCTTGGCTATGGCTAATATCAGGTCTAGTGATATGCTTAGGGATAGTTTTAGGGTTAGTTTTATGGATAGGTCTAGTGTAAGGGTAGATATAGTGTAAGAGTGAGGTTTAGAGATAGGGGAATTATTAGGGTCAGTGTAAGTGTTAGGGTTTGGTGTAGGTTTGAGTTTAGGGTTATGGCTATAACTAGTATTAGGGTTAGGGTTTGGGTAATGATTGGATTAGGTCTAGGGTTCAGGGTAGGTTTAGGTTAATTGATAAATTTGGGGATAGTGATATGTTTAGGGTTAGCATTAGGGTAAGGGTTATTTTTAGGGTAATGATATAGTTAAACTTAAGGTTAGGGCTAGAGTTATTGTTAGGATTAGGTCTTGATTTAGGGTTAGGGTGAGAGTTAGAACTATGGTTAGATTGGAGTTATGTATAGTTTAAGGGTTAGGTTCTGAGCTATGGTATGGACTAGGCTGAGAGTTAGGTTCAGGGTTAGGTCTAGGGATAGGATTATGGTATATTTTGGGTTAGGGTTAGGGTTAGGATTAGACCTACACACTGGTGAAAGGGGTCTCCCACCTGTAGGGGCGAGTCCCCTCTACCCTGGCTGCAGCTGTGTTCGAGCTCCCCCCACAACCAAGTGGGAAGGGTCTCCAACTGCAGGGCCGAGTCCCCTCTACCCTGGCTGCAGAAGTATAGAAGCTCCCCCAAAACCCAGGTTAGAGGGATGTCTCCCCTGGAGTAGCGAGTCCCTGCTACCCTAGCTGTGGGGGTAGAGGAGTCCCACCCCTTCAACACTCAGGTGGTAGGTTTCTCCCGCCTGGAGGGGCTACTACCCTCTACCCTGGCTGTGTCAGTGTACAAGTTCCCACTGATTCCCAGGTGGAATAAGTCTTCCATAAGGAGGGGGGAGCTGCCTCTTCTATGGCTGCTGGGGTATAGGAGCTACTATGATTCCCAGGTGTGAGGGACACCCCCCAGGGGCAAATCTCCTCTACCATGGCTGCAGAGGTATAAGAGCTATAAGAGCTCCACCTGACACCCATGTGAAAGGGCTTTTCTGCCTGGAGGGGCAAGTACACTCTACCCTGGCTGCAGCAGTATAAAAGTTTCCCCTGACACCTAGGAGGGAGGGGACTCCCCCTTCAGTGGTGAGTCCCCTCTACCCTGGATGTGGCTGTGTATGAACTCCCCCAGACACCCAGGTGGGAGGGGTCTCCCGCATGGAGGGGCGAGTCCCCTCTATTCTGGATGAGGCCATATAAGACCTCCCTCCTACACCCAGGATAGAGGGGTCTCTTGACTGGAGGGACGAGTACCCTCTACCCCGGCTGTGGCAGTATTCAAGCTTCCCCTGACATCCAGGTGGGAGGGATCTCCCACCTGCAGGGGCGAGTCCCCTCTCCCCTGTCTGTGGCAGGATAGATACAAGCTCTCCTGATACCCAGGTGAGAGGGGTCTTCAGCCTGGAACAAGTCCCCTCTACCCTGGCTGCAGTGGTATACAAGTTCCCTCAGACACTCAGGTGAGAGGGGTCTCCCGCATGGAGGGGCAAGTCTCCTCTACCTTGGCTAAGGCTGTATCCAAGCTAGCCCAACCCCAAAGCACAGGTGGGAGGGGTCTTTCACCTGCATGGGCAAGTCCACTCTACCCTGGATGCCTGGTTTGGAGCTTCCCCCACACCCATGGTTAAGGTTAGGGTTGGGGATAGGGTTAGTGTTAGTTTTAGTGTAAGGGTTAGTGTTAGGATTATGATAGGTATAGGGTTGAGGTTAGCGTTAGTGTTAGGATTAGGGTAAGGGTTAGTGTTATGTTTAGTGTTAAAGTTTAGGGTTAGAGTTAAAGTCAGGAAACAGTTAGGGTTAGTGTTATGTTATGGTTAAGGTTATTTTTTGGGTTTGGGTTGTGTTAGAGTAACGGTTAGGGTTAGGGTTAGGGTTAGGGTTAGGGTAACTTTAGGCTTAGAGTTAGGGTTCAGGTTAGGGTTAGTGTTAGGGTTAGAATTAGTATTATTTTTACATTGAGGGTTAGGTTTATGATTAGGGTTAGTTTTAAGTTATGGGTTATGGTTAGGATTAGTTTTTGAGTTAGGGTTAGAGTTAGGTTTATTGGTAGTGTTAGATTTAGGGTTACGAATAGTGTTAAGGTTTTTCTTAGGGTTAAGGTCAGGCTTAGGGTTAGTGTTACTGAAGGGTTAGGGTTAGGGTTACAGTTTGTGTTAGGGTTAGGTTTAGGTTTAGGGTTTGTGGTTGGGTTAGGTTTAGGATTAGGGTTAGTGTTATTGTAAGTGTTTGGGTTAAGTTTAGGGTTAGGTTTATTTCTTGGTTTCGGGATTTAGTGTTAGTATTATCATTAGGTTTAGGGTTAAGATTTTTTTCTTAATGTTAGGGTTAGGGTTGGGGTATGGTTAGTGTTAGGTTAGTGATAGGGATAGGGTAAGGGTTTGGGTTAGTGTAAGGTTTTGTTAGGGTTAAGTTTTTGTTATGGTTAGGGTTATGGTTAGGGTTAAGGTTTGTGTTATGATTAGAGTTAGAGTTGGGGCTGCTGTTAAAATTTCGGTTAGGATTAGGTTTAGGGTTAGTGTTAGGGTTAGGGTTAGGTTTAATGTTAGGGTTAAAGTTAGATTTAGGGTCAAGGTTAGTTTAATGGTTAGGGTTAGGGTTACGGTTACAATTAGTGCTAGTTTTATTGTTAGTGTTAGGGTTAGGCTTACTGTTAGGTTTAGGTTTAGGGATAGTGTTAGGTTTAGAGTTAGGTTTTTTGGGGGGTTATGGTTAGTGTTATTGTTTGGGTTACGATAAAGTTTAGGGTTAGAGTTAGTTTTAGTTTAGAGTTAGGGTTAGGATTAGTGTTAGATTTAGGATTAGGTTTAGGATTAGGGTTTGGGTTAGGGTTAGTGTTACGGTTAAATTAGATTTTGGTTTAGGATAATGGTTTGTGCTAGGGTTACAATTCATGTTATGTAATGGGTTTAGTGTTAGGTTTTAAGTTAGGGTTAGTGTTAGGTTTAGAGTTAGGTTTAGGGTTAGTGCTAGTGTTTGGGTTATGGTTATAGTTAGGTGTTGGGTTACTGTTAATGTTATTACTGTGAATATTATTACTCTTATTAGGTTTAGGTTTAGGGTTAGGGTTAATTATAGGTTTAAGGTTAGGTTTAGGGTGAGGGTTAGGTTTAGGATTAGTTTTATGTTAACGTTAAATATAGGTTTCGGAATAGCATTAGGATTAATGTTAGAGTTAGTGTTAGGGTTAAGATTAGTATCAGAATTAGTGTTAGGGTAGGGTTAGGGTTAAGTATGTCAGAGTTAGGGTTTCAGTTAGTGTTACCGTTATGATAAATGTTAGGGTTAGTGTTAGTGTTAAGATTAGAGTTACTGTTATGTTTAGGGTTAGGGTTAGTGTTAGGGATAGGGTAAGGGTTAAAATTAGGGCTAGGTTTAGTGTTATATAAAGGTTAGGTTTAGTGTTAGTTAAAGGTTTAGGATTAGGTTGAGGATTAGGGTTAATGTTAGGGTTAGGGATATCTTTAGGGTTAGGGTAAGTGTTTCAGTTAATGCTAGGGTTAGGGTTTGGGTTTTAGTTAAGGTTAGTGTTAGGATTAGGTTAGGGTTAGGGTTTGGGTACGTGATTAGAATTAGTGTTAGGATTAGTTTTAGGGTTATGGTTATTGTAAGTTTAGGTAAGTTTTATGGTTAGAGTTAAGGTTAGTTTTGGGTTAGGGTTATGGTTAGGATTAGGTTTAGTGTTAGTTTTATAGTTATGTTGAGGTTTATGTAAGGGTTGGGTTTAGTTTAGGGACAGAGTGACAGTTCATGTTAGTGTAAGAGTTAGGGTTAATGTTAGTATTAGGTTTAGGTTTAGAGTTTAGGTTAATGTTAGTATTAGGGTTATGTTTATGTTTATTGATAGAGATTTGGTAAGGGTTAAAGTTAGGTTTTGGTTTACTGTTAGGTTATTGGTTAGTGTTAGTGTTAGGCTTAGGGTTAGGTTAGTGTGAGGGTTAGCATTAGGCTTTGGGTTTGGTTTAGGTTTAGGGTTATTGTTATGGTTACAGAAAGGTATAGGGTTATGTTTAGGTAAGGTTTAGGTTTAGAATGAGGATTATGGTTAGGATTACATTTAGTTTTAGGGTTGGTGTTAGGGTTAGTCATGGGTTTAAGTTTAGCATGAGGTTTAGTGTTGGAGTTAGGGTTAGATTTAGCTTTAGAGTTTGGTTTAGGGTTAAATTTAGGTTTAGGTTTAGTTTTAGGGTTTCCGTTAGTGTTACTGTTAGGTTTATAATTAGAGTTAGTGTGAGAGTTAAAGTTAGGGTTTCAGTTACTTTTAGGTTTAGGGTTATTGTTGAGGTAAGGGATAGGGTCATGTTTAGGTAAGATTTAGGTTTAGTGTTAGGGTTACGGTTTTGATGAGGTTTAGTTTTAGGGTTATGGTTAGGGTTAGTCGTGGATTAAGGTTTAGCATGAGATTTAGTGTTAGGTTTAGGGTTACGGTCAGGATTAGGGTTATAGTGAGGCTTTGGGTTAGTGTTTATGTTAGTTATAGAATTAAATGTAGGGTTATGGTTATGGTTATGGTTACAGTTAGGTTTATCATTAGTATTAGGATTAGAGTTAGGTTTAGGGATAGGGTTAGTGATAAGGTTAGCATTGGGTAAGAGTTAGTGTTAACATTTGGGTTAGGGTTAGTGTTAGGTTTAGTGATAAGTTTAGTGTTAGGGATAAGGTGAGGCTTAGGGTTAATGTTAGGGTTAGGTTTAAGTTTAGAGTTAGTGTCAGGGTTAGGTTTAGGGTTATGTTTAGGGTTAATTTTAAGGTGAGGTTTAGGGTTATGGTTAGTGTAAGGGTTAGGGTTAGGGTTAGTGTTAGGGTCAGTGTTAGTTTTAGGGTTAGGCTTAGGTTTAGTATTAGGTTTTCAGTTATGGTTACTCTCATATTAGGGTTAGGTTTAGTGTTAGTGTTAGGTTTACTGTTAGCTTTAGAGATAGGGATCATGTTAGGATTAGGGTTAGGGTTAGGGTTAGGTTTAGTGTTAGGGTTAGGGTTAGTGTTAGTTTTAGGGTTAGGGTTAGACTTAGTGTTAGGGTTAGGTTTAAAATTAGGGTTAGTAGTAGGGTTAAGGTTATGGTTATGGTTAGTGTTTGGGTTAGTGTTAGGGTAATGATTTGGATTTGGGTTATGGTTACAATTTTTGTTACTATTAGTGTTAGTGTTAGAGTTAGGGTTAGTGTTATGGTAAGTGTTAGAGTTATGTTTAGTGTTAGGGTTAATTTTAGGGTTAGTGTTAGGGTTACAGTTTGGGTTATGGTTATGGTTATGGTTATTATTTAAGTTAAGATTACAGTTAGGAATAGAGTTAGGATGAGTGTTCTGTTAGGGTTAGGGTTAGTGTTAGTTTTAGGGTAGGATTAGTGTTAGGTTTAAGTTTATATTGAGGGTTCGTGTTAGGATGAGGGTTAGGGATACAGTTAGGATAAGTGATAGCTTTAGGTTTAGGGTTAGTGTTAGGGTTAGGGTGAGTTTTAGGGTTAAGGATAGTGTTAGGTTTAAGGTTAGTGTTAGAGATAGGGTTAGGATTAGGGTTAGTGTGAGGCTTATTATTAGGGTTAGTGATAGATTTAGTGTTAGGGTTAAATTTATGGTTAGAATTAGGTTTAGTGTTAGTGTTAGGGTAAGGTTTCCTGTTTTTGATAGGGTAAAGGTTAGTGTTAGTTTCAGGGTTAGGTTTAGTTTAGGTTTAGTGTTAGTGTTAGGGTTATGGTTAATGTTAGTATTAGGTTTAGGGTTATTGTTAGGATTAGGGTTACTGTTAGGGTTAGGGTTTTGGTTCATCTAAAAGTAAGGTTTAGGGTTAGAGGTAGCTTTAGTGTTAGTGTTAGTGTTAGGGTTAGGGTTAAGTATAGTGGTAGGTTTATGGATAGGTTTAGGGTTAGTGTTAAGTTTAGAGTTAGTGTTAGTGTTATTTTTAGTGTTAGATATAGGGTTAGGGTCAGTGTTACATTTAGATTTTGTGGAAGAGTTAGTGTTAGAGTAAGTCTTAGGGTTAGTGTAAGGATTAGGTTTAGTGTTAGGTTTAGATTTAGGGTTAGGATTATGTTTATGGTTAGTTTTAGAGTTAGGGATTTTGTTAGATTTTGGGTTAAAGTTAGTGTTTGTATTAGGATAGGTTTTGGTTTAAGTTTATTGTTAGTGTTAGAATGAGGTTTAGGGTTAATATTAGGGTTAGTGTTAGGTTTATGGGAAGTTTTAGGGTTAGTATTAGTGTTAGGGTTAGGGTTAGTGTTAGTGTTACAGTTAGGGTTAGGGATAGGGTTAGTGTTAGGGTAAGTGTTAGGGTTCTGGATAGGTTTAGGGTTAGTGTCAGGTTTAGGGTTATGGTTAGGGTTAGATTTAGAATTAGGTATATGTCTAAGGTTAGTGTTAGGGTTAGTTTTAGGGTTAGTGTTAATGTTAGGGTTAGGGTTAGGTTTAGGATTAGGTTGATCATTAGCTTTAGTGTTGGGGTTATTGTAAATTTTGTGTTAAGGTAATGGCTAGGGATAGGGTTTGGTTTAGGGTTGGTGTCAGGTTTAGGGTTAGGGTTACTGTTAGGATTAAGTTTATGTTTAAGAATAGGTAAATATGAGAGTTAGTTAGGATTAGGTTAGAGTCAGGATTATGATTTAGGTTAGGGTTTCTGTTAGGTTTAGTGTTAGAGTTAGTTTTAGTGTTATGTTTAGGGTTAGGGATAGTGTTAGTGTTAATTTTAGGATTAAGTTTAGGTTTTCTGTTAGATTTAGAGTTAGGGTTTGTTTTAGGGTTAGGTTTAGTGGAATGGTTAGTGTTTGGGTTTGTTTTAAGTTTAGGGTTAAGGTTAGGTTTTGTGTGAGGGTTAGGGTTACCATTAGGTTTAGGTAAGGTTAGTGTTAGGGTTATGTTAAGTTATGGTTATTGTTTTGTTTAGGGTTAGGGTTAGGTTTATGGTTAGGGTTAAGTTTACTGTTAGTATTCTGGTTAGTGTTAGGGTTAGGGTTAATGCTACGGTTAGGGTTCGGTTTAGTGTTAGGGTTATTGTTTGTTTTTGGGTTAGGGTTAGTGTTAGTGTTATTGTTAGGTTTAGATTTAGGGTTTGCGTTTTGGTTAGGATTAGGGATATATTGAGGATTCTTGTTAGGGTTAGTGTTATGGTAGAATGATGGTGGCCTCCGGGAAAGGCAGGTGGATGGCTGAGGGCTGTTTTTAATTTTATCCCGTATGCATTCATGAGCAGCCAGTGTTTTTAAAAGTGTGTGTGTGTGTGTGTGTGTGTGTGTGTGTCCTCCTTACAACACTTTGCCCCATCCCCAGGGTGCCCATGTTCCCTTGGGGACAGGGTATTGTGGTGCTCCACCTCGACCCCCTCACTCCAACCTGTTCCTGCTGGGTGGTGGGGCCCTGGAGAGATTCTTGGCCTCTCTGGACTCCCATTTCCCTGTGGTACAAGGTGAGACTCGACAAGGTTTCCCCCAAGACAACTCCCATCCCAATGTCCCATGTGCTGTGACTTGGTAAACCCAATCCGGGGCCCACAGCTGGCCTGATGGGCGACAAACCTCTCCACCCAGCCCACCCCACGACCCCGACCTGGGCCGATGAAGCCTCCCAAAATGGCAGGACAGCACACCCAAACACCAGCAGTGCTTGGGAAGGTGTCCCCACCTCCAGGCATCCTCTGCCCCACCTCTACTACCAGCACCCTGACTGTGCCCTAAGACCCCCCTCACCCTGTGCACACCTTGAGGGACTCTCCCTGATGACCCAGGATAGTGCATATGCTTCCCCAGGCCCTGGTTCTGCAGCCCAGGGACATGGCGACACCAGGACGAGGGGCTCTCCCCATGGTGGGGTTCCCTGAAGGGTGGTCCATTGTTTGGTACCCTAGGGTCTGGAGCCACCCAAGCCCTAGTCCTCCTCCCATCCATCCCAGAAGCTCTCCCCCGACCAGGAAATCACTCTTGGGCCTAAGTTGTCACCTCTGTTGTGTGCGAACCCTGAACCCTGAAGGACAGGAGAGCAGCCATGTTGCTAAGACAGCAGCTGAGACCAAGCACGTCTCCACCCTCATCACACCCAGAAGCTACCTGGGAAGGGTGATCTCAGCCGGAGAGCCCACAGCCCTCCAGTCTGCCCTGGAGAGTCAGGCCCAGGCCCCACCTGGAGAAAGAAAGCAAGCTCTTCCTTCCTGGAGGGCAGCGGGGCTCGTTGAGTGCCCACTTCCTTCCCTGGAGCCCAGAGTGCTCAGGAAGCAGCCAGCGCAGGAAGGGCAGCCTGCGCCCAGGGACTGGCTAGTGGCTGCCAGGAGTCCTTAGCTGGGTCCAGGCTCCCCCAGCCATTGGGAACCCAGGCCTGGGATGGACGAGGCCTTGGAAACAGTCACAAGCCCAGCCCTCAGCAGCTGGGATGTTGGCCAGAGCCTATAACATTAACGTTTTCAGACATCACCTTTAAATGGGGGGATTCAGCCCCTTTCCCAAGAGGAGCTGCAGAAGGGGTGAGCTGCAGGGGGAGCCTGGCAGAGGAGGTTACCCTTGCCCTTTCCATCAAAGGGACACAGGCTGGGAGTGGGCACGGACAGGGGTTCTCCTTTCTCAGATGGGAGAACCAAGGCTCAGGACACACTGGGTCCTGACAACTATGAGAAACCCCCCTTTCTCCAGGTTCCTCCTAAGCAATCACAGCAGCTGTCCGGGTTGCACAATGTGTCCTATGGAGTTCAGTGAGCAATTATTACACCTGCAAAGAACCACAAGGGTCTTTTGGCTCGATGGGCCTCAAATGCATCTCCCTATCCCATCCGAGGGCAGCGCACAGCACCACTTACCCTTGCTGTGCAAGAACTTAGTCCAGGGCTGCCAGATCTCCTGATCACCTGGAGCCTGGTAGTGCAGCCCGGGTCAGCCCTGGGGGAGGGAAGCCTGGTCCTGAGCACACAGCCAGAGGGGGACTTCCCTGTGTGTGCTGATGGCCTGCGAGGAGGGCTAGTGCAAGAGGTGGCAGGGTCTCCCCAGGGCACTGGCCTCCCCTTTGCCACAGGGCACCTCTCTACACCCACCTCCTCCCAAGCCACCTAAGGAACAGAAACAGTAGTTAGGGCCTCACTGTCTGCAATGACACAAACCTGGGCTCTTGGCCACTTGTAGCTGTGTAACCTCTGGCAAGTTACTCAACCTCGCAAAACTTCAGTTTCTTCATCTGTAAAACAGGGGAGGAGAGCCTCTCTTTGTAGGAGAATAATGCTGCTCAACAAATCCCAACATTCTTATCAATAAACACATTATGGTTCCAGAAGCCTTGGTGCATGCCTTCAATCCCAGCAGCTCAGGGGGCTGAGGCAGGAAGATCACCAGTTTGAGGCCAGCCTCAGCAACTTAGAAGACCTTGTCTCAAAAATAAAGGAGGTGGAGGCTGGGGATAGAATTCAGCAGTAAAGCACCCTGGGTTCAATCCCCACTACCACAAAAGAAATAAAAATAAAAAGGTCTTGTCCCTTTCCTGTTCTAATATACCTCATGCCCCTGGCTATGGGGTTAACACAAGTAGTTACCCGGGAGTTTTTCAACCCTGGAAAAGCAGGGAGTCACCTAAGCAAAATCTGATGCCCAGGCCTAATTCAAAAAGGAAATAAGGAAGACAAGGCAGCCCACCTCTCAGCCTTGCCCTGGCTTACAGTGGAAAACCACTGATCTAATCTACTGGCCTCCAGACAGATAGGGAAACTGAAGCACAGAGAGGTGGCGTGACTGGAGCAAAGTCACACAGCAAGCAGGAAGCAGGGCTGGACCAGAAGTTTCATGCTGACTCCTGCGTGCTGCCCCAGCTCATCTAACCCTTAGTGTGTTAGCAACACTCAAGGCCTCCAGGGCCAGATACAAAAGGGGAAAAGAGGGCTCAGATGCATTCAGGAGTCATGGAAACTGGCAGGACGGCACCAGAGATCCTTGCTGTGTGAGAACTCAGTCTGGAGCTTCCAGGTCTCCTGGTGACTTTGAAGGACAGTTAGAAACCCGAGTTTTTGTGCAAACTTTACTGAATCTTAAGAATTACGTTCTAGGGCTGGGGTTGTGGCTGAGTGGTAGAGGGCTCACCTAGTATGTGTCAGGCACGGGGTTCGATCCTCAGCACTACATAAATATAAAACAAAGATATTGTGTCCACCTAAAACTAAAATATAAATATAAAAAAAAGAATTACGTTTTAATTCCAAGCAAATTTTTTAAATATTTATTGTTTAGTAGTAGTTGGACAAAATACCTTTATCTTATTTATTTATTTATTTTTATGTGGTGCTGAGGATCGATCCCAGGGCCTCGCACGTGGTAGGTGAGTGTTCTACCACGGAGCCACAGCCCCAGACCCCAAGCAAATTTTAAACCTGAGCAACCAACAAACAAAAACCTGGAGCCAGGTGCGCTTCTTGGGTTACCAGTTTGCAACCTCGGTTCAGGATTTCAGGGTTGGACCTGGGGATGACTTTTTGGCACCAAGTCAGGATGACATGAGAGGTTCTTGGAAAGTATCTTTCTCTATAAATCAGTGTCTGGTCCTGGTGGCTCAAATTCTTCCGTTAGCTATTTGTTCTTGTGAACCAAACAGTGCTCTCCCCAGATATTCTTGCCAAAATATTTCAAAGAGTTTATTACAAATATCTTTGTCTAGAGGACAGATCTAGGTAGTGTCCTGGACCTGGAAGAACAGAAAAAAATAATATTGACAAGAGCAATTGGACGACACAGAGCAGTTCCGATGCCTCAGGTGCCACCCCAAGACCTAGGGACACAGAGTGCCGCCAAAGCTTCTGAGAGCTTGAAGCAAGGCACGTGTCTATTTTAGATAAGAAGCTGCCAATATCCCCCCAAAATACCACCCCTGAGGCTGAGATCAGACTGCTGGTGTCTTGCCAACCAGGAAGCATCCGCCACATTTGCCATCTCAAAATAAGTCTGGCGTCTTCTAGAGACAAAACTTTTAGCTGCCAAATGAATCGCTGGGGCTCAGCAGAGGCTCTGGCCACCTGACATTCTGCCCAGAGTCCTCGCAGTGCTGAGGGGAGGACAGAGGGAGGCGGGCAGGCAGGGGAAGCTGTGCCTCGACACTTTTCCCTAAAATGCTGATCTTAGGTCTAGACAACAGAAAAGATGCTGCTAAAATTATTACGAAGCCTTTCCCCAAAAGGTTAGGGTTAGGGTTAGGGTTAGGGTTAGGGTTAGGGTTAGGGTGACTGAGGCAGATGAGCTGACCTTTCAGCTCCGACACCAGGGAGGCTACTGTACCAAGACCCCTGTCCCCACAGGGTCCGCCCATGCTCTTGCTGGAACTGTCATTGAGCCAGCCACGGTTTCTGGAGCACTCCTCTTGCATGTCTTCCCCGCAGTGGGAGAGGAGGTGCGGAGATCAATGAACATTCTCTTGTGGAGGCCGAAAAGCCCAACTGGAGGCCTCATATGCATCCACCAGAGGCCCTTCCGTGGGTGTGCGCAACAGACCTCATGCCCTTGGAGCTGCAGCCCTGAGGCTGCAGAGGGACTGGGGCTGGGGGAGGGTGTAATAAATACCTTGATGCTGGTGGATCCCTGAATGGCCTCCTTCCCTGGGCCTGATTGACAGCCAGCCTAGGCCTTCGCACTCCCAGGAGCCAGAAGGAGGGAAAGAGAGAGAGCTGCAGGGGCAGAGGAGGGGGTGCCAGCCAGGGACAAAGGCACAGACAGAGAAACAAAGGAAGAAAAATCCCCTCTTGTTATAACCTGTGGTTTAAAGAAAAATGTGGCTTGCTCCCCCAGGAGGCCTCGAGTGCAACCCTAAGTCCATCTGATGCAAGGCCAGGCCCTTCTCCTTTGCACACTACACGTCAAGCCCAGGTGTGACATGGTGTCCTGGGCATTCTCCTAGGCCGGAAGCTCCCCAGGCCCATGTGCAGAATCAATTGGAGTCAGAGGCAATCATCTCCCAACAGATTTGGGAGCAAACATTGGCTGCTGCCCCATAGCACAAAGGGACCCACAGGCAACAGGAACCAGAATAAGGATTTTGGAGCACTGCCTAACTGAACAGTTAGGACCTGGGTCCATTTGTTTTTGAAGACCACCTGACTTCCCCTTTGAGGCCTAAGCAGATGGAAGGGAGGCTTGTTCAACCTCTGTTGGGTCTCAAGTATTCTCCAAAGTGGTTGGAGCTGAAATATACCTGGGAGTCACCCAAGAAGAATGTGTTCGGGATCAGCAAGCAGAGGAGAAACTGTGATGCCCTTTTTGTTTGGTTTGGAATTGTTGGAATTTGACTAGCTTAGCAATTTTTTTTCTTACTATATCTGTGGGAAAAGTATGTGAATAAAACAAAGGGAAGGTTTCCTCCTCAACCACAGGGCCGAAGAAAATATGGAGTCCTGATCCAAGGTTCCATGGCACCTCATACAGTCTATGGTGGAATTTCACCAACCAACGTCTAGGTGAAACTTCAGGTCAGAAGTTGATGCCGACCTGCAAGGCTAAGAGGGACCTAAGTCCCCACAAGGGGCACAGCCAGACATGGACAAGGCGAGTCTTGTCTTAAATGTGCAACACCAATGCAGAGTAAAACATGGGAGGCACACAAATTGAGTCTTGTCCTAAATGTGCGAAAACGATGCAGGCTGGAACATGGGAGGCACACAAAGAAAACTGCACCTTCTAAAATGTTTGTTAGCAACCTTTCAGAAGGTTTTCCTGGTAACTGTGGGGGTGAAACTCACTCCACAAAGTGGCATACTCTCTGAATCAAAATGGCCCACGCAAGATGTGGGCTGGCCATCAGAAGGATCTTTAGATGAGAGAGTCATTGCTGAGGTCCTTCTGATTATTGTTGGAAACCCTGAACCATTTCTCATACCTTGATTGCTGTCAAGAGATAGTACAGAAACGGCCCCCTTGGTTTAGAGCCTGTCTAGATGGACAGTCCAAGCTGACCTTATCCAGGAGTCTAGTGGTCTCTAAGACCCAGCAGAAAGCAGCTAACCAGAATACCTAATGGAGGAAAAATGGGAAGGGAAACAGTTTTCCCCATGAGCCAGAAGAGGACCCACCATCTTATGTGCCACTCTACCCAACTTTGCCAAGACCACTGAAATAGCAAAATATTTACTCAGCCCCATATTCCTCAGAAGCCATAAATGATGGCTCCCAATACTGGCTATTCCTTCCTCTTTGGTGTCCTCAGAGCCAAAGTGTTCCTAGAACCAAAGACTATTTCACCTCCCAAGATTAAGGTGGAAGGTTTGTCCAAGACCAGAGACACAAACCAGATGAAAGCAATCAGGTGCCCCTTCAAGAGACTAAAAGACCTGCCCATATTCTCCAGAGGGAAACATCTAAGGGAGACAAGGCAGTTTTGTGTACCAGCCTTTCACCACCGTTGCACTCATGAGCTGTAAAAATCATACATTCTCCTCCATGGAGAAATCTCGGACCATGAATTATCTGTTGCAGCCCATAATCTAGACCTAGGATGGGGCCCGAACAAAGAAAAAAGGGCTAAAAATAGAGAGATGTCAAGAAGCCCTCATAGGAAGTCTAAGAAAAAAAAATAAGAAAGAAACTGTGCCCAAGAGTTAGAAGAAATCAGAGCCAGCCCTAAGCCCTAGCCTAAGCCAGAGCACATCTGCAGACAAACAGAGATGAGCAAAGCCTTCCACTGCTCCAGCATTTCCCCTCTTGCACCTTTTATAGTCCTGAACATTTCTCTGTACCCCATGCCTGCCTAAGGCCCCTGTACCTTATGAAATTGGCAGTAATGATAAATAGAATTGTGCCCAACTGACTCAGAGCTGAGAGTCTGGGCCACTGCTGCTGCTTCCCCACTCCATGCCCAGAGGTTTCCAGGAGAGGAGGGGCACCAGATAAGCATAGATGCCACAATGCAAGTTTCTCAGGGAAGAGATGCAGAGGCTCAAGTAACAGGTGACCAATACAGCCTTTGTGGAAGAGGCTCAGAGTGAAATTTGCCAAAAATTTCAAACTGGCTTTACTGAGAAGTGTGCCAGAGAGTTGACAAAGATTGCCATCACAGTTTGCCTCAATGGAGACACAGGCTCAAAGACAGGCCAACCAAACAGATAAAGATGAGGTTGGTTCTCCTTACAGCTTCCCTCACAACAAACCCAGAGGTCACTCAAAGTTGGGGTCTCACTAGAGCAAAGCCAAGTGTCCAAATATTTATAAGGAAAAAAAAAGCATGGCCAGAGAAAAGGGGATGGCTCCAGTGACCCTGGCAGGCAAGTAAACACTGCCATGCTCAAATGCTAAGCCTTGAACAGAGAAGGAATGAATGCTTTCCCTGAGCCTTTGGCTCCCACCCCTCTTTTCAGTTTCTTCCCACTTTTTCGGAAGTTGATGATTGATGAATATGTCATGATGAATATGTCTGATAGACACACACAACTGCATGTGATGCAAGGAACCCAGCGCCTCAGGATGGCTCAGATGCTGTAAGCCCCAAAATGAACCAGAAATATATTAATATTAATAACTGATAGAGGGCCATAAGGTGCACACTCTAAAAGGACATGCCACCCTGGCTCCAAGCCACAAGCTATGAGCCACCAACAAGAAGGGTCAAAAAGCCCCACGAACAAAGGCATAGCAAAAAAAAAAAACAAAAAACAAAAAACAAGCAGGGCAGCTACTATATACAATTAGAGCAGGCTCCCACCTCTCAAGAGGGGAAAGTCATGGAGACAAAAAGCAACACCTACGTGATCACAAGGTGGCTGCCAGACCAGGACCTGCAGGGAACCTGCCCTCAAACCATGGCAGACAGACCAGGCCAAGATTGACATAGGTGACCTTTATACAACTGATGTCCTAGGAAACAATCTCTGCTAAGATTTATATCAGATTTGAGAGTTGGAGAATAGGAGCAACCAAGATCCTACACCAGGAGATAACAAAAAAAATCCCTGCATTTTAAAATGCCAGAGGATCTATGTATGCTCCCTTTCCCTAAATGACAGTTCCTCCTAGGGGTCTGAGGACACCATCCTTGGGACAGTTCAGAACTCTGACTTAAAATCCCATATCTATCAAGATAAAGGTCAAATACTTTGGTTAACATCAGACTCAGCAACAGAATAGATAGTAGCCACTGGGCCTAAAAAGAAACAAGAAATCTGCTCAATTCCATTCATTTCAACCTGCCATAAGACTAGAGAATTATTGGGGGGGCTACCAGATTCAGCCATATATGGATCCCCAACTTTCAGTTATAGCAAAACCTTCTGGAAAGCCACAAAGCTGGGAGAATAGGACCCTATAATGTGGGGGCCACCAAAGCCAAAGACCTTTGAGGACATTAATCAAGCACTAGCAGTGCATCTGGACTAGGGCTCTCTGACCTCACAAAGCTTTACTTTCTGTATGTCCAGGAACAGTGTGGAATGGTGGGAGGGTTCTTGACATGGACATCTGTCCAAAGAGCTGGGCTCTGTAGCCCAAGACTGGCCACCTTTTTTCTGGGCCCTTGCAGCCACAGATCTTCTGGTGTTGGAAGCTGATAAACTGGCCATGAGACAAAAGTTGTTTTCAGCGTTCCTCATTCGGTGTTGACTTTTGGTAGAGTACAAAGGACAATATTGTTTTACTAATGGTCAATACCAGGGAATGTTATATGAAAATCAATGTATTCATGTGGAAGTCATCCAGACTCTGAACCCAGCACCCTTGCTGACCATTGGACATGGACAACCTGATCAAAACTGTATTGGATTCATGGTTGAAATGTTCTCCAGAAGATCACACCTGGAAGACCAACCCTCAGGGACCCAGATGGGGATACTTCACAGATGGAAGCAGTTTTATAAAATATGGGGTATGTTTTGCTGGATATGCAGTGGTCACTCTGGACTCCACTATCGAGGCAGAACCTCTGCTTCAGGGAACCTCAGCATAAAAAGCAAAACTTATTGCTTTGACTTAAGCACCTCAGTTGACATTAGGAGTCTGTGTGAATGTTTACATAGACTCAAAAATGTGTTCACTACCCTTCATGTTCATAGGGCCTTATGTAAGGAAAAGGGGCTCATTAACTCAGGAGGAAAAAAGGTATGATATATGGGCAAGAAATTCTTAAACTTTGGGATGCACTGTGGGCTCCCAGGAATGTTGTGATTATATATTTCCAAGGTCATAAAAAGGGAAACACTGTGGTTATTCAAGGCAACTGGAGAGCTGACAGAGAGGCCAGGTTAGCTATCTGCAAGAAATTAGAAGAAAATCCAGACCCAGGTTTAAAGGCTGCCCTTCTGCCTGGCCGGTGATATAACAGAATGGGAGCCAATATACTCCCAACATGAACGTAAATAGTTTAAGACTGAAAAAGAATATTTTCTCCCAGGAGGATGATGGAGATATTCTGATGGCCAGTGTAGCCATCCTGGAGATTCTAGCCCCAGCCTTTATCAAACAGTTCCACAGGAGAACACGTTGGATATATAGCACTTGAGACAGTTCTAAGTCAACATTTCTATGTCCACTGGCTCACAAACTTCACCTGGATATTCTGAAAACAATGTAAGGTTTGTGCTCAAAACAATCCTTGCCAGGAGCCAGAGCTCCCACCAGGAATCCAAGCCTGAAACATGGAGCTGGGACTTCATTGAGTTGTTGAAACTACTTTATAGGTCCTGTTTTATCTTTAAAATGACCCCACTTTTGCCAGGCACAGAGGCATATGCCTGTAATCCCAGCAGCTCAGGAGGCTGAGGCAGGAGGATTGTGAGTTCAAAAAGCCAGCCTCAGCAATGGTGAGGCACTAAGCAACTCAGTGAGACCCTGTCTGTAAATAAAATACAAAAAAGGGCTGGGGATGTGGCTCAGTGGTTGAGAGACCCTGAGTTCAATTCCCAACACACACACACACACACACCCAAAAAAAAGACCACACTTTGCTGCTGAATGTCTGTGTGATGACTGTCAATTCGTGTAGCAAATTTGGTCTAACATTTGCCTTCACTGTCACTTGCTAGAGAGGTTACAACCTGACTCTAACCTCTCTTATGACACTGTTATCTGAATCTACCAAGAAGCACCAAACTGGTTCAGATCATTTTGAGAAAAATTAAAACTTTTGTTTGTTTCCTTTTATTCTGAAGTAGCATTTCCCTAAATTTCCCAGACTGGCCTCAAACTTGCAGTCCTCCTGCCTCAGCCTCCCATGTAGCTGGGATTACTGGTGTGTACCCCTACACCCGGCATGGGTACTTTTTTTTTTTTTCCTGTGTACATAGCCCTTTTCTGCACCTCCACTCCTACTGTCATAGAAAGAATCTCCTAGGTACACAGACCCAGAAGAAATATTAGGGAGGTCTCAGCATGTGTGGTCCCTGCCTCAGCTGAACACAGGGAATGCTTTTGAGGACCCAATACCCACCGGCAGAAATGAGGGAGATTCTGTCATCCACTCTGGGTCTACTGCTCCCTTTACATTCCCTGTGCCCTACGGATGCTTGGAATGCAGTGATGTCATCAAGAGAAAGACCAGAATTCTGGCTGGCATATAGAGGAGGGGTCCATATACAGTGCACTCAACGACTGTTGCATAAAGGCTGTCTAGTGGACAAGAGGACCAGGGTTAGAAATCTTGGACCACCCAAGTAAACCAAAAGCTCTTTCAGGACAGAGACCTAGATTTTTATATATACCCCCATCTCATCATGGTGCCTACTCCCTGCCCAGTGAATGAGGGGTGACTGGAGTAGCTGTCAGGGCAATGCCCAGAGGTCAGAGGTGGGCATTGGACAGAGAGGGCCACCGTGTAGCACAGAGGCTCGTATCACGTAAAGAACCAGGAAGGGCTGAATTCGAATCCCAGCCATGCTGTATACCAGCTTTTGTGCTTTGTACCTGAAACCTTTCCAAGAGGCTCCTATCTTGAAGGCTTGTTCCCCAGAGCAGCAATGTTCAGAGTCAGGGCTTGGAGGAGTGATTGGATCATGAGGGCTCTGTCTTTATCAGTGAATCAATCTACATATTGGAACAAACCATCAGGAGTTAGTGGACACTATAGGAGGTAGGGCCTAGTTGCCTCGTTGGAGGAAGTAGGTCATGGGGGGATGCCCTGGAAGGGTAGCACCACAGTGACCGGGCTCATTGCTCTGTGGAGAGCAGAGAGGGGGCTAAATCTGGTACATGTCTAGTCTAGCACACGACACTTTGCACCTAGTAGGTGCTTGCTGCTATTTTTTTCTTTTCTTTTTTGCAGTACTGGTAATTATAGTGCTTTACCAGTGAGCTACATCTCCAGCCCTTTTAATTTTGTGGTACCAATCGGCACTCTATCACTGAGCCACATCTTCAGCCCTTTTTTTTTTTTTTTTTTTTTTTTTTGAAACAGGTTCTCAACTAAGTTGCTGAAACTGGGCTTGAACTTGCAATCCTCCTGCCTCAGCTTCCCGAGTAGTTGGGCAGGTGTGCACCACTATGCCCAGCTATTAGATATATTTTGATAGTGCTCCTTCATCAGTAATAGATGTAGCTGAGACCCTAGTGAGGGGTGGCCACACAAGGAAGAGGCTCATTTGCAAGAACTGGAACTAAATAAGACTAGAAGAGAGCTAGCCAGGCAGTGTCCTTGAGAGACAGATTGCTGGGTTTCCTCTGCCAGGTGAATTCCTGGATTCATCAACTGCATCCTTCCATATTATATGTGCTTAAGAAGTGGTAGCTGTTGTTCACATCTTCAGGACAATGACAACTCAGTATGTTTAGGTTTCCTGAATGGCCTGGGGTAAGCCCTCTCTGCCTCAGTCTCCCTGTTTGCAAAATCTTTCTGGTTCTCTGAATGAAGAAGCAGTCCATTCCCACCCTCTGGCCCAAATGGCACCCAGCCAGCATTTAAAGCCAGAAGGAGCAGAGGAAATTCAGGCAAGAGGCCACTAAAGGGAGGTTATGGGGCTTGGGCCCCACTGGGAGAGGAGCAGAGTGGGTGGGGCCCAAGGCCCCAATGGACCCAGCCTGGTGCTACATTTCCCAGGGCCTGCTGCTGCCTTCTCTGAGTGGCCTGGCCCCATCCTGGTCATGCACGTTGGGACATGCCAGGGCATGGCTTTCCAGGGGCCAGAGGGAGCTCCCGCAGGGGACTTCAGAAGCCCAAATGCCTTTCAGAAAGGAACTAAAACTTTCTGCTTAGCCAATGCCTCCACAGGAGAAGAACAGGCCTAGCCCTTTTCTTTTTAAGTCTCTTTATTTTCCAGCCAGCTGGCCTGGTCATTCTCTTTTTTTCCTATTATAAATGGTCCCAGCTACAACACACAGGGGAAAAAAAATCTCCCAGTCCTGGGCAGGGGCTGGCTGGCCTCCTGGGGCAGACAAAGGCAGCTCTGGCCTCCAGCACCCACTGGGAGAGGCCCTGGAGCCACTGCCCAGAGCCAAAGCCACAGCAGGAGTGAGGGGAGGATTCAGGAAGTCTCTGTTTTGACCCCAAACCTTCTCCTGCCCCTGAGAGCAGAGCTGCCATCCAGCCAAGTAAAGGATTCCTAAAGGGCTTGTGGGCAGAGAAGGAAAGATCAGGCACCCCCTCACCAGGGCCCATGGGGAAACTGATGTCTGGGGAAGAGTTGCAGAAGGTCACAGTATCAACAAATGGCAGAGCTGATCTTTGAAGCCAACATTCTCAAGTCCAACATCAGGTACCAAGGAAATGTCAGAAGAAGGGTCCAAGGAGGAGCCCTGGCATCCTGAGTTTGCTGAATGAGAGTGGATGTCATTCCTTTCTCAGCTTCTCTGCCTTCCAGTAAGTTAAGTTCATTTTTCTGTGACTCAGTTCCCTTATCTTTGAAAATGAGGACTTGCTTGTACCCACCTTGTAAGGCAGCTGTGAGGAGCATAGAGGCCAATAGGTAAAGGACATAGAACAGTGATTTAAAAAAAAAATCACCTCTTACTCCCTGTAAATGTAAAGTTTGTGTTCTTCACCTAAGGTATGTTTACTGACCTCTCCTAGGACAGGCCCTGGGCCAGGTGCTGGGGGGATGCAGCTGGGCAAAGCAAAATGGTCTCCTGCCTGGTGGAACTTCCAGTGGGGGAGGGGGCAAGCCAAGGGACACAGTGGATTCATTATATACACTGCCTCATGGCACATTCTAGATCTCTCTTCTTTTGGAGGGAATAAGGTGGGGGGGCGGTCAGAAACTTTCTGGACTCAGGGGCCAAAGTGATCAGATGGGAGAAGGCAAGGGTTCTCCTTCCCTTGCAAAAGGAGGCAGGAAAATGTTGAAAACCAGTTTTTGCAGTTTAATTGTTTTTAAGTGAAAGAGGGCCCCAGGCCGACAGCTGGCCACCTCCCCATCCTGGTGGGCTGGTTCATCTGGTTCAGCCTCAGAGCGATCAGCACTTGGATCCTCTTCGCTATGCCTGAGATGCAGGCTGGTCCTGAGGAAGTGGGAGCCTTTGTCCTTCGCGTTCATTGAGGGGTTCCATGCGCCCCACCTTTAACTCACAGGGTTTCCTACTGCCCAAGGTGCCACCAGCGACCTCCCAGAACTGGGAGCTTGAGCCCAGCCAGGGCGTGACCTGAAGGGCGGGGTAGGGGCATGGCCTGTGAGCGTGGGGAGGGGCCAGAGCCACAGCTCCACATTGAACTCGCAAGCCACGCCCGAGTGCACTCACCACGCCCAATGCGCCTCCTGGCTCAGGCTCCCCACAGTGGCCCCAAGGGACACTGACTACTCCTGAGAGGCCAAGCCTTTCTCAAAAAGCCAACAGAACTCCCCCGCCCCGTGCTTCACAGAAACCTTGCCTGGGTCTGAAGTGGGTAAATTGATAGGCAGCATCCCCTGGTCTAGGGGAAGGACAACCTCCTCCTCCCCACACTTTTCTCCCAGTGCCCCACTTGATGCCCTACAGAGAGCACTCCCTACACAACTAAGCTGATGCCGATGGTACTGTTATAAATTCCATTTTACATATAATAAAACTGAGTCTCAGGAAGGCTGATTATGTCCCTAATCCAAAGTCACACAGCCCTTAAGGGATAAAGCCAGGATTGAAATCCAGGTGAATCTCCCTCCAAAATTGGAAAATTTCCCCTCTCCAGCTAGTTAATTCCAGCTTCTACACTTTGCCTGAAGCATAGCATTGATGTATCGATTTAGATAGATGGATATATAAACCGCTAGATAGATGTGGAGGTTAAGCTAGAGATGGAGATAAAGATGGTATCTTAGAACCACAGAAAATTGTATCAGGTGTCAATGGGATGGGGGCAGATAGCCTTTTCCCAAATCTCCATCAATCCCCAAAACCTTTTGTTTAAGTCAAAAAATTAAAAAAAAAATAGATGTAGATGGACACAATACCTTTATTTAATTTATTTAATTTTATGTGGTGCTGAGGATTGAAACCCAGTGCTTCACATGTGCTAGGTAAGCGCTTTACCACTGAGCTACACCCAGAGCCCCTAGTGGAAAGATTTTGAGAGGGTTTACCAAGCATTGAACTTAGGGGCACTCGACCACTGAGCCACATCCCCAACCCTATTTTGCATTTCATTTAGAGACCGGATCTCACTGAGTTGCTTAGTGCCTCGCCGTTGCTGAGGCTGGATTTGAACTCATGATTCTCCTGCCCCAGCCTCCACAGCTGCTGGGATTACAGGTATGCGCCACTGTGTCCAGCTAGTTGAAAGATTTTTAACATGCAGTAAATAATACACAGATTTTCATATGCTCCCAATAGAAGAAAAAATTTTACATTTGTTTGGGGGGGGGCTTTCTTTGTTGTGGAACCGATGTTGTCTCAACCTTGCAGAGACAGAGCTTCAAACCAAATGTCCTAGGTACCTTCTACCCCCTCCAAGTAGACCTAAGTCCCTCCTAATTAAGAAAGTTCCTATAGGGTTACAGGCCTGCCCTGGTATCCAGCAGGGCTGGAAAAGCCCCCAGTATTTAGGTATTTGCACCTCAAGAGAGAAGTTCTGGCTCCTTGAAAGAAATGTCATATGGTGAACAGGCAGGGAGGCTAAGAGGGTCCCATTTTGCAGGAGTGAAACTGAGGCTCAAGAAGTCACTTGCCCTAGGACAGAGACTCGGTTCTTTGTTCATCTTACCTAGTCCTGTCTCCCTGTTTTTCTTTTTCTTTTCTTTTTCTTTTTTTTTTTTTTGTCTTGGGGGCCGGGTGTTGTTTTGGGTTTTGTTTTTTGATACTGGGGATTAAACCCAGGAGTACTTAACCACTGAGCTAAATCCCCAGCCCTTTTTTAAATTTTAAGACAAGTTCTCACCAAGTTACTTAAGGCTTCACTAAATTTCTGGGCCTGGCCTCGAACTTGCAATCCTCCATCCTCAGCCTCTGAGATTACAGATCTGCACCTGGCTCTGCCTTCCTCTTATGCACTGCTTTCTTTGGAATAGTGGTTGCCAGCAAAAAGGGGCACCTTAGTTGGAAGGAGGTCAAAGCTCCTGGCAAGAGTGAAAGGGCCAGGAGGCTATGCTGAGCTTCCAGGATAGAAGGCTGCAGGCCCTGCTGATCTGCGGCTCCTTCTGATCCTCAGGGGTTCTGGGGTTCTGTTGGCCCCCTTCAGGACATCTAAGAGTTGAGAAGGAGATGCTCAGAGGTGTCATCAGGAACAACAGACACTCGACATGTCAGGCAGGTTTGTGGCTCACTCTCCCACCTCCATCCCTTGCTAAGCAAGTGCTCTATCACTGATCTGCACCCCAGTCCAGATTTCCATCTCTAAACATTCTGAACAGCCTTCTGCCCTGGTAGAAAGCCCACCTGAATCAGTGCATTGTGCCTTCTGGGCTCGGGAGCCTCGGAGTGGACACACGGGGATGACAGTGACCACAAATTGGAATTTTTCTATTGTAAGTGATTTTTCAAAATCTGGCTTCAACAAAAAGAATTGTAGATTCAGCTTCAGACTCTGGAGGATTCAGGTACTCAAGTAATATGATGAGGGACACAAGCTGTCTCTCCACCACTCGGCCCGCCACCCCTCACTCCCTAATGGTGACTTCATTTGGAGTCCACACAATGACTGTATGGCTGCCAGCATGTCTGGCTGTCCTGGCAGTCTCAAGGTCAGTGAGAAAGAGCTACCTCCTTCCCCAAACCTTTATATTGACCAGCGACCAGCATGAATGAGCCAGCCAACGTGGGTCACCTACCACTTCCTAAATGCCAGGCATTGTCTGCATTGTCTGCTTGATATCATGTTTATTTGGGGTTTGAGGAGAGGATTTTGTTTTGCAATACTGGGGATTGAACTCAGGGTCACTCTACCACTGAGCTGCATATCAGCTTGTTCTCACGTGGGGAGTAACTGTTTTTCCCCTAGCCATGTTCACAAAAACCTTTCACTAGGATCCTTGTAAAGCCTTCTGACAGGGTGCAGAGGAATCTCATCATGGCTAATGGTCTCAGGGATCCTTGGGCTCCAGGAAAGGAAGGGCTATCCCCCAACCCTCCTCTCTAGAGAGCGTCCCACCTAGGAAGGTCAGGGAAGTCATTTCCCAACTACTTCCTGCTCCCAGACTGCCACAGTGAAAGGGAAGGTGTGAGAACACACACCTACTGCTGGTGACCAGCTGACTCTCATTTAGAATCTGCTCATGCAGTTGGGCTTATAGAAAGGCGCCTACCTGAGCCAGGTAAGTGCCTATCTTAAAGCAAGGCTAAAGTGGGCAGCTGCTGCTTACTTGTAGCCATCTGATTCCTTGGTCACCCCTGAGAAGGTAGGGGTAGGAGACAGATTCCCTCTTGTGGATCTCCAAAGGAGCACCTGCTGGAATCACTATGAACTCCCATGCCAAGCTCAGGCATGTGAGATCCAAAGCTCCACCACTGCCTAGGGCCAAACTCATTCATGCAACAAATACTGGGCATGCCTTATGTTCCAGGTGCAGGGGGATACGCTAACGATCACATAGGCAAAGCTCCCTGCACTCATGGAGGTGATATTGTCCAGCAGGGCTCAGCAAACTTTTCCTCTAACAACAAGGTAGTAAAAATGTTTTGCTTTGGGTGCCAAAAGGTCTCCATTGAAAGGATTTAACTGCCTTCCCAGTAGGAAAGCATCCACAAATGGGTGTGGCTGTGTGCCAATAAAACTTTATTTATGGACACTGACCTTTGAATTCCATTTCATGCATCATGAAATAAAAGTGTTCTCCCCCTGCCCAACCATTTAAAAATGTGCAGATGTATAAAACATTCTTAGCATGAGGGAGGACGAAATAAATACAGGTGATGCCAATAATAAAAAAAGGGAAACATACACAACACTTAGATGTGCCAGGTATTATTCTAGTGCTTATGTAAATTAACTCATTTAATCCTTAGAATAACTCTGGGAGAGGTGTAACCGTTATTGGCTCCACTTTACTGAGAATGAAAGAGGGAATGCAGAAATTTACATGGAGTGATACTACCAGAAAACTGTGTGGCCAGGATGCCAACCCAGAACCCCAATGTGCATGTTTTTATACCTTATTCCTATCCTGCTCATAAAAACCCGATGAAGTGATCAATTTGTTAGCACCTTTGTTGAGCAGACAGTCCTAGGCATCAGATCTATAGTACAGGAAGGAAATTCCAAACAACCTTATCAGACAGGTTTCCTCGCCCTCAGTGTAAAGCAGTTAACGGTAGGTGAGGACACCCCGCTCGAAGGGTCACCCTACTTACTCCCCTTGCTCTCGATTTCCTTGCTTTGCCCCAATCACCCTCCGCTACTCCATCCCCTAGCTCCTCAACATTCCACATTCTGGCCACTTTTCAACTGGAATTACACTGCCAGAATGATGTTCGCATCATTTTAACACTCCCAGATATTCGAAGAGGAAAAATTCAAAGTTAAACAGGGCCTAGAGAGACAGAGACCCCTGGAGGTTTGAAGTCTGGGAGGGATGGGGAGGAACCTTGGAAAATAAAATCTCTTAACCAGGCATCTGTCCCCACCCACTCTGCCCCCCACCCCCAGCAAGCCTTGGCCTCCTGATCTCTAAGGGAGAGGCAAGCAGGTGAATGTTCCCACTCTGGGAACTTGGGGGAGATGCTTCTGGCATTAAACAAAGCCTCTTTATATTTAAACTGCCAGCCCAGGATTTTCAGAAAAGTTTCCCCAAGCGTCACTGTGTGTGTGTGCACAAACAATTAAATACAGGTGTAGGCACACAGTGGGATGCACAAATATGCACCTGTGCGGGTTCACGCACCACTAGAGGGACCTAGTGCGGCTGCGACTCCCTGCAACCCCGTGTTCAGTGTAGTGCACAGTCGCTTGCACACCCTGCACGGTGTGGGGCAGGGGAGCGGCAGGGTGGTATAGGTTCCAGCAGGAATTCCAGTGCCACTGGGGTCGGAGGGGCAGGCAGCCGTGCCCTAGAGCTGGGGGCCCAGGGTGTGGAGGGGGGCTTGGGCGGTGAGTTCCCGGCCCCCCACTGAGGAGCCAAAGGGGGGCAGAGTGGGGGAGGATTGTCCTGGAGCCAGGGAGCCAAGGGGGAACACCTACGACTGGGGCACCCCGTAGGGGGTGGGGCGGGAGAGGGCTGAGCGCGGGAAGGGAGAGTTCAGGGTGCAACCTGGCGGGCAGGAGGTGGGAACTGCAGCCCAGGGGAGTTCCCAGAGCGAGGAGCCAGGAGACTCTCCCAGGAGGCTCCTCTGAGGGCCCGGAGGACAATGGTTAGCACGATGGGTCGGGCGCCCCCTGCTGCCCTGCCGGTCAGTGGCTCCGCAGACCCCTGGGTTCCTTTCCTTTGGGGGTCTGAGGACACACTGGGCAGGTTCTGTTGGTCCTTCAAGGGCTCTAAAGCTGGGGCACAAGAACCCGTCACTGGCCAATATATTTTTTTTGCTTGTTTCTTTTTGCAGCACTGGGGATTGAACCCAAGGGCACTTTACCACTGAAATACACCCAGTCATTTTTTTTTTTTTTTTTTTTTTAGGCAGATCTTAAAGTGCAGAGGCTGGCCTTGATCCCCCTGCGTAAGCCTCCTGAGTCACTTGGATTACAGGATTACCCACTACAGGACTGGATATGTGTAATTTTTGCTTTTATTTATTTATTTCTTTGTTTTGTTAGGAGGGGTGGTACTGGGATTGAACCCAGAGCCTCTTGCTTTCCTGGCAAATCCTCTACCACAGAGGTACATCCACAGCCCTTTTCTTGTTTATTTTTTTTGTTTGTTTATTTGTTTGTTTTTGCTTTTGATACAAGGTATTGATTCCAAGAGCACTTCACCACTGAGCCAAATCTCCAGATCATTTTTTTTTAACATAAACTTTTAAGTTATGAGGCTGGTTTTGAACTTGTGATCCTTCTGCCTCAGCCTCCAGAGAGAAGCTTTGAGTTGGTTGAGTCAGTCAACCCCCTTCCCTCCCCACCTCCACAATTAAGTCTCCAATGAAATTTTGGCATTCACGTTGAACAAACAGCCCTGGCCAAAGCATTGTTAAAGAAGTAGGTGATACTGAGGCCCAGAACAGAGAACATCAAACTGTCAAACTCACCAACTCCACAGCTGACCAGAGGCAGAAATGGAACCCAGATTCATGTCTCCCCACCCTCATCTCTGTGGAACATTATACTGTCTCAGTCCTGAAAGCAAATGGGCTTGTTTTCCAAGGCCAGATTCAAGTTACTAAGTCAAAAGTAGCTGCCAATAGCTTTCCCTCTTAATCACTGAACACCTTTTCTGTGCCAAAGCTTTACCTGAGAATCCTTCCTGAATTGCCCACAGCCTTCCAGTGACATTGGGAAGACAAGGCTCAGTGATATAATGGAACTTGCCTCTTGGGTCCACAGCGCAGCCAGGATTCAGCCCTGCATCTGGTACCTCATGTTCATGTCCTGCTTCTAGCCATTAAATCAGAACTTTGGGGGTACTAGGGAGTCAATTGTTTTTTTGTTTTTGTTTTTTTTTTAAATCTCCAGGAATTTCCAAAGACTTGTGCTGATGAAAACCACAGCACTACATGTCAGACAGAGACTTTCCAGTCCCAAGTTAGCAAGCCGGGGTCTCTAGGCCCAGTCTGCTCCCTGTAGTGTCTCCTTTGATCTCCAGAGGTATTGTGTGCAATTTTGAATTCATAACTAGCAACTAAAAATCTAAATTTTATACCAAAATCTGAATTTCTAACTTTTTCAACAGAGAATCAGACAAAACCAATTCCTGACTTGTTTCCTTTCATTGCAATGATAAAATGACCAACAACAGAGAAGGGCAAGGTTTTGTTCAGACACCCACAGCTCAGGTTGAGGGACAGAACTGGTGCTTGGGGGAAACCATGACTCCTAGCTTTCTGACCTGACCCCAGACAACTGCACCAAATCATTTTAAGATGGAGCTTTTCAGGCAAGCAGGAGTTGTACCTCGGCATGTCAGCTTGAGGTAGGATAGAAGAGATACAAAAAAGACAGGTAAAAACGAGACAAAAGAGAGGAAAAAAAAAAAACACTTTTTCCTTTCATCTGAAAGCACCGTCATAAAGTTCCTCATACTTTCACTCCCCAAGCCAGTTTTTCTCCCAGACCTGGCACTCCCAAATCATCACCCACAATCTTCAAGTCACAGGAAACTCACCACTTAAGAAAACTGCCCTGTGCACTGTTAATTAGCCCACTACTACATGTACTTTTAAAATTGGTTGAGAAAAGGAGATATAGGGTACTTTCCCAATCTTATCTATTGATCAGATAATGGAGAAGATGTCAATCTAAGGATCCCTGGAACTTCCAGACCTTCATAAGCCATCTGTGATCACCAGACTGATGTCATCTCCACATACCTGCCCAGGCCCACACTCATCAAGTTTCCTTTAAAAGAAGAGCCTAAACCACAGAAGTGCTCTCACTCTTGAGATAGCCTGTATTCTTGCCCACCCCACCCCCTTTTTTTGTACCAGGGATTAAACCTAAAGAGCACTGAACCACTCGCTACAGCCCCAGCCCCTATTTTTTTTATTATTTTGAGACAGGTTCTTGCTAAGTTGCTGAGGCTGGCCTTGGACTCGTGATCCTCCTGCCTGAGCCTCCCTAGTTGCTGGGATTATGGGTGGGAACCATGACACCTGGTTAGAATTCTCTCTTGAATGTGTACTCCTTGCTTTCCTAAATCAATCTGTGTACCTCAATGTCTGACACAGGCTAGAATTCTTTACTGTCACATACATTAAGGACCCCATTGTCCCGAATTGAGGTCCTCCTCTCTGGGACTTCATCGGACTCCCTCCAGTGACAAGACCTATCCGAAGGCAACCCCTTGGCTTCTACAGTCCTGTGCTCTTTCCTGCTCCACAGTCTTGCCGGAGACCCAGGAGGCTCCAGCAAGTGAGTGAGCCTCCATAGATGCTTTCAACAGCCCAGTACTCACAGGTGGGCCTGTTAGGCTAGCTGGGGCGCTGTCAGGGACAGGGTGGAATCCAGTGGAGAAGGAGCCATCTTGAGGTGGGAGCCAGGCAGATATCTAGGAATCAGATCCCCAGGTGAAGGCGGATGGACTGATTCACATTATCAGCCCCTTGGAATGAAAGAGGGGGCTAGGGTTCCTTCCTCCCCACACTGCAGAATGGCCAACTGAGGTTAGAACAGTCTTAGGTGAAGGTGAGCCCTGGGAGAGACCTTGGGAGCTGAATTGGGGTGGAGGTTGCAGATGGGCTACATCTCACATGCTATCTGGCATGGGGGGTGGAGGACTTTCCAGGTGGGTACTGCAGGAAGCAAGGCCAAGATTTGAAGGGTGAGGGTCAGCGTGGCACGGGCAGGAGGTGGGGGCCAGATTGGACAGGCCATGAGGCCATTAAGTTTTGATTCATCATAGGAGAGATGGGAAAATGCTGACAAGGGTTTTAGGGGTTAAGGACCAACTAAGGCCAGAGGACTCTGCAGGCTGCAGAGTAGGAGTAGAGCCAGAACCAGGACTATTAGAGCTGCCAGATAGACGCAGTGCTGGGGGCTGGGTGGAGGCTCAGTGGTAGAGCACTGGCCTAGCACATGCGAGGCATTGGGTTAGGATAGATATAAATAAATAAAATAAAGGTATTGTGTCCTCTAGAACTTGACAAACAAGACACAGTGCAGGACAGGGTGACCAGATAGGTGTGGAGATCCAGAGACAACCCTATCCCCCCTCCCCCCCACACACAGAGCACAGGCCATATTACACAGACCTGTGCCCAAGTGGTAAGCTGGGATCAAGTCACTGCCAGCTACCAGGACACACTCCCAGCTATTTCCAAAAGTCAGATTGGGAGCTGGGAATCTTCTCTTGGTCTCCAACTCCTTAAAAACCAGCAAACCATCTGGCCCATGCCTGTAATCACAGTGACTTGTGTGGCTGAGGCAGGAGGAGGTGAGTTCAAAGCCAACCTCAGCAACTTAATGAGGCCCTAAGCAACTCAGTCAGACCCTGTCTCTAAATAAAATATTTTAAAAAGGGTTGGGGATGTGGTTTAAGCACACCTCTGGGTTCAATTCCAGGTGCCAACACTCACCCCAGCAGCTCAGATATTCAAAGCCAACAGGGCCATGAGGCA
Source organism: Marmota flaviventris (assembly GCF_047511675.1). Classification (NCBI taxonomy): domain Eukaryota; kingdom Metazoa; phylum Chordata; class Mammalia; order Rodentia; family Sciuridae; genus Marmota; species Marmota flaviventris. Next base: position 2,937,281 of record NW_027288296.1, on the reverse strand, counting down.
CAAGGCACCACAGGAGGATGGGACCTGTGCTGTTACTGATTTAGCCTGTGATTTGAGGAGCCATACACCCCCTCTCAGGTCTTAGTGGGTGGGGGTCTGACAGTAGTCTTCCAAGCCAACCAAATTGGCTAGATTTTCTCACCTCGACCATAAACAACATGGCAATAGGACAAGGGCTGCAGAAGATGCCGGAAGTGTTGGCTGAATGGCCACTTTTGAGGCAGAGAAGAGGTATATCAAGGACACCTTGTGTGTTTCAGGATGAAGTCTGTCCAGCAAAGGTCACAGATCTCCCAAGACATCCCTAAGGGTCCTTCTTATCATATGTCCTCAGTTCAGAGGCCTCTGAGCTCATGGAGTAGTTTGCAGATACACCTGGCTGATATCAGGGCAGCAGCTGCAGGAGCATTTCTGCCCAGGAAACCAGACCACCCAGGATCAAGAGGCTCTGGACCCTGCCCAGGACCCCATGCATGGTCCCATCTCCCTTCTGAGGCTGCCTTTTGGGGTGAGCCAGAGGATGTACCTGGGGCTGCAGGAAGGGCAGGGCCCCTTCCTACTCTGCCTCATCAGCTCTGTGTCCTGGGGCAAGCCACATCCCAGCCTTGCCCAATGCCTGGGTCAGCAGTGAGAGCTGGAAGAGGAAATGAATTGAGCAGGAGCGCCTGAGGCCATGTGACTAGCACCCTGTCCCAAGCCAGTGTCTGGAGTCCAGTGTTCACAGTTGGGCTGGACCAAGGAGGGGCTTTCAGGGACAGGGGAGGCCAACACTAAGGGTGGAATGAGATGGAAATCATTACCCTAGGTACATGTATGATTGCAGAATGGTGTGACTCTACATCATGTACAACCAGAGAGTGAAAAATTCTACTCCATTTATGAACAAGGAATCAAAAAGCTTTCTGCTGTCATGTGTAACTGATTAGAACTAATAATAAATTAATTAATTAAAAAAGAGTCACCGAGGTGGCCTTTGTGTCTGGGCAGCTGAGGGGCAGGAAGGGAGACAGCATCTTTGAGTTTGGAGTCTGACTTGTGTGGGTTCAAAACCTGACCCTGACACTTGCTGTGGGACCTTGGGCAAGTTATTTAGCCTCTCAGATCCTTTATTTTCACATCTATAAAATGAGATGAATAACTACAGCCAATATTAAAGCCAAGTGCAGCTCTAGTAATCCCAGCTACTTTGGAGGCTGAAAGAAGAGGATTGCTTGACCATAAGAGTTTGGGCCCAGATCTCATTTCAAATAAATCTATAATAAAAGCCAACATTAAGTTCTAGAAATTGCTCTAAACCCTTTAAATGCTTTATATCATTTTATAATACCACACTGGTGTGTAGGGCTATTTTAGTCCCAGGGGATAGAAGAGGAAATCAAGGCCCAGAGAAGAAAAGTAATTTAACCAGATCACATAGCTGATAGGTGGCAGATGATCCCAACAAGGTCCCTAACTCCCACCTTCCAGAGTTAGTGAGGATCAGCTTGTCACACGGAGGTCACAGTATGTGTTTGCTGTTGTTATCTTGGTGATGGTGGCTGTATTAGTTTGCTAGAGCTGCTATAACAAGGATCACTGATTTTTTTTTTCTCTCACTTTCTTTCCTTCTAATTGGATGGCTTAAACAATCAAAAGTCTGAAATCAAGTGTTGGCAGAGTTAGTTTCTGCTGAGTCCTCCCTCCTTGACTGTCTCCTCCATGTGTCTTCACCTGGTCTTCTTTCTGTTTGTGTCTGTGTCCTCTCCTTATGAAGATACCTGTCCTATCGAAGTATGGCCCATCCTCATGACTTTTTTTTTGTTGTTTTTCCCCAAAATAAACTTTATGTGTAATCAATATAATTTCTGGACCTTGGAATCTAACAGGACACCTGGAATCCAAAGTTCTCTGTGAGTTTAAAACTATGCAGAGGATCAGGAGGGACCCAAGGCAGGTGTGGAAAGAAGGAGGAAGTAGACTTTGGAGTGATGAGTTCTGCCCTGAGTGGGGGTGGGTAAGTGGAAAGAGAGGGGAAGGGTGGGTGCACCTGTAATCTCAGTGGCTTGGGAGGCTGAGGCAGGAGGATTGTGAGTTCAAAGCCAGCCTGAGAAACTTAGTGCAGACCTAAACAACTCAGTGAGGCCTTGTCTCTAAACAAAATACAAAATAATGCTGAGTGCCCCTGAGTTCAATCCCTAGTACCAAGAAAAAAGAAAAAAAGGGAGGTATTCAGCCCTGCAGTGATTCAGCCCTGGGAGTGGGGTTGTCTATCCCCTAGAATGTATGGAGAGTCACATGCTCAGCAGTCACTAGGACACAGTAGTAGATGCAGAAGTGTCCAAGGAACATCAACTCAATAGCATGTCGGGAGTGGCTCTTGTTTCGTGAGCCTGTGGCAGAGGAAGTGCAGCTAGTCCCAGGAGAATTAGAGGGTATGTAGAGACCCAGGGGGAAGTTGGAGGCAGCTGTCCTCTTGTACACTCCCAAAATGCCCACCCTCTGAGCTGTATTGCCTCTTTTTTATTCAACTTTAAAGACTCTGTCACCAAATAAAGTCACATGTGCTGAGGTATGGCATGATTTGGTCTAAAGTGGTGAGAAATGTGGTTTCCTGTTACCATGGCAGAGACAGAGAAGGAACAGGGTGGAGGACACACAGCAGCTGCCTAGATGCCCCCTTGGTCCTGCAGGCCCAATGGTCAACTCTGCAGAGCCAAGGAAGGCTGGACACCATATCAGGGCCGCCTCCATGAGGAAGAAGCCTGTGGGGTAGAGGCCTTCACACATCTGGGCCTGGGATAGAAATTCATGCCCAGAACTTTGGGGATGGTTTCCCCAGTCCTTGCCTGTCCCCAGGGTCAGACAGGGTACCAGGCTCAACCCTGCCAGTCATGCTTTCTCCCACACAGGTGGACCAAGAGCATCTCTCACAGGCTGGGAAGCCTCCTCTGGCTCCTGTTCTTCCTCAGGAAGTGCTTTCTTAAGCCTTCCTCGGGGACAGGGCAGCTCAGTGGTAGAGATCTGAACTAGCAGGTGTGAGGCCCTTGGATCCTTCCTCAGCATCAGAAAAAGAAAAACGCTGCCCCTGAAAGGAAATAAAGACAAGAAAAAGGTTTTTCCAAACCCCTCATGAACCCTGGGCTCTTCAGCCTTGTTTTTTTTTTTTTTTTTTTTTTTTTTTTTTTTTTTTTTTTTTTTTTTTTTTTTTCCCATCTCACACCCAATCTGGGTTTGGCCAGCCTGGGAGTGGTGGCTGACACACCGCCCTAGCATCCCACCAGCCACAGTGCTGGCCCTAGAGACTTCTTCTGGAAGGCAAGTCCTGAAGCCAGCATAGCCAGGTCTGGGCTCATCCTAGGGTCACATGTCCCTTTTTCTCCCAAAGATATCTCCTTCTTTCCAACTAGCCACCACCTCCCTAGGTCTGGCTGCCCCTGCTCTCTCCTCCTGGATGGTCTCTGGTCTTCTCCTATGGATCAGCCACCAAACAGCCAGCGGGACCTTCTCAACATAAACCTGACCATTTTGCTCTGCTAGGAGCATGCAGACCAGGGCAGGAGGAGGCTGGTGCACCTTTTTAGGCACTGAAGATGGAAACCAGGGCCTCGGGGGTGCCAGGCAAGAGCTCTACCACTGAGCCGCAGCACCAGCACCAGGACTACACTTTGTTCTTTCTTCCCTCTCCACTGGGTACTTGGTCAGAGTTCCTAAGGGCCTGTCTGTCATAACTCCAGGATAAACCACTCCTAAACATTCTGAACTCTGGGGACTCAGGGTATTTCCAGATTGGTGAATACATCCACATGCAAGAAGGCAATGCATCCCAACTCCACGGGAAAGGCAGCTCCTGCCATGAGGACCGGTTCAGAGCTCTACCACCGATCCCCAGCCCCAGCCCCAGGACTAAATTTTTGTTCTTTCTTCTCTCGCCTTTTTTTCTTCCTGGCTGTTCATCGATGTCATTTATCAAATCCTTTAATGAACCAGGAGGCAAGTTCCCCTGAGTTCTCTGAGCCCTCTTGTTTAGTTATCAAACCTGAGGTAGGCACTGTGGGAACCCCAATTATAGACAGTTAGAGTGACATACAGGTGACAACCTGTGACTTACAAGTGACATCTGGACTGGGGTGGGGGCAGGCTTGTGGGGCTGAGTCCTTCAATGGTGTCAGAATTGAACTGAATGGCAGGTCACCCAGCAGATGTCCATTGGAGAAATGTATGGTGCAGGAAAGCCACCCCCGCACCTGGCCACAGAAGTCCTCTGTGCTGGCCTTTGAGAGTGCAGGAAGAAAAAAAGCAGTTTGCTTTTTCTGTTATATAAGCACTAAGTGTACTCTCACTTGCTGTCAGCTCCTACAGACTCCCATGAGCCCTCCTTCTCCAAGGGCTTTGATCATCTCTGTTTTCTGAGCATCCATGGCAAGGGTGACCTTGGGCCATCATGCCCACATTCCCAGCATTGTTTGCAGCTGGGGCCTGGGTCTGTTGGGCTCAGTTGGTGGAGAAAACCTATCTCTTATGTTCACCCCAGGACTTCAAAGAACCAGGGAATGATTTGTTCAGCCTAGACAGGTCTGAGCTTCAAGGTCTCCCACCATCGAGCCATGCTCGCTACTTGGGAATATTTTAGCCAGAACTTGTGACTGAGCCTATGGCAGGGAATAGGGGTGTGACCACTCTGCCCAGAGACCCACATCCTCTAATAGACCCATTTTGCCCCAACTCTTCCTGGACACCACAGTAGCCCCTAGCTCACCTCCCAGGGCTCATACTTTCTAGAAGGAATGGTCAAAGTCATTGTATTAGTTTCCTGTTGCTGCTGTAACGAATTTGCACAAATGAGGGATTTGAAGCAACACAAACTTATCTTACAGTCCTGAAGGCCAGGAAGTGGGCCCCATGTTCCTCCTCCACCCTCCAGTGTTGGCAGGGCTCCATTTTTTTCTGGAGCGTTCCCGGCCCTTTCCAAGTCCTAAAGGCCTCTTGCATTCCTTGCCTTGTGGCCCCTTCCTCCATTTTCAAAGCCAGCATATGCAGATCTCTTTCCTCCTCTCCTCTTCTGCCTGCTTCTGCTACTTCAAAGGACCCTTGTGATTACACTGCCCCCGGTCCCCAGTGTAAGAAACCAAGGGCATCTTTTTATCTTGAGGCCATCTTAGAGCAATCTTGATTTTATCTGAAACATTAATTCCCCCTTGCCACCTTATGTATCATATTTACAGACTCTAGGAATTAGGACATAGATGTCTCTGGGGGGCCATTATTCTGTCTACCACAGTAAAAGACACTATGTCTCCCAGCACAGGAAAAACAGAAAAAAGAAAAGAGAGTGGAAAAAAAGTCATCATGCCCCAGTTAGAAGGCACAGGTGGCAGTTAAGATAGTAGGCCCTGGAGGCACTCACCTGGGTTCAAGTTCAACAGCAAAGTGACCTTGGGCAAGTTGTTTCGCTTCTCCAAACCTCAGTCTCTTCATTTATAAAATGGTGGATAATGTGATACATCTATACAATGGAATACTACTAGGCAGTGAAAAGGAATAGATTATGACTATATCATAGCAGGGTGGACAAATTTTTATTAGTGGATGAAGCCAGATTTTTGTTAAAAGCACATATCACAGGATTTTGTTTATATATAATTCTGGAAAATATAAACTATTTTACAGTGTCAGCAGATTGGTGGTTACTTGTGCTCAGAAGGTGAAATTACAGGGAGCATAAAGAAACTTTTGGGCAGAGTACAGTGGTGCATGCCTGTTATCCCAGACACTTAGGAGGCTGAGGCAGGAGGATCACAAGTTTGAGGCCAGCCTGGATAATTTAGTGAGACCCTCAGCAAAAACCCTATATCAAAACAAAAAAGTAAAAATATAAAGGGGTTGGGAATGTAATGCAATGGTAAAGTACCCCTGAGTTCACTCCCCAGTATCAAAAAAGAAAAAGAAAGAAAGAAAATTTGAGGATGATGAGGTGATGGAGAAGTTCACTATCTTGATTGTGTAAATGGTTTTGTGGATGTATATAATATATTGTTCACTTTAAAATATGTAGTTGAGTATGTGTCAAAAATATGTATTGTTGGGGCTGAGGTTGAGGCTCAGCAGTAGAGTACTCGCCTAGCATGTGTGAGGCGCTGGGCTGGATCCTCAGCACCACATAAAAATAAGAAAACAAATAAAAGTACAACTACAACTAAAAATAATATTTTAAAATATGTATTGTTGATTGCACATTGTTTAACCCTCAGTAAAGCTGTTTAAAAGTGAATACTATACCAACATCCATCAAGTCCCACAATGTAATTATGTTAATATCTTCCTGATACTTTGGTCAGGTAGGCCAGCACTGGCCACAGTCGTTCATTCATTCATTCATCAAATAGAACCTCCATTAAGCAGCCCCAGTGCTAGGACATGAAGATGGACCTGCTGGGTGCCTCGTCTAAGGGGAGAAATGGATGAGGAAACAGGTCCACATGGTGAGGAATGGGCCCCTGAAGACCCACACACAGGAAGCCACCAAGGCAAGGAGGAATCAGGGAAGGCTTCATAGAGGAGGAGGCAACATTTTTATGGTTCTTGAAGAATGTGTAGGAGTTTGCCATGAGAAAAAGAGTTATCTATTACTGTGTAATGAATTACCCACCACTTACAACTTCAAGGAACCATCTTATTATGTTCTTAAGAGTCTACAGGTCATGGGCTGGGGCTGGGGCTCAGTGGTAGAGCGCTTGCCTTGCACATGTGAGGCCCTGGATTCCATCCTCAGCACCAAATAAAAATAAATACATGAAATAAAGGTATTGTGTCCATCTACAACAAAAACAAAACAACAGTCAGTAGGTCAGGAATGTGGGCAGGGCAGATTGGAGGGAGCTTGTCTCTGCTCCTTAGAGTCTGAGTTCTCAGTAGGAAAACTAGAGACTGGAGCAACTTAAAAACTGGAGGCTGAAATGGTCTGATATCTCCTGTGTCTGGCCAGGGTGACCCAGAGACTGGGACTGCCAGCCCCTCTCCCACAGGTGTGGCATGGGCTCTTTCCCATCAGGGTGCCTCAGAGAGGAAGTATTGCACTGGAGAAGAGGCTCTGCACTGCGTTGTGTTGTGTGACAGCCTTGGAAGCCATAGGCAGGACTCCCCCTGCATTTTATTGGCTGAAGCATCCTAAGCCCACCCAGATTCCAGGGGCTCTGTTTGGGGGAACTGCTCCACTGTGTTCAGGGAGTGTCACTGATGATGAAAACATCTGATGTATCCATGGAGCACTTACTTACACATTCCATCACCATTCTGAGCCCTCTTTATGAAAGAACTCATGGAGTCCCCCCCATCATCCTGAGGCATGGGGAACTTCTACAAAGTCAGAAAGGGGGCAAGCAGGAGAGCTGAGATTTGTACCCAGGCAGCTGGCTCCAATGTCCAGGCACCAGCCATTATACCACACTGCCTCCTATCAGCAGAGACCAGCGTGGCTGGACCATGTGGCGCCAGTGGGGAGGGGTGGAGCTGCATCTGTAGGGGGGAAGGGGGCCAGGGCCTGAAGCCCCCTGCCAGACACATGGAAGAGCCTGGAGTTCAGGCCAAGAACAGTAGGGAGCTGTGGAGTGGACTTCTGCAGGAAAAGAGCATGACCAGATCTGTGTTTCAGGATGAGCCCTGCAGGGATGGGCAGAGCAGGAACTGAAGGAGCCAGAGCCAGAGATGGCGGGCAAATCAGCAGTTGTTGCAAGGGCTCAGGGAGGACGTTGATGTGGGGAAGACAGGACAGGCTCGATGAGGGGGTCAGTAAGTGCTGACCTTCAAATGGTCTGCAGTCCTTAAATATCTTGTGTTTGAATGAAATTCTTTCTTTCTTTCTTTCTTTCTTTCTTTCTTTCTTTCTTTCTTTCTTTCTTTCTTTCTTTCTTTCTTTCTTTCTTTCTTTTGATGCTGGAGATTGAACTCAGGGGTGCTCAACCACTGAGCTACATCCCCAGCAACCCCCTTAAAGATGTTTCTTATTTTAAGACAGGTTGTCTCTAAGTTGCTGAGGATCTCACCAAGATGCGGAGGCCGGCCTTGAACTTGTGATCCTCTTGCACCAACCTCCTGAGTTGCTGGGATTATAGGCATGTGCCACTGTTCCGGGCTGGAAGAACATTCTTACAATATATATACAATTAAAAAATTCTAAATAGTACAATACATTTAACATTTTAAAACATATGTGAAGTATAATAAATAAAATATTTATTATGTAACAATACAGAAATACGTAATGTATATATACAAATAACATAAATATAGAACATAATATCAATGCATAAATAATGTATAGATACATAATATAAATAACATATATGTATATATATATATGTATTCGTATTATAATATATATATATATATATATATATATATATTTTTTTTTTTTTTTGGTGCTGGGGATGGAACCCAGGGCCTTGCTCATGCTAAACATGTGCTCCTCCACTGAGCCAAACCCTCAGCCCCTAATTTATATTAATTATAAATTATAACAAGTTAAATTATAATTTATATTATTATGCTTTTATAATAATATGTATTGTAGTATATAAAATATGGGATATAAAAATTCTTACAACGTATTTTAAGCCCAGCTTAAAATAGAAAGCTCAAACTGTACTCCAATTTATTTCCTTATTATCTATTTCTTTACTTTGGTGGTCTCAGGAAGAGCCTTAAGTGTGCTGAGCAAGTGCTCTACCACTCACTGATCGACATCCCTCTCGTAATCTCAATTTATTATATTTTATTTATTTATTTTGGTCCTGGGAATTGAATGCAGGGGTGCTTTACCACCAAGCTACACTCCTAGCCCTTTTCATTTTTTAAATTTTGAGAAAGGGTCAAACTAAGTTGCTGAGGCTGGCCTTGAACTTGCTTTTTTTTTTTTTTTTTTTGGTGCATTGCTGGGATTACAGGTTTGCAACACTACGTCCAGCACCTTGATCTTTATTTATTTATTTTTTATTTTTGTTTTTGTGGTATGGGGGATTGAACCCAGGGCCTGCTGCACTGCAATACATCCACAGTCTTCGGTTTGTTTAAAATGTATTTACCTCCTGTGCAGTTTACTCTCCTCTGGCCTCTACCTACTCTCTTCACCTCTCTGTCCTCTGGCATCCCTAATACTGCAGATCCCCTCAACTGGGATCCTCTCTCTTGGGTGTTCTGAGTCCCTCTAGGTAAGGCCACAACTCTTGGTGGCCCTTCTTCCACAGCTCCAGAACTCACTGCATTCTGGCAACACCCCTCCTCACTCCCTAAATGATACAACTACACACACACATACATACACACACACACACACACACACACACACACACACAGGTCTAGTTGGAAACACTTCAAATTGTAAATAGCACTTATTTATTTATTTTTAGTTGGACCCAATACCTTTATTTCATTTATTTATTTTATATGGGGCTGAGGATTGAACTCAGGACCTCACACACGCTAGGTGAGTGCTCTCCGCTGAGCCACAATGGCAGCTCGGTATTTTGCATTTATTCAGGTGATAGGATTAGAGGCATTTTTCTATAATTTCTATTTTTCTAATTTTTTTGCAATGAACTCCTATAACTTTCATAACTTAACAAAATAGCATTCTGGGGCTGGGAGTGTGGCTCAGTTGTAGAGTGCTTGCCTAGCATGTGCAAGGCCCTGGGTTCCATCCTCAGCACCACCCAAAACAAATAACTACAAAAAGTCATCATGCCTCTTCCTCCCACTCCCCTCTCTCTTGGATCACTGGCTCTGGAGGAAGCCAGGGACCCTGTCATGATGACACTCAAGCAGCCCTATGGAGAAGTCAGCATAATGATGAACTGAGGCCTCCTGCCAACAGCCCAGAGAGCGAGCCACATCACAGCAAATCCTCCAGCCCCAGTCCAACCCTCAGACAACCGCGGTCCTGCAGCCTCATGAGAGACTGATCCAGAAGCACCCAGTTGAGCCACTCTGATTTCTGACCCACAGCCTATGTGGAAGAGGATTCAATGTATTGTGTTAATGCCACTTTTAAGTTCTAGGGTCATTTGTAAGAGAGAAATGTCACCAATAGAGCATTAGAAATGGATCCCTGGATTCCAGTTTGGATGTTAGGTTAGATGAGATTCAAGACCGGGAACTGTCATGGGGAAGAGGGTAGTCTCCGTTTGGGGGACGTTGAGCTTGTGGGTCTTGGGTGAAGGTGGCCCATGGCCCATGGGTATAAAAGTTTGAATGTTAAAAGAGAAAGATCAGGAGAGGGAGAGGTGGGAAAAGAAACTTAGGGAAGAGTTCATGGAGCAGAGAGAGTACAGGGCTGAGGAAGGGCCTGAGAGAAGACCACAGTGGAGGGGCCTGAGGAGAAGCCATCAGAGAGGTAGAAAGAGACTAGGGAACAGAGTAGTGTTTGGGAGAGGGAGAGCTTTGGAAAGCCATGGACTGAGAGGGGACTGTGAAGTCCCCAGGGGCACCATTGTGGCCTTGCTGAGAGAGTAGCTCCAAGTTTTCAGTCTTCTATGTTCTTCTGGCTGAGGGCTTTCCTCAGTGAAGTCACTCCTCAGTATCCTGGACACCCTTCCTGTCCCCACATGGATACCAAAATCCCTGGGTGCTCAAGTCCCTTAAACAAAATGGTGCAGTATTTGTGTGTCACCTGTGCCTACTTCCTGTGTACTTTCAACCACCTCTAGAGGACTTACAGTGCTAATTCAATACACATGCTATGGAAATCACTGTTATACTGCAATTTTATTTAAATCATGTTTTCTTGTTGCATTTCTATTTTTAAAAATCTTTTCTCTCCATGGTCCAATTGGTGGATAAGAAAACTTAAGGTTGGGCCAACTGTCCGTCCTCCCACAGACAAAGGACAACCCACCCTCACCCTGGACCAAGAATGTTCAGGCAAATTCTCCAACTCTGGGAAATGGATCACCTAGAGCTTGTGGGGAGAGGGGCTCCTCACATATGTGGCCCCTGTTCCTTGTGCTTACTCTGTTGGGAGTGGGTTTGTGTGATTTTTTCCATTTTTTTCCTTGTACCTTTCAAGAGCTTTCTCAATTTCCTCTTCCTGTCTGGGGAATGAAGTGTAGAGAAACCCACCTCTAAACATACACTCCACAGAAACGCACTTAAGGATCCAAGTTGGGGGGGGAGGTCCTCTAAAGATCCGGCCTCTTCTTGAGTAATTTCAGTGGTGGCAACATCAAGGGGAGGGAAGGCTCCTTCAAAACTCTGTGCAGCATCCACGTGGGACCAACTTGCCTTCCCTGGGTTCTCAAAGCCCAATTTAATCCAAGCTTATTAACACAAAACATTTTAATTTGCCTTTTCAATAGTTCTGCACTGTATAAGTGTAACAAATTTAATAATATCAGAAGTAAGGATTTCATATGTTAATTACAATGCTCTACATCTTCAAGAAGCTCCATCCAGTTGGGGGTAACCCCTGTGGAAAAGAGATTGCTGTAAAGAGAGACAGTTTCTGGTCCTTCCTCCTCCCATCCCCAAATCACTGTATTGAAAGAAATCCAAAAGGAAAAAAAAATAAAGGTACAAAAAATGAGCTGAAATCTCATGTTCTCCAGTGTCTCCATGTGGGTTGCTCCAGAAGCAGAGAATGAGCTAAGGGTCCCAGTGTATGTTGTTTACTTGGAGCCAGGATATCCTGGAGGGGAGAGGGAAATTAAGGGGAAAAGGAGCCATCAGTAAAAGATGTATTATGGATCCTGTTGCCCATCCTGATGGGAACTCTGGGACCCAGTACCAGACATGTCCCACTTCAAAATTATCACTAGAGAGGGGAAGGTCTGTCAATCATTGGTTAAGAGCTATTTCCAGGGGCCATTAATTCCCTGGCAGTCCACTGCATGGTGGCAACATTGGCCCCTGTTCCCAGATAAAGCCACAGACAAAGGCAGGCAGGTGCAGGCAGCAGAATTTGGGCTGGTGCATGCTGAAGGGGTCAGAGTGGGGGAAAGGGGGTGGGCACAGACAAACCAGGATGATACAGTGCAGACCCAAGTGCCCCTTGCACAACCTCCAGCCCCAGCATAAGCTTGTTAGTTACTGGATTGTGCCAACATTCAATGCAGCTCTGAATTTTCCTGGGCCAGGAGAGATTCTGAATCTTCAGAGCTAAACCAGCCAACAAATAATTTTAAGCATTTATAAGGCACTAGGTAGATACTAGTTAGGTCTGGAGACTCAGTTATGAGTCTTGATTTTTGTCCTGTACATGCACACAGTGTGCAGACTGTCACCTAGAGGTGGCATGTAAACCTCTAGTGGCAGACAGGGTCACTGTAGGGGGTTGAAAGAACACTTTTAATTTTTACTTTGTTAGTTATATATTTATTTTAATGAGTATCCAAAACATATTTTACCATTCTACTCTAGTTTGGTTTTCCTTTTCTGCAGCACTAAAGATCAAACCCACAGCTGGGCATGGTGGCCCATGCTTATAATCCTAGTGACTCAGGAGGTTGAGGCAAAAGGATTGCAAGTTCAAGGTCAGCCTCAGCAACTTAGTGAGACCCCATATCAAGATAAAATATTTAAAAGGCTGGAGATGTAATTAAGTGGTAAAGCACCCTTAGGCTCAATTGCCAGTTAAAAAAAAAAAAATTCCCACCCAGGGCCTCATACCTGCTAGGTAAGTAATCTGCCACTAAGCTACATCCCCAGTCCTTGGTTTGCATGGATATTATTGCTTAGGATCTGACTGAGTTTAGAAGGTGAGCCAAACCAAAAGTTTACTAATGGGTGAATGGATAAAAAAAATGTGGTTAACACCAAACCCGGGTAAATATTAGCCATATAAAAATAAAATTCTAACACATGCTCTAAAATAGATGCACCTTGAAAATGTTATGCTAGGTGAAATAAGCCAGGCTCAGAAAACAAAATCATGGCAAGATTCCACTTACCTTAGGTATCTCGATTGGGAATATTCATAGAGATGAAGTAGAATAGATATTACTGGAGGCTGTGGGGAGAAGAGAAGGGAGTTATTATTTAATGAGGACAGAGCTTCTGTTTGGGATGATGGAAAGTTCTGGAGATGTTTAGAGGGATGGTTGTGTAACTTATTGCCACTGGAACCTGGAGTGAATGATGGTTAGGGGCTGAGGAGGATGCTCAGTGGTAGAATGCTTGTCCAGCCTGCATGAGGCCCTGGGCTCAACCCCTAGAAACACACACACACACACACACACACACATGCACACATACAGACACATGCACACACACACACTCATATGCACACACACATGCACACACACATGGTTAATGTGGTAAACTTTATATCATGTCTTTCTTACTACATTAAAAAAAGTGTGAGCAAATGAAAACTTTGATCTAAATAAAACTACCAAGTAATGTACACCTGGCAGCACCCTGTAACAAAGGTTGTTTGAGGAACTGGCAGGTGAACTTAGAGAAGGGACAGGTAGGTGGCTTGACTAAGGGTCAGGTAGACTCAGGAAGCAGATCCAAGAATTTGCCAAGGTGAAGAGAGAGGAAAGACATGGCAGGGGACATACTCTCCCACCCTGGGGACAGCAGTGCTCTGCTCTGCTGGGGAGGACGGGGCAGAGCAGGTGCCGGTCGTCCCACTGGAGGGGTAATGCGGCTGGCTGCAGGCTGCTCAGGGAGCACAGCTCTTCTCCACTTCTGGTCCAACTCGTGAGCAACGTCAAGGGGCCAGAGAAAACCCCACAGAAGTCAAGGGTTGGAAGCCTGAGGCCACGAGATGGGCACGCCCACCATGGTGAGTGGGGGGGCTATGACAAGTGCCAACCATGTCTGTGTCAATAGTGCAGCTCCAGGCTAGGAGTGGTGGTGCACACTTGAAACCCAGAAGCTCAGGAGGCTTATGCAGGAGGATGGTGAGTTCAAAACCAGCCTCAGCAACTTAGTGAGACCCTGTCTCAAAATGAAAATCTGAAAAGGGCTGAGGATGTGGCTCCGTGTTTAAGCACCCCTGGGCTGAAACCCAGGTGCAAAAAATAAAATTTAAAAAATGGGGTTGCATCCTGGTAATGTTTATATTGTGACAAGTTCTTCCTGATGTATGGTTGGGGGAGAGAGGAAAACATCGTTCCAACACAGGCTGCTCTGCCCATCATGCTCTCCAGGAATAAGCCCTTCAACTCCTACCTACTTTGGCCATGGGCTACCTGAGACCCTATCTCTGCATTGAGGACACTGGTAGTGTTTCAAGATGTATATTCTTCGTTCCACTTGATCACTCAATGCAAAACATGAACATCACCCAGTCCTAACTTAAAGACACTGGCCATGTTGGTTTGTTGGGAGAGACCCAGGGCAGGTAGGGAAGGGGTCTTCAACATGGCACCTACCTGAGATATAAAAGATGCCTTCTTTGGGGTGTCCATGCCCTCATACTCTCTCTTGCTCTTCGGTGACCCTGTCTCATTTGTCATCACTGACCAAATGGTCCCCCATGAGTCTCAGCTCCACAGAGACAAGGCCAAGGCCAAGTCAGTCACACTCACTGCTGTGTCACCACCACTAACCTGGGGCCTGGGGCCATGAGGCACTCAGTAACTACCCATCAAATAAACTCACAGCACATTCTGGTGCCTGAACCCCAGCCACAGGCTTGATGACTGTTCTCTTAAAAAATTACAATCTCCCTACAACATAGAGCTTCTGAATAATTTTTTAATTTTATATTGTTTGGGGGGCTACCAGGGATTGAACTCAGAAGCACTTGACCACTGAGCCACATCTGCAGCCCTATTTTGTATTTTATTTAAAGACAAGGTCTCACCAAGTTGCTTAGCACCTTGTTTTTTTTTTTTTATTTTTATTCTTTAGTTTTAGGTGGACATAATATCTTTATTTTTTATGGTGATGAGGATGTAGCCCTGTTCCTCACATGTGCTAGGCGAGCACTCTGTCACTTGAGCCACAATCCCAACCCTTAGTGCCTTGCTTTTGCAGAGGCCGGTTTTGAACTCACAGTCCTCCTGCCTCAGCCTCCCGAGCCACTGGGATTTCAGGTGGGCATCACCATGCATGGCTTTATCTTATGTTTGAGGCAAGGTCTTGCTTATGTTGACCAGGTTGGCTTCCAACTCCTGGGCTACAGTGATTCTCATTGTCACAGCCTCCTGTACAGCAGAGACAGCAGGGACTACAAGGTCATGCCACCATGACTGGCTTCTTATTTTTTAAAGAAGGCTGTTCTGGAGCTGAGGCTGAGGCACGGTGTTAGAGCTGCTTGCCTAGCTTGCATGACGCACTGGGTTCAATCCTCAGCAGCACATAAAAATAAATAAAATAAAGGTTAAAAAAATACAACAACGTGATTTAAAAAACAGACAAACAAACAAGATTGTTCTGATGTCCCAATTTTACAGATGAAGCCGTGGAGGCTGGGGCTGGGTAACTTGCTGTAGCAGATGCTGTGGGTGCTCCACCCATGACCCCCTCCCATCCTGCTCAAGGCCCTGACTGTGCAGGGGGGACAGAGAGCCTAGCTCTGTTATTGGTATAGGCTGGGACACATATGATGGCAGAGGCTCAGCCACTTTCCTCAGTTTCTCCACTTGTCCTGGGGAGTCTGTGTCTTGCAGCATGACAGATGAGCCATGTCTTGCAGGCATGATAGACTGTGTGTGGACAGTCAAGGGGGTGTGACTGGAATGAGGGTGAGCAGGAGGAAATAAGGTCCCTGTGGCCCCCAGAGGGAACCTCAGTTTTCCCACTGTCATTACTGGGTTTGGGCAGCCTAAGCCATCCTGTGTCACAGAATCAGAGCCCCAGGCCCAGCACCACACTTGCCATCCCAAGCAATCCTCCCTGGGAAATCTCCAGTGGGGTGTGCTGGCTGGGTTCTTTGTTGTTTTGGTTTGGGGTTTGATTTGGTTTGGTGTTTCAAACACAAAGCAACTAAAACAAACACATAGCAATTAAAACCACCAAGTGAGGGCAACCGCTGTCCTTGGGCAGAGTCAGCCCCTTGGAAGCTTGCCCTGTTGTTCCTCAGTGGAACACACTGGTGGCCAGTGGACTTGGCTGTATGTCAAGTGTCAATGAAAACAATTTGACTTACAAAGTACTAAAGTCCCAGATGTGGTTTTGCACGCCCGCAATCCCAGTGACTCAGAAGGCTGAAACTGGGGGATCACGAGTTCCAGGCTGGCCTGGACAACTCAGTGAGTCCCTGTCTCAAAAACAGAAGGGGCCACACACATGTGGGAGGCTGAGATGGGAGGATTGCAAGTTCAAAACCAGCCTCAGCCTCGGGGAGGTGCTAAGCAAGTCAGTGAGTCCTTGTCTCTAAATAAAATACAAAATAGGGCTGAGGAGGTGGCTCAGTGGTGGAGTGCCCCTGAGTTCAATCCCCTCCCCCAAAACCAGAAGGGGCTGAGGGTATGGCTATGTGGTCAAGTGCTTTTCTAGCAGGTGTGGCCCTGGGTCCACATCCAGTACCAAAAAAGAAAGAGGGAAGAGAGAGAGAGGAAGGAATGAAGGAGGCAGAGAAGGAGGGAGGGAAAGAGAAAGTCCTGAAGTGGTGCTAAATGAACGGGTTTGGAATCGTTTCCAACACAGACCGTGGCGCGATGCGGGGACAGGAGGAAGATGTCTGCATCTGTCATGCGTGTGGCCAAACACACAATTGCCTAGAACCAGGCTCTGCCCAATCCCCAGGGTGAAAAGCCCATCACATTCCTAGGCAGGCTTTGGTGTCCTCAGAATTTCTACTCATGGCTGGACACAGGATGGCCTGGGTGGAGCTGTGTGTGTAGAGGTTGTGCGGTTACCCCAGCCTCACCTGCAGGCAAGGTAGAGAGCATTCTAGACTCTGTTTGTTAAACCATACCTCAAAGGCCTTGGACATCACCAATGAGAGCCCATTTTTAAATCTACCACATTTTTGTTTGTTTGTTTTCTAATGTGATAATTAAATTTATTGGTGGCTGAATGATCTACTCAAGACCAAAGGATGTGCGACTAGTCCTGGAATGTGCCCACTGCCTGCTGGGGCTGTCTACCTGTGCACTCTGAGTCAAAGCTTATAAAACCAGGCCTCATATCACATTTATTATATTATTTTTTTTTAATTTTGTTTTAAAATTAAAGAAAAGACTGCTGGGTGCAAGGATACATGCTGGTAATCCCAGCTACATGGGAGGCTGAGGCAGGAGGATTGCAAGTTTGAGGCCAGTCAGGGCAATTAGGGAGATGCTATTTCAGAATAAAAGATAAAAAGGATGGGGGAATGTAGCTGAGTGTAGCATGCCCCGGGGTCCGACCCCTAGTACTGGGGGAAAAAATGAAAGCCAGTAACCAACATTGTAACAGAGAACAAAGCCACAATTGAACCAGAGTCCAGCACCTGCAGGCTCCAGTGGGCAGCAGCACACCAAGGGCAGCTGAAGGTGGTCCAGGCGGAGGCTCCTGGGGCCAAGGCCAGGAGTTTCAAGCTTTCTGAGGGTGTGAATCCACCAGGGGGACCCTCCCAATGAGTTGGTTTCCTTGCTGCCTTGTGGGTGTTCCCTGCAAAGACTGCTGATGCTTGAAGAACTAAATAATTATAATAATGATGATAAAATAGAGATGGCTTTCCCAGCTGAACAGAAACTGGAGAAGACAAGGAGGTTCCCACACCCAACTTATTGTTTTTGGCACCAGGCTCCTGCAGCCCCAGGGAGGCAGATTCTGGGTCTGCTGCTGGCCTCTTTGAGTTGTGGTCATGGTGGGGGACAATGGGGAACCTCTGGGGAATTTCAGAAGCATCGGCAGGGATTTTCTGCCCCTGAAATGGCAGGCTGAGAACTAGAAGCAAATAAGGGGATACACTCTTCTCTATGGCCTTACCCTCTTGTGAATGCCTAGAAACTTCAAGACCAGCTGGGTGTTGTGGCACATACCTGTAATCTCAGTGACTGTGGAGGCAGAGACATGAGGATTGCAAGTTTGAGGCCAGCCCAGGCAATTTAGTGAGATCCTGTTTTAAAATAAAAGAAAAGGGGCTGGGGATGCAGCTCAGTGGCAAGACACTTGTGTGATGTAGGGAGAGGTCCCGGGTTCAACCCCTATGACCACAAAAATTTAAAAGTAGGAGAAGCCAAAACCTCAAGATGAGGAGGCTGAGGCAGGTGAATTGCAACTTTGAAGCTAGCCTCAGGAACATAGGGAGGCCCTGTTTCAAACTAAAAAACAAAAAGGACTGGGAAAATAGCTCAGTGGTAAAATGCCACTTGTTTCAAACCCCAGTACCAGAAGAAAAACCCCCATCAACAACAATACAACCTCAAGACCAGGTTCCTGGGGAAGAAGCCCACAATCTGCCCAGACACTGGCACACTGGGAATGAAGCAGCCAGACCCATCCTGGTGGGTGGCTGCATGTGTTGCGCCTGGCTACCTGACAGATTCAAGGAGAGTACATTGCCATTGCTTCCTTACTGCCCCCTTGACAGGATACCCAGGGAAACATGGATTCCACAGATAGATGTATCATTAAATGCAACAAAAATGCACAATGCTGAGGCCCTGGGTTCAATCTCAAGCACAAGTGCACAGAAATCATGCTGTCTCCTTGGTAGACCTAAAGCAGTAATCTTCTACAAAGCAAACACAAGTCTGTCTCAAGGGAACATGAGATGGGGGAGTGTCTGAATGAAAGGAGGGAATTTACAGTTATGTGGTTGGCTCTCTCTAAAATGGCATTGACCTTGGGGGTGGTGAAGGTGAGAAATGGGAAAGGAAGAGAGGGAAGTGTGGTCTGGTAACAGCTGTCTCGTGGCCTCATTCTAGGCCAGACAGGCAGTGCTTACTGACATAAAATTCTCAGGACAATCTCATGAGATCTGTGCTATCAATACTCCCATTTTGCAGATGAGAATCTATAAACACAGACAGCCCTTTGCTTGAGGTTCTCCAGTGAGGCAATGTGGAAGATGGATTGGAAAGGGGATGGGATTGGTTATAATGCCTCCTTTGGTTCTTTGCGGGAGCTGTGACAACTTTTCACTGCAACCACCCAGCTTCCTCTCACCTCAGGCCCTGTGCACATACTGTACATTCTATCCATTTCCTTGATTCCTTCCTTCTCTTCCTTCAGCATGTTAGCCAAACTACTTTTGACCCTTATTTTTCTGGCTTCATTTGTACTATCTTTTTTTTTTCTTCTCAGGATTTGTTCAAAAGTGTTTAAAACATTATTCTCATGATCTTCTATTAAAAGTTAGCCTTAGGGCTAACTTTTAATACCGCTAAGCCACAACCCCTCCACCCCTTAGGGGCTGGGATTGTAGTGATAGAATGCTCAACTAGCATGTGTGAAGCCCTGGGTTTGATCCTCAGAACCACATAAAAAGAAATAAATAAAATAAAGGTATTGTGTTCAACTACAACTAAAAAATATATATATTTTTTTAATAATAGTTAGCCTTAGTTGGGTGCGATGGCACACACCTATAATCCCAGTGGCTAGGGAGGCTGAGGCAGGAGGATTGCAAGTTCAAAGCCAGCCTCAGCAAAAGCGAGGCACTAAGTGACTCAGTGGGACCCTGTCTCTAAATGAAATACAAAACAGGGCCAGGGATGAGGCTCAGTGGTGGAGAGCCCCTGAGTTTAACCCCTGGTATCCATCCCCCCAACAAAATCCTCAAAAAAAAAAAGGCTTTTTCATCACCCTAGCAAACAAGCCCCAGCAGGGAAGAGTTGTAATCCTTCTGCATTGTTGTACCCTCAGTCTTGGCACACAGTAGGCACACAATCAATAAATAAATGTTGAATTAACAAGTGAACCAAGGAAGTTATAAATCTTCCTCCCCAAAATGACTGATTCTCAGGGGCTGATGCAAGTTCTCCCCACAGAGAGTGAGACTTCCAAGTAATTAACCAGCAAGCAAAAGTTGCAAATTTCAGATTGCATACATACAAGTGACAGGTGTCATTTAAGGTAAGTGTGCATGTGTGTGTGCACATACAAGTAGAAATATGTAGGGGAGAAGGTGGTCACTGGGTCACTTACTGCAAAGCATCTTTTTTTTTAAACTGGTAATTGGGACTTGAATCCAAAGATGCTCTACCACTGAGCTCCATCCCTAGCCTTTGTGTTTTGAGACAGTATCTCCCTAAGTTGCCCAGGTTGGTCTTGAATTTATGCCCCTTTTGTCTCAGCTGCCCTGATAAGTGGGATTACAGGCATGTGCCACTGTGCCTGGCTTTCAAAGATTCTTGTAAAAGAATCTGGGAACTCTTTAGGATCTAATTTAGAGGCCACAAAAGGAACTCTAACATAGGATTTTGTTGGGGGTGGGGGGTGGATACCAGGGATTGAACTCAGGGGCACTCAACCACTGTGTCACATCCCCAGGTTTATTTTGTATTTTATTTAGAGTCAGGGTCTCACCGAGTAGCTTAGCACCTCAGTAAGGTTTCCCAACCACTTCTCTGAGCAGGGCAGAAGAAGTTGCCTCCTCTAATCTTGATCCACCTAAAGCAGATGAAATTGAGGTCAGAAAATGCCTTTAAAGTGTTATAATTGCCATGTGCAATGGCACAGATTATAATCCTAGCAGACCTGTAATCCTAGTATCTCAGGAGGCTGAGGCAGGAAGATCACAAGTTCAAAGCCAGCCTCAGCAAAAGCGAGGCACTAAGCAACTCAGTGAGACCCTGTGTCTAAAGAAAATATAAAATAGGGCTGGGGATGTGGCTCAGTGGTAGAGTGCCCCTGGGTTTAATCTCCAGTACAAAAATGTTATTGTTTCTCTTGTTATGATGATGATGATGATGATGATGATGATGATGATGATGATGATTGGCATTGTGGATTGAACCCAGTAGCACTCTACCACCAAGCTATATACATAGTCTTTTTCATTTTTTATTTTTGAGATAGGGCCTTGATAGATTGCACAGGCTGGCCTCAAACTTGAGATTTTCTTGCTTCAGCCTCCTCAGTTGCTGGAATAACAGGCATGCACCTTGGGCCAAAGGGACCTTTTTCACAAGGGAGGGGCCCTAAACCCTGGATTCCCTGCTGGAGGTAGGCAGATGGTGTAAAATACATCACCTGAAAATGACTTTCTGGTACAGAGTCACCAGATTGGTGAGAAGCAAGGCCCAGACTTCAACAAATGTCCCTTGAGACCCTTCTGGTATGAATCTGAGCTCAAAAGGGCTAGGGTAGTAAGGGGGACAGTACTGGTTTTTTGCAGCTCTGAGATTTTCCTTATAACAACATTTTTCTGGAAGGAGTTTAAAATGAAACAAGCTTTAGAGGAAACAGGAGAAAGGAGGCACGAGGAGGTCAAGCTCCCTCTGCACCTTGACTGTAGCTGATAGGGACACAGCAGGCAAGTCTGGGGTGAGGGCCTCTGCACCCTGACTGTAGCTGACAGGGACACAGCAGCCAGGTCTGGAGTGGGGGTGGGGTGAGGGTCTAGTCCCAAACATGCTTCACAGAGGTGCATGCAACTCATTATAAACAAAACAACAACAACAAAAAACTTTGTGTGCTGCTCCAGGACCCTCATCCTTCCTTGAGGATTTGTTCCAAAAGGTCTTTGGTCATCCCTGCCACCCCCCACCCTCCGCAATCCATTCTGTTACCTCCACCTCCAGCATCTAAGCCTCCTGCAGTTCCCTTAGGATAGAGAAAGAGCAGAGGCACTGGATCCCCTTCCCACTGGATGACCCCCTCCTTTCGTCCAACACAACCCATCCCCAGAGCCGAGGCCAATTGCCCCCTCCTCCAGTGTGTTACATCTGCTGACTGTCAGCCTCTCTCGGGGGGGGGGGGGGGGGGGCGGGGGTGCACCGGTGGGGGTGTGGGGGGGTGGCTGGTTCAGCCCCTCCTTCCTGGCTCTTTCCCAGGCACCTAGCGGGGACTCTGCCCTCGCCTGGGCCCTTGGCACTCTTCAGTCTAACCCTGGCCATCCCTGGCTGCAGGAGGTGGCTCCTTGGGGATGTTGGACATTCTCAGACTCACGTACTGGGGAGCGGTGGCTGAGGGTGTCAACCCTATTCCGGAGAAGGGGAGGACCTTGGGGCCTAGGTCTTACTTAGTGAATGACCTGGCCTTAGCCTGTCCAGGTGTCCTTACACTCGGTCTCTACTGTCAGTGTGTTTGCCTGGGCATTGCATTTCTCCAGTCACCTGACTGTACCTCAGAGACGGCCTTGGGATCACGGGCAGGGCCCCCCTGCCTAAGGCCTCTCTCCGCATCCGCTGGCCTGCTCTCCCTAGCTGCAGGGGTGCGGGGGTGGCATCTACCTAGGAATCAGCCCAACACAGGGTTGGCAAGCAGGGCCCAGAGGGACTGCTAAGCTAGTTGAGGGGGGCTCGGGTCAGGCTGGCGGGCAGGCAGGGGAACCGCAGGGTACAGGCACCCTGCTTGGGGCGGGCGCTGCTGCTGGGCTGGCCCAGCGCTGCTCTTGAAGGGCAGCTGTTTTGTCCGTGAAAGGTTGCCCTGTGTAACTCGTCTCCGAGGGGACACAGCCCTCCCCTCTCCAAGTTGCAACTTATCAATCCAGGAGATTGATAACCCCCAGTGCCCTGCGGCACACCGGCTCCGCTCTCCAGGCTCAAGGCCAGCCGGCCCAAGGTGGTGTCACTTGCCTGGGAGGGGAAGATGTGGGGGCCTCTTCCCTACCCGGGACCTGGATGCCTGCAGCTGGCGGGGGAGGGGGACTCTTCAAAGTAACAGTTTAGGGGAGCCGCCCAGGGAAGACTTTCCTTAATCATGTGCCCTTCCAGGACCCCAGGACCTGCTAGGAGATCTGAGCCTCAACTAGTTCAAGAACTACAGGGACTTGAGGCGCCCCCTGGCAAAACTTTGTGGAAAGTAGCAACTGGTTTATTTTTGCCAACCTCGGAGGGAAGGGGTGCTACTGCAGTTTTCCTGAGATAAGGTGTTAGAGTCACAGCCTGGAAGTGAGCACCAGGCTCAAGAACCCTACAAATGAAGGTGTAGGCTATCCCAGTGGTGTAAGCGTTTGTTGGATGTGGGGTAAGAATGGTCTTGGAACACCAACCAATCGTCAAAAGTCAATTGAGAGGGAACAGCTAGGTCTGAAGATAATTCTAGTGCATGGGGAACAAGAAGCAATGCTAGGGTAGCTAATCTGTTTGCTCCCCCATTCTTTCAATTTTTGCAGTTTGTAATGCTAATACATCTGGGTGAGCTTGACAGCCTTCTGTTCCCTCCTCCCTCCCCCGGTGCAGCCAGAGCCCGGCCCGCGTGTTGCCTGCCTCCATGGCCGAAGCGGTCTGGGTTATTGCTCTGTGCTGTTGGTTGGCTCTCTCTCTGTCTGATCCGAGCGGGAGCATTGTGAGGCACCCCACGGATCAAATTGCTCCCCCGCTGGACTCCGCTCCTCACATCCTCCTGCTGGGTTTCCAGCCAAGCCTGGCTTTATTATGTGTCTCTGCAGTGCAGCCCCAGCAGCCAGATGGGGAGGAGGAGAGCCAGCGACCACAAAGAAGACAGGAGCGCGAGGGAGGCTGGCGGGTGGGCCAGCGCCGGCTGGAGCATGGAGGAGCCTGTGCGCAGCCGCTGCCCGGGAGGACAGGAGCCAGGCTGCAGCCGCCTGCTTATCCTCCTCCTCCGCCACCACGGCCGCTGCCTCCCCCCACTCTGAGACCCTGGTCCATGGAGGCAGCTAGCGGGGCGGCTACTTGGCACCGACCTGGGGAGCAGCTGGGCGACCGATGCGCGTTGAGCATCGCAGCCCCAGGTGCTGAGTGATGCCCAGGGCATGGCACGCTTGCCCGCCACCGCCTGAGGGCCCCCAAGCACCCCTAATGAAAAACCAGCCTCTATCTCAGTGCACAGCCTGTCCAAGGAAGGGACATGACCTTTGTCCTTGGAAAGACCCACAGAGCGCTCCTAGGCACATTCCCACCCTGCTAAGTTGTTTATCTACAAATAACTAGAGAGTTCTTCTGCGCCAGGTGTCCCTGACTCAGGCTTGGTGGGGATCCATAGCAACCCCCTAGCAGCCACCAATCAGCATGAGACAGGGAAATACCTGGGATGCCAGATGACCCTCCCAGTAGTTTATGGTGGTTGACAACATGTTGGGAAACCATGTAGTTCAGCACGTACACCCTTCTTGGCTTAAACCAATCAGTTCAAATGAATTCCCCTTTTTGTACTGACCAATCAATCTTACCCAACTTGTTCCCGCCAGTGAATGTGCTAATCATGTTTTAGAGTTGTTATTTGATTTTCCCGCGGTTTGTGATGATTTGCTAAGAGATGCTATGATGTATGTGGGGGTCCCTGCCTTCTCCAAAGAATGTATAAAACTGCTGAAATCCCTGGGCTTGGGGCCTCTCAGTGTCACCAGTTGCTGTGTGTGTGCACGGAGGACCGAGCTAGCTTGCAATAAACACCTCTTTGCTGTTTACATGGATCTTGGTCTCTGGTGGTCTTTTGGAGGTCCCGAATTCGAGCATAACATTCCTCCTCTGGGAGGCCGGAGCCAGAACTAGCAGAGAGCCAGAGAAGGGGGCGTGAGCCAGGGGCCCCAAGCTGCAGCTTCCGAGCCACTATGGCCGTTTTGAGTCCCCACCCCCAAGTAGGCTGAGTTGAGGTATAGCCTTGCCATCCATCATAATCTCCAAACCGGGATTTTGGGCATTTTTTGAGCCATTAATATTTTTTTTGTGTGTGTGTGCGGCAGGGGATATTTGAAGCCTTTTTTTTTTTTTTTTTTTTCCTGGGGGGTACTGGGCTCCCGCGCTCCCGACCGCCTCCTCGTCTCCTCCCCTCCTGAGACCCTCTGGACTCCAGCCCGATTCCCCCTCCTCAGATGGGTTCATTGTGAGCTCCACAAAGGGCTGCAAAATCCAGCAAGGGGCAGAGGAGGAGGAGAAGGAGGAGGAGGGTGAGGGTGGCGGTGGGGTGGGGGAGGGAGGGATGGGCCTCATGGGCCGGGGCCAGCAGCGGGGTGGACAGGAGGAGGGGGGCAGCTTCTTTTTTTTTTTTTTTTTTTTTTTTTTTTGCATAACTCGGCTCTGCCCAGTGGCCTCCGGACTCCCCGCAACCGCCACTGGATCAGGAAGCCCCAGGTTGCCGCATTGCAACCGTCAGGACCCCAGCGTGCCCCCTGGGCCTCCCTTCGCCCCCAAGTGGCCTCGGCCAGCCCAGCTGCTCCCCCGCCAGGGAGGCGCCCCAGATCTGCTCCCCGCAGCGGCTGACCCAGCTGAAAAAAAAAAACAAAAAACAGTTTCCAAGAGGCAGGCAGAGAAAGGGGAGAAGGGCTACCCTGAGCCGCCGGTGCGGCGGGGGAGCCAACCTCTGAGGGCGACAGAGCGCCCGGAGCCCCCGACACGGCCAGGCAGAAGCAGGCGAAGCCGCGCTTGGTGAAAGGTGAGCGAGCAAGGCGCAATCAAGTGAGGAGGGAGAGAGAGGGAGGAGGTACTGGGCGAGCAGGCGGGCGGCCTGGGACCCGCCTGAGCCAGCGGAGAGGAGGAGGAGGAGGCGGCAGAGGAGGTGGAGTAGGAAGCCAGGAGACCCTACCTGTCCAGACCCTTTCCTGGCCTGGAGCCACCGCTCACTGGGGACCGGGCCTGGGGTCACGTACAAGGGGCCCTCTCGCTCGCTCCTTGCGGACCCCGGACCCGCGTGGCCAATCAAGGGGTGCGGCCCGACTTGGCGGGGATTGCGAATCTCCGTGCTGGCGAGAGGAAGGAAGAGGATGTGAGGACCGGCGCCCAGGAGGCTGGCAGCTTCGAGGCCGCCCTTGCTGGCCCCGGGCCTTGCTGGCTTTCTCCAGACCCCTCCTTGTCGCCCGGAAATGTGGAAATCGGTTGGCGCTGCCTGCCCGCGTTTCAGGCGCGGCATCTGGGCCCCAGCCACCCGGCGCCCCCTCCCCGCCCCCTGCCCAGGCCGCGCTCCCGGCTGGGGCTCCGCACTTCCTGCGTACTCTGCGGAGGCCAACCAGGCAGGGAGCCTCTGCCAGGAGTTCATTGTCTGCTCTGAGCTGGTGGGTCGCAGGTCCCCCAGGGAGCGCTGCTGCCACAGTGTGCTGGGTACTCAACTTCCGGAGCCCGGGCAGCTTCCTGCACTGAGTCCCCAGGGTGCGCACGTTTGTGATGAGATATGGATGTATAGGTACACACACACACGCACACGCGCACACACACACACACTCCTCCTTGCTTTGCTTTCTATTTACAGGAGGGTCCCGGCTCCAGGGGCCCCTGGAGAGCAGAGGCCCTGGGGAGAGGGAGTGAGCGGGCTGAGCCCCCTCCCCTGCCCTTTTCCCCTAACAGGCCACCCTCTGCTGGCTTGGCCTGCTGCTTTGTCCCAATTCCAGCCCCTGGGATGGGTGCTTAGCCGCCTGGACACACTGAGGGGTGACTGAGGAACAGGATGAGAGTGGCTATATGCCTCTGGAGGCTTAAAGTCCTCTCTCAACTCCCTTGATGACCTCTGGCCGCAGCCCAGTTCTGCTCTGAAAAGTTCATTTTCTGAAGGCCTGCGCGGGAAGGCGCTGGGACCCCACTCTCTTCCTGCCAGCTTTGCTCTTGGCTGGAGTGGTTTAGACTGAATCTGGCAACTTGGTTGATACACTAGCCATCTCCCTCCTCCTAAAGTCTCAGGAAAGCCAGTGGCAGCTGGCCTGAAGAGACGGTCCCTGTCATCTTAGAAGAAAACCAACTCAGTTCAACTTTCAGCAGCAGGACTGCACCTCTATTATGCATTGGGAGAAGTTGTTCTTACTTCTGCTCCTTGTTCTGTATTCCAATTCGGAATGGCCTGTTCTGTCCCACAGAGGTGGGGGTACCAAGGGTAATCTGATCAAGAGAAGGAAACCAGAAGAGGGAATCCCAGAACAGAAGAGGGAAGAAGGGTTGATGTTTGACCTTTTACTGAATAGAAGGACACCCACAGTTTTAAGTAATATTTGATTTCTTTGATCTTTTCCTGGCTCATTGCTCACTCTTTCTAGAGCCACTTAAGAAAAAAAAATATTGGAATTGGAACTACTGGATGCAAAAAGAGTTTTCTTTAAATTGGGCAGTTGATTTTGGGTTAAACTTGCAATTTTTTTTTTTTTTTTGTAAAGATGCAAAGCTTGCTTACCTATAACCTGGTTGTTGGGAAAAGTATAAATGGCAGCCATACCCCAGAGAAAAAACCCCAACATGGCGCCTAAGCACCTCTTCTTCCTAGCTTCTTCTTTTCTGCAGTGGCGTGAAAAGTTCCCGCCTGTGTGAACTCTCCCACCGGTGCCAATTTCAAATCTCGCTGGCGGGGAGCCTTAGCCCCAATGAGAACTAATTCCTGGGCTCCGGAGCTGATATCTGAAAGAACTTGCCAATAAACGGGTTGCCTGCCATTTATCTAAGCTCTACCATCTCCCCCTTAGTTCTGTATAAGCACACTGCTTTTTGCAATAAAATTGGAATTCTCCTGGCGAAGTGTCTTTGCGTGGGGAATTCTTTCATTCTGGTGCCGTGACTCGGATAAGGGTGAGCTCTTTCCAACAAGAGCCCCGTCCCCCGCTCCGCCGAGACACTCCGCCCTGGTCCACTCTTTTCAGACTCTGGGTGCCTACACTCACCATTGATCTTGCGTGGTAAGGATACCCTGACCCCGGCTCGCCAACTCCCTTCGGGCTATGGCTGGATTCGTGACCGTGATCGCCCGGCACACTCCAGACGCCTGGTGGGGGGAAGGAATCCACCCCACTAAGACCTTTACTGGTTGAAGTGGACCCTCTGGTGATCCGTTTCCCTTTGGGGTGTGAGGCTTCTGAGTTTACACGAGAGGCTCTGTGGTTTTTCCCTCCTCCGCTGCCGCTGCTGCTGCCGGCTAAGAATTGCTGTTTCCTGCGGGGCTGCTGTGTCTGGCTGAAGCTGCCTCTCTGCTCGGGAAAACTGAACTCCCAGCCTGGAACTGCGTTCTGCCGGAGCCAGAGTTCTGTTTTCATTACTGACTTCTTCCACTGCGGTTGAAAACTTTCCTGACGTCAGGTTGCCCGTGGCTCTGACCCCATTGGGTCTCACAGATCGCACTTCACTGGTGACGACCAGGTAGTGCCCTCTGTATTTCCTCGTGATGGCTGGTCATTTTGGGGACGCCCACCTGACCCCCGTTCACCCTGGGCTTCCTGGAAGCCAGTCCAGCCCGGGTTTTCTCTTTGTCTCTCTTGCTTACTCTTATTCTCTCTCTCTCTCTCTCAATCTCTCTCTCTCTCTCTCTCTCTCTCTCTCTCTCTCTCTCTCTCTCTCTCTCTTCCATCTTTCCCTGTGACTATGGGCACCTCTTTGTCTATACCTGAAGCCTCACCTTTCAAATGTTTAATAAAAAATCTGGCCACACTCTCCCTCACACCAGACATCAAGCCCAAACTTCTAATTAAATTCTGTACCCAAGATTGGCCTACATATCCACTGGATAATGGCAATCATTGGCCTCCAGAAGGCTCCTTAGATCCAAACCTCCTCCAGGACCTTTTTAACTATTGCCAGCATCTGAAAAAGTGGAAGGAGATTCCCTGCGTTGAAGGTTTTAGCCTTCTCGCACAGCACCCTGCTCTCTGCTCCTCCTGCCCTCCCTCTCAGGCCCTCCTTGCTTGCAAACCCCTCTCTCCCCCTACTTCTACTCCTGACTTCGCAGATTCTTCCTCATTTGACCCAGCAGATGAATCCCCACCTTATCTCCCAGCCCCATCTGCCCCTTCTCTCCCACTATACCCTCCTCTTCCTCTGCCTGATTCCACAGATCCTCAGCCTTCCGTTTCATCCCCCTCCTCTCCGCCCTATTCTGCCTGCTCCACCTCCTCCTCCTCCACAGAGACACTCCCTTCCCCTCCCTCTCCTTCCTGTCCGCCGCCTGCCTCTTTCATCCCTCCTGTTACCAGGTCTAAGGGACTCCTTCCCACCCCCAAGACAATCGCACCTCTTCGTGAGGTAGCTGGTCCCGAGGGTGTCATCAGAGTCCACGTGCCCTTCTCCATGTCGGACATTACTCAGCTAGAGAGGAAGTTAGGCTCATTCACCACTGACCCCACCACTTACATTCGGGAGTTTCAATGGGTCCTACAAACATATAGCCTCACTCATCATGACATCTACATGCTCTTGGCCAATACACTTCTCCCCGAGGAAAGGCAACGGGTCTGGGAGCTAGCCCAAGCCCATGCTGATGAAAATCATAGGACCAATCCTAACCACCCCACGGGCCCTCATGCTGTCCCAGAGCAGGATCCCCTATGGGATTACAACACCCCTGAAGGCTTACAGTCTCGTGACCTTTTTACATCTGCCTCTTGGCGGGCCTAAAAAAGGCCACCCGCAAGGCTGTTAACTTTCAAAAGGTGCAGGAGGTCATTCAAAGGAAGGAGAAAACACCTTCAGAATTCCTGGATAGACTAACCGAGGCCCTTCAACAGTACACAAACCTCCACCCAGAAACCCCTGATGGCCGTAATGTCTTAATGACATATTTTCTGGCCCAAAGCTACCCTGACATTAAAGCCAAGCTTAAAAAGCTTGAACAGGGCCCTGCTCCTCCTCAGACCAAAATCCTCGCTATCGCTTTCAAGGTCTTTCATGGTAGAGAAGATGAAAGTGAACGCTGTAGGCAGAGGGCTGAAAATTCCAAATTCCAAATGTTGGCCCAGGTCATTCAGAGAAGGTCATCACCACACCGTCCTAATAAGACACCCCCTGGAGCTTGCTTCAAATGTGGTAAGGAGGGACATTGGGCCAGGGATTGTCCTTCGCCGAGGACACCCTCCAACCCCTGCCCAAAATGCCATCAAAGGTGACACTGGGGGGCAGACTGCCCAACAACCTGGAAGGGAGGTTGATCAGCTGCCCGGCAACCCCAGCCTCTCTTCTGGGGTTGGCAGAGGAGGATTGATGGAGCCCTGGGCCTTCCCTCCCAACTATTACCATCAAGAAACAAGAGCCTAGGGTCACCTTTCTGGTGGATGGACGCTTCATTACCTTCCTCTTGGATACTGGTGCCGTTTTTTTGGTCTTGAGAGAGTATTGGGGTCCTACCACATCCTCAAAAACTCCTATTGTCGGGGTAGGAGGTAAACAGATTTTCCCTCAACCCCCCCCCCTTATCATGTTATATGCAGGGATCCCTTTTGTCCTTCACACACTCCTTTCTTGTTATGAGCCATTGCCCCATTCCCCTTCTGGGAAGGGACATACTCTCACTATTGAAAGTCACCATTCACATATCACCCCACACCTCTCCTACCTCTCATTTCCTCATGATGTTCCTAGGGGCAGATACACCTCCTTCACGCACTCTTCCACAACTATCTAAACCAGTTAACCCTGAGGTTTGGGACACAACTACACCCTCTATGGCTAAATGCAGTCCTATTCATATTGTCTTATGGGACCCTTCAAGATATATTAGTCAACCACAATATCCACTCACAACCACAGCCCTCCTCGGATTAGAACCCATCATCCAGGATTTATTACGAAAGGGGTATCTTAGGCCTACACACTCTCCTTTCAACACCCCCATTCTGGCAGTTAAGAAACCTAACGGGTCCTACAGGCTGGTTCAAGACCTTCGCCTTGTCAACTCCTCTGTGGTCCCCATCTACCCGCTAGTGCCCAACCCTTACACCCTCCTCTCTCAGATCCCCGCTACTACTACCCACTTCTCGATCCTAGATTTAAAAGATGCATACTTTTCTATTCCCTTGTCCTCAGAATCTCAGGATATCTTTGCTTTTACGTGGACTGACCCTCACACCGGCCATTCTTGTCAGCTTACCTGGACTGTCCTCCCACAGGGATTCAGGGATAGCCCCCATCTCTTTGGCCAAGTTCTTGCCCAGGACCTCACATCCTTTCACCCCACCTGTCCTGACTCTACTCTCCTTCAATATGTCAATGACCTTCTTCTATGTAGTCCCTCTTGGGAACACTCTCAATCCCACACCGCCCAGCTTCTCAATTTCCTAGCAAATAAGGGATATAGGGTGTCTCCCCACAAGGCCCAGGTTTCCCAGTCTTCTGTCACCTATCTTGGTTTTCGTCTTACACCTGGGAAAAAGGAAATAACACTGGATAGGAGGCAACTCCTCTCTAATCTTCCAGTGCCCCATACGAAAGCCGAAATACTATAATTCCTAGGACTAACAGGTTATTTTAGGGCCTGGATCCCAAATTATTCTCTTCTAGCCAAACCCCTGTATGACCTAGCAAAGGGACCCCCTAGTGAATCTCTTGCCTCCTCCCCCAACTACCACTTCCGCAGGCTTCAGCAACTCCTCCTAAAGGCACCCGCCCTTCACCTTCCTGATCTTTCAAGACCATTTCATCTATATGTCCATGAAAAAGGGGGACAAGCACTTGGGGTCTTAGGTCAAAACTATGGGCCTACATTTGCACCTGTGGCATATTTGTCCAAACAACTAGACCCTACCATCCGTGGGTGGGCCCCTTGCTTAAGAGCTCTGGCTGCTGGACAAATTTTACACAAAGAAGCCTCTAAGCTGACTTTTGGGGCCCCTTTAACTATCCACTCCCCACATCACTTGAAGGATCTTTTAGCTTATAAGGGCCTTCAAACCTTCCTCCATCCAGAGTTCTGTCGCTCCTCACTTCCTTTCTGGAAAACCCTAATATTACTTTCCTCCCCTGCTCTGCACTGAACCCTGCCTCACTGCTCCCAATGACTCCCACGTATAACACACCAACTCATAATTGCTTGGAAACCTTAGATGATTTCCTCCCCTGTCATTCTTCCATCTCTGAGGGACCACTCACCAAGCCTGACCTTATCTGGTTCACTGACGGCAGTTCCTTTAGGCAGAATGGCACTCATTACTCTGGATACGCTGTAGTTTCAGCCACTGAGATTATAGAGGCCAAAGCTCTGCCTTCAGGAACTACCAACCAGCAGGCTGAACTTATAGCAGCCACTCGTGCCTGCCTTTTAGCACAAGGCAAATCCCTCACCCTTTATACTGACTCAAAATATGTCTTCCATATCTTATTATCCCATGCTGCAATATGGAAGGAGCGAGGCCTACTTACCACCAAAGGTAATGCGATCACTAATTCGGCTCTTATAACCAATCTGATAGAGGCCTCCCACTTACCCACCCAGTTGGGAGTTGTCCATTGTAGGTCCCATCAGAAGGACTGCTCTCTCATCACTGAGGGCAATGCCAAAGCTGACCAGGTGGCACAAATAGCTGCTACTACTTCCAATTATGGCCCCCCTGGAGGACATATAATGGCCACTTTAGACAGCTCATCTGAAGCCCCTACTTCTTCCAGTAAGAACAAGGATCTTTTCAAGTTCCTTCATACTCTATTCCATTCCAATTCTCAGTCTTTAACCTTCTTTTTACAGAGCTTCTTCTCCCTCACCCCCTCTGACAAAGCCATGCTCCAAAATATAGCCTCTAATTGTCAGATCTGTCAGTGGACCAACCCTCATACTCCTTTAAGGCCCAAACCTTTCCCTTCCCACCAAGCCTGGGGACACATTCCCGCTGCTGACTGGCAGGTAGACTTCACCAACATGCCCACAGTACGGCACACTAAATACCACCTTGTCTTTGTGGACGCTTTCTCTGGTTGGGTTGAGGCATTTCCCACTTCCAATAAAAAGGCTTCCACTGTAGCTTCAATCTTACTGACAGACATCATCCCCAGGTTTGGTATGCCCACTTCCTTACAATCCGACAGTGGCCCTGAGTTTATTTCTAGGATCACACAAAAGGTCTCTCAAGCCCTCTCCTTCAAGTGGCATTTCCATTGTCCATATCGCCCCCAGGCTTCAGGAAAAGTGGAAAGGGTAAATCGTACTCTAAAGGAAGTCCTTACCAAATTGACAATGGAATTAAACTTAGACTGGGTCAAACTCCTTCCCTTGGCTTTGCTTCGAATCAGAGCTCTCCCTAAGAAACCATCTTTACTGTCTCCCTTTGAGATAATGTATGGAAGACCTCTTATACCCCCTGGGCTGGTCGTTTCACAAGGACCTCTCACCCAAGATTTGTCTTTGCCTCTCTTGTTTCTCGGAACTCTGGAAATATCAGGACTGGCTTCTTCCGGACCCAGTCTCCTCTCCAAACACTCCTCCCTTAACACCTGGGAATCTAGTCTATTATAACACCCCAGAGGAGAAAGGGCCTCTTGCCCCAAAATGGAAAGGCCCCTATCCTGTCATTCTCTGTACCCCCACCGCCGCCAAACTCTCCTTACCAGACAACTGTCTCACTCCCTGGATTCACATTTCTAGGTTGAAGCCATATCACCAGGAGGCCCCACCTGCTGACTACAGGACCACCCCAGAGGAACTCCAAGAATCACCTCCTGACCTCCCCTTTACTCCTGCTCTCCACACCCATCTCACCCCTTTAAGTTGCGGCTCACACGGTGTTCTCAGCCCAATTCCTCTTAAAGAAGGCACAATGAGCTCTCCCAACACCCTAGTCTTCTCTCTCTGCTTGTTTTTTTTGTTCTCTGCTTATTTTCTGTGCTGTCAGGACTGGCCTTTACCCTCCTCTCCTACCATGTATTTATTCACTCTTCGGGAATGATACTCAGAACATGGCATGCAGAAGGTCCGCACAGTGGATGCAACTACTTGCTTCATCCACAACTGCACCTCTATTTCCCTAAAATTGTCACCTTCAAGGACCTTCGTCCCTGGTAGCTGGAACTGGCCTTTTATTTGCTTCCTTTTTGATCAAACCAAAGACTCTTGTCATTGGTGGCCTGAGATATATAATGGGTGCCCCTATTGGTCATGCAGGTTCCATGATGAACGTGGTAGCTATTCTTACCACTCACTTGGTTACCCTGAAGGGTGGACTTCTAGTTACCTAAAGTGGCATAAAGGCTCTTCATCCGATAACAATGGATGGTATACTTTAGATATACCTGACCCCAAGGCCAAACGTTGGGACTATGTTGAGTTTGCTGTCTATGCTCGGACAACCTCAGCCAGACCCACAGGGTGGATGACTGTTGGCCGCACCCTGATTACGCCACCTAAAGCAACCATCCAGGTAGTCGAACACATCAAGGAGTCAGAATCAAAACTTCGAGATCTTATCCATAGCCCATCCAAAGAAGATTCAGAGCCTTCAACCCCCTTAGGCCCCCCTCCCACATGGCTCAATTTGCTACACCAAACTCTTCAATTATTAAACTCCACCCCTCTTTCTGTGCCTACTTCTCAGTGCTTTCTCTGTGCTTCACTTAGTCGTCCACTTCTAGCAGCAGTCCCATTAGCGGCAGGAAATATTTCAGCAAAAACCTACAATTTCTCTAAGAAAGGACAACCCCTACATGTGACACGTATCCAACTGTGGGAAAGTTATTCCACCAATACTTCATTTCCATTCATCTGTTTCCACCTGCCAACAATGAATCCTTTACCCATTTGTTCCTTGAGCTATAGCACCCCATTGAGCCCTGCGTTTATGCAACCTGGACATTTCCTCTGGTGTAACGGGTCTTTAAGTACCTCAACAATCAATGTCTCTGGCACCTGTTTCTTGGTTACTGTAGTTCCTCAGCTGTCTTTGTATACTCCCACTGAATTCCAGCAGCTGGCCCTACCTTCCTGCACCCGTAGGGCAGTCTTTCTGCCGGTTCTGGTAGGCCTCACTTTAACAACCTTAGTGGCAAGTCTCGGACTCTCTGGTGGAGCTATAGGTCATGCTCTGTGGGCATCCAATGACCTGCAACAGAAACTACAGGAAGCACTCGATACCACTGCTGAGTCTCTGGGCTCCTTACAGCGGCAGGTTACTTCATTGGCACAAGTGGCTTTACAAAACCGAAGGGTGATTGATCTTCTCACTGCAGAAAAAGGGGGTACATGCCTGTTCCTCAGGGAAGAATGTTGCTACTATGTTAATGAGTCTGGGCTAATAGAAAAAAATGTTGTTAAATTGCAGGAATTATCGACCCAACTGCTCAAACCCACCTCCTCTAATCCCATAACAGGGTTCTTCCAATCCTCTTTTGCCACGTACTTACTACCTATCTTGGGACCCCTTATTGGGATGCTCCTTTTTTGTGCCCTCTTGCCTTGTATAATGAAGTTCCTTCAAACCCAATTGCAAAAAATTTCTAATCAAACTTTCAACCAGCTTCTGCTTAGGCACTACCAGCCTCTGATGACCGATGAACCCCCAACATCTCTAAGAGAACAGTTCACTCAGTGCTGAAGCTCACTACCAGGCACGATGGAATGCAATGGACATCAGACAGAGGGAGACAATGAGCTTGGAGAACCTCTTAATCTGCCATCCTGGATTCATGAGTCTTTATGTCCTTCTAAGTTTCCTCATGGCCCTTGGCCTCTTCTCTGTCAGTCCCCCAACATGGAACTTCTGCGAAAAATTGAGCTTTGCTTTAATTTTTATCTTCATTCTGTTTTTATTTGCTCTGATCTTCTTCAGATGCTGGTGACGCCATGTCCAGGCAATGCTTCCAGTATTTCCTAGAGTCTCTGTTACAGGACCAGTGGCTGATACCAACAATCTCCTCCGTCCAGGACTGGTTCGATGCCATCGACAACTTGTGGCTTCAGGGAACTTTCACAGACTTCACCCCTATGGAAGTAGCTGTCTATAGCCACTGGGTTTTATTTCTGGCTGCCATGATATCCCCAGACCTGCCCCCCGAGCATTCCTCCACTTCCCTTTCTAGGCCCCACAACACCCCCACACAGCAGGAAGCAGCCGGATCTGACCAACGATGTCCCACTTCCTAAGAAAACAAAAAGGGAGGAATGTTGGGAAAAGTATAAACGGCAGCCATACCCCAGAGAAAAAACCCCAACATGGCGCCTAAGCACCTCTTCTTCCTACCTTCTTCTTTTCTGCAGTGGCGCGAAAAGTTCCCGCCTGTGTGAACTCTCCTGCCAGCGCCAATTTCAAATCTCGCTGGCAGGGAACCTTAGCCCCAATGAGAACTAATTCCTGGGCTCCGGAGCTGATATCTGAAAGAACTTGCCAATAAACGGGTTGCCTGCCATTTATCTAAGCCCTACCATCTCCCCCTTAGTTCTATATCAGCACACTGCTTTTTTTTTACAATAAAATTGGAATTCTCCCTGTGAAGTGTCTTTGCGTGGGGAATTATTTCACTGGTAATGTGTCTTCAGATCTCCTTATTTTAAAAGGCAAGCCACAGAAAGGAAAGGTAGAACAGTTTGCAGTGAACAGATGGGTGGGTGTTTCAGAGTTGCTTGAACCGAATTCTAAAACCACTCTGTGGATCTCAGAGAAAGACTCAAAAATTGGTCTTTAGCCTTTTACGAAATGAGCCTTGAAATGATTTTAAATGAATCTACATGTACATGTGTGTATATGTAGCTGACAATTCAAGCAAATTAAGGAAGAAAGATAGCTAGGTGGGAGAAGACTAGTGAAGGCATTTTGAGAAGCGTTGTACATACCAGCCACACAATCTTTCTGCAGAACCTTGGCATCGGAAGCCCCCTGATTCTTCCCATGAAGCTTTACATTTTCTAAAAGCAGCCACAACCTTTGTCTCTCACCATTTTGCCTTTTATTCAGTTTACTGGAGTGCATAGGGTGGAGATGTGGCCATTTATCAAAGGAAGAATTAAGAGAGTAGATTATTTGAATAGATAAGAGTTACAGCAGTTGAGGGATTTATTGCTTTTCAAGAACTGCCCCCCTTCTTGCAAGCAATATTCAAAAGTGTGTGCTTATGTGTGGACAGCTCCACACCAAGTGTTTGAAATGGCAAGGTCTTCACCTTTAAAGATGCTTGAAGGTGCTTCTTAAGGAACAGTGGTGCCTTTTACATTTTATTTTATTTTATTTTGCCTCCACTGCTGTGTATCAGGGCTAACATGGAGGCATTGTGGACTTCCCCAGCTCCATGCATTCTTCAGTGGAAGTCGCTTGACTGCAATTCATAATTTTTTTTTTTTTTTTAATTTGTAATTGAACTTTTTTTTTTTTTTTTTTTTTTTTGGTGGTGGTACTGGGGATTGAACCCAGGGCCTTGTGCATGTGAGGCATGTAATTCATAATTGATCTTGGAAATATGAAATCCCATAGGAGGAAGGAAAGACAGAAATGTAACAATTTTGAATGGATGCTCAGAAAGTGTGATTTGAAAGCATAGGCATTGCTGCTTTGAAAATCAAACAGGCCTCAGAGGGGGCTCACTTCCCACTTCGGGTACACAGCCTCCCTCTGGAGTTGGGGGTCATTTGTCCCCCCAGGATGTTTGTCCTTCTTTGGAAAACCCAGATTTACCTGAGGGAGGATACCCAACAAATAGAGAAAGGGCTGGCGTGGGAGGGCAGGGAGTGAGAAGCCTCATTGGTTTTCCAAAGCCTTGGGATTTTGTTAAAAAGAAAAGAAAAGAAAAACCAACAAATCCATGAATGTTACAAAAGTCGCATTTTCTGACTTATTTTCCTACACCCCTTTCCCCTTTTGTGAGTCCTGGTGATGCGGCATGGTAGTTGCAATGATTTGTTCCCTTTGATAATTTTAGCCTCATTCTACAGGCTGTTCCCATCTCACTCACTGATGTTATTTCGGCTGATGATATCAGATGGTTTGGTAATGATTACCTCACAGTTCCCTCTATCACTCAACATTAAGGAGCCCTGTCTCCCTTTACCCTATGGCTGGCTGCTGCTGGCTTCCTCAGAACCACACAACAGCTTCTCTCATTTCTATGGAAAAGGAACACATCTTTTTTCCCAGCCTCAGTTTAAAACTTTTGAATAATTTGTACAGCTGTCATTTTTTCTCCATCTAGCAACTGCTTGTTAATTACAGTTCTTAATATTAATTAGCACTCAGGCTGTGTCTACATACCCCCACCCCAACATCCAAAACTACCCCCAGTGACTTTTCTCTCCTTCCCTCCCCTTCTTTGTCTTCTTCTGCCAGCCCCGAGCTCCTCCAAAGTCCATTTTATAAATTTGGTAGTCTAGGGATCTGGGAACAGTGTAGCTTGCCATTGATAGTGTTTCCATGGAAATAATTGAGATGTAATAAATAGAGGCATTCTGAGGTTACAGGTTTCTTGATTCATCTGAGACCACATACAAGTGTAAATTGTCAACATTTGTTTGGCTAAATGTACATGATCTTGCGGGAAGGGCAAAACAAATCCTTTGTACATTCCATAGCTTTCTATGTGGATTGGGGTAACTGATATTTAATCCTAATATTGAATCCCCCCAATTAAGTTACCTATTCTTAGCTTTGGAAGGGCCTGTTTCATTCTAGAAAACATTCTTTATGTCTAGTAATTGCTGTTTAGATTCTTACACCTATTTTTTTTGCAAAAACTTAATAAGCAATAAAATAAGATAACTATGTGCCTCTGGCAGGAGCATCCTGCTAAACGTTTAACCATAAGGTGCGAAGTGTGCATTAATAATGAAAGGTGCAAAATTCTGGTGACTTAACAGGCACAAAGTAATTCCACAGAACCCGTCAGCACTGGCAAATGTTGTGGCCTGCTGCAGCGCGCTCACAGAGGAGGAGGAGGGGGAACCATGCAAGGAGGAAACTGGAGCTAGGCATCTTGGAGTACAGCTCTCCTGGCTGGAGTCGGAAGGCTGGGGATCTGGTTCAATCTAATACAAAGTTGCAATAATTGCTATATCGGTAGCCAACTCTTAAGCTGATGGCTGTGGAATTCTTCCCCTGTTGTAGGATTTAATAGTCTGGCAATTAGATGCCTTGATTTCTCTTAACTGTTCATTTGGATGTGTAAACGAAAGGAACTCACCACTGAGGCCAGCGTGCAGACTTGCTGCCTGGCTCTGGAAAAGACTCATTTAGGTGGCAGTGGTGGGAGAGTGTGTTTTCAAGGCAGCGTTAGGACCAGATCCCTCTTCTTTTAACATTTGTCCCCATTTTAGCAATGAAATGAAGGGAGCCTGTTGTTCAAACACTGTTTAAAAAGACACAACAGTGTCTACTTCTGTCTGAATAAGTAAAAGCAACCATTGCTGCCTCTGGTGCTTCGAGAGTAACATCTTTGTCTCAGGGTGACTCGACTTGGTTGCATACTTTTGGCATGTGGTCTGTTGGATATCAGAGGGACAAAACACTTTGGGCTCTTCAGCAGAGTCTCTTTCTCTCTTCCTTTCCTCCTTCACAACATTCTAGGACTTGGATCTACCTGTACCAGGAGCTCTGTCAAGCCCTGAGTGGTGGTGACATCTTTTGGGTGTTAAGGCCATCAGCTTGGACCTTTTGGAAGGCTGGTGGCTGGATACATCAATGGTTCAGAAAATGTGTAGATTATAAACTCTCTTGAACATTAGTTCCCCCTTACTTCCTGCTCCGGGACCTGCAGTTTTCCTTAAGTGTCATTAACTTATGGCATGGAGGCATCTTAACTGTTTCAAGGTAATCTAGTGGTGCATGGCTAGGTTTCCTGATGGCCCCATCCATTTTGCAAGGTGGGTAGGTGTCTTTGGGTGCTTGCTTTTCCTGAACCCTGGCTGAAGTAAAGTCCAGACTTGTCTATGCATGATACACTGATGTTTGCAAAGAGTATTATCTTTATGTCTTGAAAATATTTGTATAGATATCAGGGTTTCTTCCTATCTGAGTGAGTGTCTAGGGTAATTAAAATAGTACTTTGGAAACTCTTAGTGCTTGGTTATAATAGGTAACCTCAATAGGTGTGGTTGGGCCAATTTGTTAATTTCTGCAAATTCCCATTGGCTTGCAAGGGCGTCTTGTGTGTAGATATATTAGTCTGTAATCAGAGTAGTTTTGCACCCAAAATGGACTAGTGAAGCCTAGATTGGTTATATATCCCACTTGAAGTTTTCAGCGCTGGCTGTCAGTTCCCTTACCCTGCTGTGGGTGCCAGGCAGGGTGAAGTGAGTCGGGGAGATGAAGATGGAAACTTTTGATTCATAGCATACCTGCCAGGATGGGGTGGCAGCCAGCAACTGGGGTTGTACACTCAGTAAATAAAAATACTTTACTGCTTTCAAAGATCACCAATTAGCTGGTTGCTCCACATGGCTGTCTTTAAGGAGAGCACTGTTTTACCTATCTTCTTGTACAAAGGTTTGATTTTTAATGTCTTGTGAAAAGGATTCTCTTTGTCTTGATTGATGTCAGGAATAAAAGCATGATGGTAAGATCCCTTGAAAGCTATTGTATTGTCAGCCCTGCCTGACAGTGGGAGGGCCTCCCAGCATTATAGATTAGTGCTGGGAAAACACTGACATTTTCTTTGTTATGTTGCTGTTGTTCTACTTGCAAAGTCAATTACACAATGTTGGAGCTCAGTTACCCAGTTGACTTTGGAAGTAGCAATGTCTTTCATTGTCTTCTTAAAGATATAATTTCATATTGTTATTGTTGTTTTATTTTCTCCCTTTCCTTTTGAACCTGCCTCCCTCCCTGGTTACCTCCCCTTCCATGTGCTAACAGCACCCCCCCACATGCCCCCCCAGAGTCTGAACATGTGAGCAAAGCAAACACTCTGGTTTCAATTGTGACCATCCAAATTCAAAGACTGCTACATTATTATCTCTGAATTATTTTGCTTAATCACATCTCAGTGGCTTCTTATTGATATAGTGACTATAGCAGCCAAGATACATAAAAAACCCATCCAATGGGATTATAGTGTTGATAATCTCTTATCAAGTGGGTTGTTCTCTGGATTGGGGTTCACTAAGGTTGGCAAATTCAGAGCTTGCTTTTTAAATTTTTTTCCTCCTCCCACTTCCTAGAGCCTGCAATTCAAGCTGAACCAGGTTCCCTGGTAGATGGGCCTCTGGCAAACAGGTTTTTTTTTTTGTTTGTTTGTTTGTTTTAATTATTATAGCAGATGTAGCATTCAGCTAGAGCCATTGAGTTCAGGATTTAGGATCCTGGATGGCCTTTTGTCATGGATGGAAGGGGTCTCATAGGAGAAGCATGCAGTCCATTCTCCCACTGCAGATGACAAATCGGGTTATAAGGTGTTGTTCTGAGGGGATTCCAGTCTGCCTTTTTGGGCACACTTGGGCTTGGGAAGGATTTACATCCCTGTGTGAAGTCTTGCTATTGAATGGAAGGAAGACTTGACATGTCTAAAGCTGAAAATGGTTCCAGAGGGTGTTTTTATTTACCTGCCATCTTCACCATCCCTCCCTTCTCCAGAAAATCTGAAAGTCCTGAGTTCCCTAACCTGGTCACAGAAGAGGCGAGTCACCTGGAGCAGGGGCTCACAGAACCATCTCTCTTGCCCCAGAGAACAGGGTGTAGGAGATGCGCTGGTGCTGCCCGCCACCACCGCAGACTACAGATGACGGGCTCCATCAGGAAACTCCGTCCGAGGACACTAAGTGTGGGCCCCCCAAAGTTATTATTATGAACCACCAGACAAGAGCCTGTGTTCACCAGCAATTTGTCAGGACTAATTTTGTTTTTCTCCAATAATTGAAAATTAATGTCTTGAAGTGAAAGCAGATGTTCATGTCATCTTCTTAATTAGGATATAAAATGGAGCTCTGTGGATGTGCTCACTAATCTAACAGCAATTTCCCTCTCCTCCATAATGGGGGTTGATAGGCCTAAGTCACATAAGGCCAGGGATTGGGAGCTGAGAGAAGGGGGCCTGGGTGGCACTCCTTGTGCTCCTTGGGGGTTCGTTTGGGAGGGAGACTGCGCCAATAAAAATCTTTTCGTTTGAGCTCTTGGAGAGTTCATTGTTGAGGATGTTCAGTCTCTGGAGACATATTTGCTGGGATAATTCAAAGAATTGTGCTGGGATAGGTAAGGGGAGCCCTGGCAAGGGGAGAGTGGCTTCCTACAGATGTGTGGGTCCCCAACTGTCATGTTCTTTCACTGTTGCATGTTGAAGCTGCTTAAAGTCACGCATTCCTGGGCCTGGATCCCAGAGACCTCTGCTCACCTGGCTGACCTGAGCAGGGGCTCAGAACTCTGTGTCCCTCCTTTTTTAAAAATGAGGGTAAAATATGCATAATACAAAATTTACATCTTAACCATTTTTAAGTAGTATTTAAATACCCAACATTGCAGCTGACACAACCTCCAAGTAGTGATGGTTGGGGGAAAGCCATCAGTTCAAACTTCAGTGTTCCAGGGCAGATGTGAAAAAACTGGCTCAGAAGAAGATGTGGGGTCTCAAAAGCTCATGGTTCTTTTTCTTACTCCAGAGTGAGAGGTGAGTCAGGTCTGCCTGCTGCTAAGAGAGAGCAGGAACCTAGCCCCATCAGGGCCAGTGGGACTGGGGTGCCAGGGACAAGGACAGGAACTTTCTAGTGATCTAGTGACCATTCCCAGGATTAGAACATTTGCCCTCTCTTTGGGGGGGGTACCATTCTTCTGGAGACTAAGCCTGGCTGGGTGTGAGCTCCCCTAGTGGCCCTCATAGGCTAGATCTCAAGTGGTTCCCGCACTTGCCTGCCAGGCCCAGGCAGCATCGGCTCACCCATCCCAGTGCACTTGGGGCAGTTTTGTCTGTGATAGGGAGAAGGGAGGAGCAGCTGTTACAGGATGGCCATCTGGCTGCCTTGATTTGTGGTGTTCTTGAAGCCCCTTGTTGGGCCTGTAGGTATGGGCTTTGCCTCAGCGTGCGGTCTCCTTCTCCTCTGCCTCCTCCAAAGTGCTGGGAAACATTTTCCTCCCCTGATTTCCATGTAATTGAGATTTGCCCTTTCGTTACCTGGGCATGAATTATTTTG
Source organism: Marmota flaviventris (assembly GCF_047511675.1). Lineage (NCBI taxonomy): Eukaryota > Metazoa > Chordata > Mammalia > Rodentia > Sciuridae > Marmota > Marmota flaviventris. The sequence continues at coordinate 2,894,609 of NW_027288296.1, read as the reverse complement.
TCATTCCCTGTCCTGCTGTGAGATTTATCTCTTCTGTTGATCCTAATTAAATAAAACATACTGTTCACCTAACTCCTTTTGCACCAAATTTTACCTGCCTGAAGGCAGAGTGATGGACATCTGGGCTTGATCAAGGAGCAGGGCATTCCTGGAGATAGCGGGGGTGGGGTTGGGGGGTGGGGGGGTGGGGGGGTGGCAGGCGAGGAGCTGTGCCCCTTGGCCTGGGTGCGGTGGGATATGGAGCACCGGCAGCATACCATGTGTTTCTGCTTCCTGAACAAGAGGTTGGGTTTTGTCCTTAGCCCCCATGGGGCTGTAGGTTTGAATTTGGGGAGACAGGAGACAATCACCAGCTCCAGGGACTCCCCAGGGAGAGGACAAGGGAGGAGTGCAGGCTGGCAGGCTGGTGGCGGGAAGATGGAAAAAAAACTAGTTTCCCATCACCTGAGGTGGAGGCTGCAGAGAGCGCTGGGTTCTCTGGAGATCCGCGAACAGTACACCTGTTCTTGGTGTTCCAAGAGAGCATCTGCAGATGCCCTGTGCCTCCCAGAGGGACAGCGGTCAGCCAGGGCCCTGAGCATGTACATTGGGAAGATTCAGGCCTTTACTGTTGTTGCCTTTGAATCTCTCAGAATCCTGAAAACCCCAGAAAAGGGACCCTGGAGTTCCTTCATTCAGACGTGTGTGTGTGTGTGTGTGTGTGTGTGTGTGTGTGTGTGTGTGCCTGGACCTGCACACTGCTGTTTTCAGGGAGCTCTCTCTCTCTCTCTCTCTCTTTCTCTCTCTCTCTCTCTCTCTCTCTCTCCCCCACATCCATGCATCTTTAATTTCACACATCCATCTGCAATCTGGCTCCCACAATTTAGGTGCATGGGTACTTGTTCCACCTGTTGGGGCCACAGAGAACCACTCAGGTTCCCAGTCCCCAGAGCAACCCTGTGGAGAGCTGGTTGGGCTGGTCCTGTCTTCCTCATGGGAGAGCACCTTGCCTGGCCCAGGGCAGCCTGGGGGGACCTCCAGGACCTCATGCTCCATCACAGATGAGGACCCAAGCTGGGCTTCTGGACTACTGTGTTTAAAAATAAAAGGACTTCTGAACTGAATGAGTGAAGGTGTAAACTGTTGAGGGAAAGAACCGGTGAGCAAGTGAGTAAGTGAATGAATGATCAGGTCATGGCTAATGAATTCCTAAGAGAAACAGCTAGTGGGTGAGCTCCCAGGCAGGACATGGGCTCCCGTGGGTGTTACTCTCTCTGGTCTCTCCTGCCCTCCTGGTCTCCCTCCGCCTTTTTTCCTGCTCAGGAGGTGAGGCTGCCAGCCCTCATGTCCCAGAGCTGGGGGTGGCTTGTGCCATCTTCTTCCTTCTCAGGTGCTCCATGCAGTGAGAGGGTAGTTGCTGCTCACGGGGGGGCTGTGCCCTGTATGGTCCTAGGCTTGAAAAATAGTCTTTTAAAAATGATAAAAGCAATGAGATTTTTATATTAATTTGAAATAAAAAAGAATGTTTGACTCAATAAATTCCCATCCTGCTGCTTATGGTCATCCTGCCACAGAGATTCAGGGGTCAGATGGGACATCCTTAAGTGGCTTGGTGCTGGCCAGTGCTGGGCAGTTCAGCTACCATTGAGTGGCCTTCAGGACCCTCCTCATCTTTCAGGGAGGGTTTGCCCCAGGATTAGCACTAAGAGTGAGGGGTAGGGTTGGGAGAAGGAAGCAGGAGGGAGGAAATGGGCAGTGCTCGCAGGAAAACCTGCTGCCCAGAGTAGAAAACCAAGGCTCACTCTGAGCTGGCAGAGTGGTGCATGCTTGTATCCCAGCAAGTGATGTCAGGAGTCTGAGGCAGGAGGATTGCAAATTTGAGGCCAGCCTTGGCATTTTAGGGATGCCCTTAACAATTTAGCCAGATCCTATCTAAAAATCAAAAAATAAAAAGGGCTGGGGATGTAGCTAGGTGGAAAATCACCTCTGCATTCAATAATCCCCAGTTCTGTAAAAACAAACCAACAGCCCTATTTCCAAGGTGAGGCTCAAAATGCTTTATTTTTCTTGTGGGGGATGGGTGTAGGTTGGAGGCAATGTGTTCCATGATCTGCGGGAAGATAGTGTCCTCTTTCAGTCTTAGTTTACCTATCTATGAAATGGGATGGAACCAGTTGGATCAGCTTCGTGTCTTAGGTGGTATAGGATTTTAATTCCTGGAACACAAGAAGCAGCATACACACAAAACTTGGGTTTTAAAATAATGCAGGCTAAGCTGGGTGCAGTGGTGCAGGCCTGTAATCTCAGTGACTCAGGAGGCTGAGGTGGGAGGATCGCAAGTTCAAAGCCAGCCTCAGCAACGGCGAGGCACTAAACAACTCAGTGAGGCCCTGTCTCAAAATAAAATATAAAATGGGGCTGGGGATGTGACTCAGAGGTTGAGTGCCCCTGAGTTTAATCCCCAGTACAAAAAAAAAAAGTTTATTTTCCAAGTGCTGGGGCCACAGTGGATACATCTGGGTTGACTGCTCTAGAGCATCTGCTGCAGGGCAGCTGTGTCCTTTCTAGCCCTTTATAAAATTTAGGGTGAGCAACAGATTGGGAGAGGCTTGAGGCTTGACAGTGATGTTTCCAGGTGTCTGAGAGGGAGAGTTGGTGGTGATGGGCATCTTTGGTCCCAGCTGGGGTCGTCCCAGGCTCTTTGGATCCAAGTGTTCTGCAAAGCATTGCTGGTCATCTGGGTGCTGCTGTAATCCAGTGGTGACCAAGCCAGACACATATCCATCCAGAGTCACCAGCCCTGATCCCTAGGGAGGACACATGGAGGGACAGTCAGGACCTGGCTCTTTGGGCACCATGGGGCTCTGTCTTCCTCTCATCCCCCATTCCTACATAAGATTCTCACAGCAGTTTTCTGATTTACTTATCTCAGTTTCACAGGTGTGCAGACTGAGTCACAGAAGTCCCTTGCCCAAGGTCATACTGCTGGAAGTAGCAGAGCTGGGATTTGAGGGCAGGCCTTATCTAGGTCCAGAGCCTGAGTCAGTCACCACCACCTTTATTTATAATTACCTCTGTGGCTGTGAAAGACAGCAGAGGCCCACTGGTCTTGGTGAGACAGCCGTGAATAAAGGCGCCCATGGGGAGCCCTCCTTCCCACCCTCTGTCCATCCGTGGAGTTCTGCCTTTAGGGCTGTCCATGTTCCAATCTGGGGGGGGGGGGATTGACATAAAACAGTCCCGCTCCTTTCCCAGAGCACTAGTATCCTGGGTGCCCACTTCCCCAGGGCCTTTTCAGTGGTGCCTTTACACTAGACCTGGGTGTGTACACCTGTATGTGTTAGTTTAAACACAGATGGTGCCTGCTACTCCATGGCTACACTGACTCTCATTCCATATTTTCACGTAGCAGAAATTTCAGTTTTGGTTGCACAATTAACATCATTGTAGGCACTCAAAAAAATAATAATAATAATAACTTGACCTGGGCCCAGCGTCTAGAGTCTTTGAGGAGGGGTTCCAGGTCAGTGTTTCTTTGAAAACTTCCTGGGAAACTTGAATGTGCAGCCAGGGTTAAGGATTGTTGGTGAAGGAGTTAGCACCATGTGTGCATCATACATTTCCATGTTACAGCCAGAGGGGCTCTATGGAGATGATGCACCAGAATTATTGATTGTTTTCATGGAGTTGGGGATCAGACCCAGGACCTTCAGTACCCTAGGCAAGAACTGGACCATGAGCTACATTCTCAGCCCTCTAGAACTTACAGTTCTCTAGCGGTGGACATACAGTTGTTTTCTAGTGTTTTGCTCTTAGTGACAGTGCTACAGTGAGCATCTTCAGGTATCCATTTTTGTGATATTGTTTGAGTATTTCTTAGGCTGGACTCCTAGAAGTGGAATTGTTGGGTCTAAGGTTATCACTCAAAAAATTTGATACTTTTTTTTTGTACTATGGATTGAACTCAGGGGGTAGTTGGACACTGATCCATATCCCCAGCCCTATTTTGTATTGTGTTTGAAGACAGGGTCTCATTGAGTTGCTTAGTGCCTTGAGTTGCTGAGACTGGCTTTGAACTTGGGATCCTCCTGTCTTAGTCCTCTGAGCTGCCAGGATTACAGGCTTGTGCCACTGCACCCAGCAATTTGGTAGATCTTTCTGAGTCACCTTGTGCAAAGGCTATGCTGGGAATTCTTCAACAACAGGGCCCAGATGCATGGCACATTCCTCTGAACCGTTGCCCACCTAGGAGGTTTTCTTTCTTCTCTTTGTTTCTGTCATCCCCCCACCCTTTTTTCTTTTTGCCCATCAGGCAAGCAAGACATTGCACATTGTTTTTGTTTGTACTTCTTTTATTATTATTAGCAAAGTTGACCACTTTGGTTTCATTTCTTCTCCGGGCAGCTGGGCTGCACTGGGTGCAAGGCAGGCTGCACCCAATAGGCATCTCTTTCCTTCCATGAGTCCTTCAGTCCTTCCCCCACCTCCCTTCCATACATCCATTCTTCCATCTAAATCCGGAGCATCTTACCAGCTGAGCTTAGCCTGGACTCCCAGGAAGATGCTTGAGAACCAAGAGGAAGCCATGTGTTCAGGGAGCCCATAGACTGGAAGGGTATGAGGCCTCAATCCCCAGACCAGACAGGGCAGTCCAGCATTGAGGTCCAGGCTTAGGGTTGGGGGGATGGGGGAGTTGGGGGAGATTTTTATTTGATAGGGGAAATCAAGCAAAGCATAGGGAATGACATTTTGTTTGGACCCTGAAGGGTGAAATCAGACCACCAGGAGCAGCTAACATCAGAAGAGCACCCTTGGGTACAGGTGCCAGCCTGTGTTCTTTAAAGGCAGAGTCTCATTTAATATTGGCACTAATTGATGCTTAGGCAAGGGCCTCAGGCTTTCTTTTTCATGAGCAACAATGGATCTTGAAGAATCCTCAGCTGAGCATTCTTCTCATATGGATGGTCAGACTTGACCAGAGAGATGCAATTCAGGTGTCCAAGATTTTACAGTGACCTTGTGGCAGAACTGTGCCTAGGTGTGGGGCAAGATGTGCTGAGGGATCTTGCTGCAGCCACTGACCCAGGGTAGGACCCACTTTGGAGACAGCCTGGAGACCCCTAAAGTTCTGGAGTGTGGGGGAATTCTGAGCAGATGGGTCCGGGCTCCCAATCCTGCTCCCGCACACCCTTGCTGTGTTCCTGCTGAGTCTTAGTTTATTTTCCTCCCTCCCAGGGGAAGTGTGAGGACAGCCCCCTGAAGCCAAGTGCAGTGGTGCAGGCCTGTAATCCCAGTGATTTAGGAGGCTGAAGCAGGAGGATTACAAGATCAAAGCCAGCCTCAGCACCTTATTGAGGTCCTAAGCAACTCAACAAGACCCTGTGTCGGAATAAAAAAAATAAAAGGGCTATGGATGTGGCTCAGTGGTTAAGCATTCCTGGGCTCAACCTATGGTTCAAAGAATAGAAAGAAATCTTAAGGGAGAGAGAGCTGTAAGCTGAGTAGCCATACAGAGGAGGGTTAGTTATTTCTTCTGGTGGGATCCTACTGCAGACTCTCCCATTCCCTCTCATCTATATCTATGCTAAAAATGCAGCACTGGAGATAATGGGCAGGAAACAACAACAAACTTTTAATCTGTCACCTGCTGGGTGACACCTAGCCCTCTTGGTGATGCCAGATTGTGCATCCCTCCTCATGTCCATCCTCTCACCCCCCAGAGGACTGCTGCCCATCTCAGGAGCCTCCTCGGCCAGGCACAGTGAAGCTGGTTGTGTGGGAGGGAAGGTGTATGCCCCAGAATGGGTTGCCCATGTGTCTGTGTGTGCATGAGTCCATGTGCTTGTGGGTATGTGTACTTGTATGTGAGTGTATTTGTGCTGGTGTGCTCATGTGTGCTCACACATGCATCTGTACATGTGTGCACGAGTCAATGTGAATGAATGTATATGAATGGCCTTGTGTGTCTGCAGCTGAGGGAAAGGACTTTCATCATTACTTGCCTGGTTCAGAATCTCAGTACAGGGGCTGTTTTACTTTGGGTACAGTTTGTACCAAAAGTTTGAACTCCTAGGCTCATAGGTTTTCACCCGGGGAGAATGCACATGGGTGAATTTACTTTATATGCATTCATTAAAATAATTGGAGCATCTTCCGTGTGTGGAGCACTGTGCCAGACTGAGTCCTATAAAAACAAAGAAGCAAATTCTTTCTTCTAAGAATCACTTGACCATTTATAAAGCTGTGGTCATGAGGGTGGTTAAAAAGTATTTTCTATGGCCAAATGCATTTGGCAAACACTGGAGTAAACAATTAAAAAGTTTTTTAAACCTTTAGGTCTTCTCTGAGCCTTTAAAATGCTAATGTAGGACTCAGATATTTTTAATAGTTTGTGATTTCCAAACTTATTAGATTATTCTTTGTGGAGTCCTCTTATCTTGGACACAGTTTGGGTTTCAAGGCTTTTAGAGTTGACATTATTTACTGGCTCTTCATTTGTTCATTCATTCAGCCCAAGTGTTTCCTGAGCACCTATTATATGCCAGGTATGCTCAAGGTGCTGAAGCTCCACAGGTGAGAAGACAGAAGTGTATTCTAGTAAGATCGAGGGGCCCATCTACAAGTATATGGGTCCATTCATCCTGAAAAGCCAATCCTGGAATAGGCAGGGAATGGTGTGGGAGGCTTTCTGGTTAGGGCCATCCTGGAGGTGACACTTCAGCTCAGATGACAGGGGGGTTCATGAGGGGATTTGGGAACCCAAAAGTCTTTGCAGTTGATGATTCAGAGGGCCTGGGAGGGGCTGGGAGGTTTTGGGAAAGTCTGGAGAGAGGGCTCTCTGAATCTTGCCCTCACCTTCTGGGAGCACCTGCTACCAACTAAGTACCTTTTTGGTTTCCCTGGTGCAGTCCAGAAACCAGAGAGAGGCTTCCCCTGGTGTTGAGTCAGTTAAATGGGATTGTTGCTTCAGGGTTCCAATCTTGTCCTAGGAACCTCAGTGGCTTGGCCCCTTTCTCTGCCCCAGAACTATCTCAATGTAACTCTCACCATGACAAAAGGAGGATGACTCCGCCCTGGGCCTGCCTGCTGTGCACACCACCCAGCCAAGCGCCTTGCTTATGTGCCCATGTCATGTCCCCAGTGCCTGGCCCTGGACTCACATTCCCCCCACCCCCCATCTGACAGATGGGAAAATGAGGCCAGGAGGCTCCCCAGCCCATTCCTGCAGAGGCCTGGCCCAGAATCCAACCCTTTTCCAAGCCAGGCTGTGACCCGAGGCTGGTGGTGTGTGTATGGGTGTGCGCCTTGGTGTTGGGGACAACAGAGATTTCCAGGACGGGAGAGCTGAGGCCCCTTAAAGCCTTCTGGAGCCTGTCTGCAGAGTGGCTCCATAGGGTTTGGGTCCTGAGAGAGGATCGGGAAGAGCCAGCAGTTGGGAGGTGGGGTGGGAGGAGGGGGATGGAGAAGGGGGGGAGGAGGGGGTGAGGGTGGGAGAGGGCACAGAGCTGGGGTGGGGTGGGGTAGGCAGTTGGGTAGGAGTGGGGGGCAGGGTGGTGGCGATGGGACAGAGCCAGGTAAGGCAGGGGAGGGGGCCTGGGGCCTCTTCCCGGCCAGTGCTTGGGAATGCGGCCCCTCCTGGGCCCTTGTCTGCCAGGCTCTCGGGGGCAGCCAGGGAACTCTTTGAGGCCACTGTCCTGGGAACTCGTTGGGCGCCCCCCCAACCCCACGAGTGGGAATGCTCCAAGGCTGAGGCACAATAACTCAGGGCCATTTTTGGGCACAAAGTGGCCGCGGCAGGGGTCTGGCTGGGAAGGCGCAGGCTGCGCCACTAACTTGCTCGCTCGCGCTGCCCTGGTGGGGCTGGCTTGTTCCGCACCCCAGGCCACCTGCTCCTCAGAGTCTGGCTCCCCCAGGACTGCGGAGTCCCAGGCCCCGCGATGAGGGGCGCTGGCCAAAGCGGCATCTCACCCTCAGCTGGGCGCCGGCCGTGGGTGGGCTGACGACCCCCGCTGGCCAGATGTGCGCCTTGGGGGAGCCCTGGGGTCGCTGAGCACTGATTGGCCCTCAGATTTGGGGAGGGGTTAAAGGAGGCAGGGAGTGCAGCCTGGACCCTCAGAATGTATGGCAATAAAAATAAATGCACTTTCCAGGTCCTAGGGACTGTTCTGCGCACTCACTTCATTCATTCCTTAACATGCGCTTCACAGTATCTATGAGTAAGGCCATGATTATCCCCGTTTTACAGATGAGGAAACTGAGGCACAGCTAGGACCAGATAGGATCCGAATATAGGCCTCTCTGACTCCAGAACCGTGTCATCCCTGTAGGGCGTCCAGGAGTGCATGGATGGCCTGGGTATCTGGGCATGGGGGCCGTTCTGAGTGCATTTGCACATGTCCAAGAAATTAAAGATAGGTTAGCAGGCAGATCGTAGTCATCATTCTGGGTTTGCCATTTCAGATTCATTCACAGGCTCCTTCCTCTGAGGGATATTCTGAGTCCGGGCTAGGCCTTTTGCGGTTGTGGGGTCTCTCTACCTTGGGGGAGCAGACAGTTGGTGGGGTGGGGTATGTGGCAGTGAGACCCCAGTAAAGAGTAAACTGTTCCACCAAGAGGCAATTTCTTGCTGAGAGACTATTCTTCTTATCTGACTTAAACAGGGTCCTCAGGGAGGACATCTCAGAGGACATTGGTGCAGGATGAAGAGAGGTGACTGCTGAGGAAGGTGTGTAGTCCCTTATGGCTCTGAGTGCCTTCCCCAGGGTTGCAAAGGAGGAAGGAGAAGAGGAGGATGTGGCCCCTACCTGTAAGGACCTTAAAGGACGAAATCTGGGGAATCTTGGGCATGCATGTCTGGAAGGGCAGGGACGAGTGCTGACTGGCTCTCTAAGATGATTGGAGCCCAGGTGAAGAAGAGCCAGCACAGGACAGTGGTAGAGACTGCCTGGCATGGGTGGCATTGTGGGGTGGCCCTCGGTGCATGCACATAGGGTCTGTCAGAAGAGTCCCCAGGGCAGGCCACCTGAACCTCAAACTTTGACCCTCAAGGTCCCCAGAGGTTCTCATTGGTACCTCCAAGTACCAGGGAGTAGGGTGTAGGATCCTTTCTTGTTTGTCTAATGAGGACAGGAGGGCCACAGAGGCCAGCAGCCTTGTCCTGCTGCACCTGCAGCAGGGCTTGTGACCATCTGCAGTTAGGATGTTCATTTCCTGGGTCTCCAGTTCCCATGGAGAGGAATTTACCAAGGCCTGCCTCCCCCTCATCCCGATATTAGGGTTGGAGGTGGAAAGGAGATGCTGGTGGGTGTCCCGTTACTCCCACCCGAGTCGCTGAGCCAGGTTGTAGACTGAGCTACCCCCATCCAACCAAGATCTAGCTAGTTCAGTAAGAAAACAGCTGCCCCCATGTGCCCATTGTATCCCCAAGTCCACTTTAATTTGGTCTCCGAAGGGCTTTATTCTGAATTTCCTGTCTGGCTCCAAATACCCATTGCTCAGGATCTTCTAGGGGAATGGAGAGGGCTGTGGATTCCCAGGACTGAGTTTGTTTTCCCACTTGGACTTGCTGGGCGAGCCTGAGCCTGTCCCAGAACTTCTCTGTGTCTCTTGTCTTGCTTTTTTCTTAGGAGAGTCCCAAGTCTGCTTCCCGGGAGGGAGGTTTGACTTCAGACAAAGGGGACAGGACATTTATCTATAGTGCTTACTAAGGTGTACTCTGGGCCACCTGCATGCTGAGTGCTTGATGAGCCATTTCTCATGAGCCCTATCTACAGCTCTGTGATGTTGGTACCATTATGCTCACCTGTCTGCAGTTGAGGCAGCTTTGAGAGACAGCTGGGGATCCAAGGTCATATAAGTGGCCTGATGCCACCCACCATGCCTGCCTGAATCACTCCCAGGACAGCTTCTACATACCTGGTGAACCACTGACATCATTGTCCCCCTCCTGCAGGAGCTTGTCTCGGGGACAGATCGGCAAACAGTTATGAACTCTGAGGCTGGAGACATTGTGTTCTCCCTGAGGACCCAGCTGTGGCCAGCCCCACCCTACCCCCTACTCTGGGCCTGGCAAGCTTGAGGTTCAAGTGGGGGAGAAGCAGCTTGGACTGATCAGGGGTGGGAGGACGAGGCCAGGTCCTGGGACATTTCAGTGGGTACTGGGTTGGGTTTTACTTGCTTCTTGGTTTCCTGGCTACTGCAACATAGCAGTGTCCATCGCTGGGCCCAGCTGGGCCAGCAACTCTGTCCTCCTATGTGGGAGGTGCTTACCTCTTTTAGGGACTTGGGGTGGAGAGTTCTCTCATTTATTCTGTCCCCTCCTATCCTATCCCCCTGGCCTCAGGAGCTCCACTGGCTCAACTTGGAAACTTGGATGTGCTTGTTGGGAATGTGTGGCCTTGCTGAGGGACTCAAATCTGGGCCCTAACCTCTGGGCCTCTTTCTGCCTCCACCCAAACTGCCCTCTGGCCCTGGGCCTGGCCTGTAAGTCTGCGTCATCTTCACTGTGACATCTCTACAGAACGGGTGGGTGTGTGCCCCTCCCGAGCCTGCTTTCTCAGGCTGCCCTTAGTGGGGCACCCGTGCTGGCTGAGGGGCTCTGAGCTCCAGCCCTTCTCCCACCTGAAGTCTCGCTAATCGGCCACTGAGTCGACCCTCTGCATTCTCTGCCCTCCGCCTGCTCCTTTGCTGGCTTCCTGGAACCCAGGACCCTGGAGGTTTCTGGACTATATCGAGTTGCCTAGGTGTTGTTTCTTTTTTTTTGGGGGGGGGCATGCTGGGTGGAGGAGCGGGGAGCTGGGAGACAGGCCGATGACTGGGTCAGGGCCAGCACTGGGTGGAGGCTGACCACCAGCCCATATCTCCTTAGATCAAACTGTGATCCCCAGTCCCTTCCTCTGGGGGTCTGGGGCCTGACTTCCCGCCAGCTGGGAAGCAGCCCTCTTTGGCATTTCCTGTCTGCCTCCCTTTCATTTTGCACCCAGGCTCCCCAGGGGTTCCTCTGGGGGCGACAAGAGCCTACTCTAACCTTTCTCCCTGGTGACAGGACCTGACTTGGCCTGGCATGGCTGTTGTCCCACTGAGCCTGGGGTTTGGCTGGACCTCGTCTCAAAACATTTCTCAGAACCCACCTTCTGGCTGGGCAGCGGGGTTCCAGCCGGGCCCCCCTCCATGTCTGAGCCAGAGAGCCATGGTCTGAGATGCTCCTCAGAGACCCCTGGGCTGGGGCCAGTCATGCCTGTGGGCTCTGGAAGAGGCTGAAGGGTTGGGGATGAGGAGAGGCAAGCACTGGCCTTCTGGGGCAGGAGCCAGGACTGAGGCCTCTCTGGACTTAATTCTGAGGCGGTTTTGAGGACCAAAGTCACAGCACCTCGCTGCTCTCCCCGACCCCAGGCCCATCCCACACATGGATTTGCCTTTGCAGGAATCCTCCCTTTGTCCCCTCCCCGTGGGTGCGTTCTTGAGCCCCTTGGGCCTCTCCCCCAGCCCTCCTGGGCCCCCTCCTTCTTCCTTGACCCACTTTAGTCCCCTGTTACTGGGGGAGGGGAGGGCACAACTGGTGGCTCTGATCCTGGCTGCCTCCCCCAGCATCCCTTGGGGCGAGCTCTGGATGGAGCCAGCAGGCTGAGCCGGCCTGGCCCCAGGGACTGGCACACTGCGTGCTCCTAGTGGCAGCCTCCCTGCCCCCTCCACGGACAGACAGTTCTGGACAGCTGCCCCTGCCCAGGCCCTGGGGAGGCCCTGCCAGGACCCAGCTCCGGTTCCCCCCAGCCCCAGGGAGCAGTGGCTTCAGAGGTTCCTCCTACCTTCTTGCCATGCACCATTCCCAGAGGGGAGGGGCGCAGGGCTAGGTCCAAGCCTCCACCCATCCTTCCCCTAAGTCTCTGATGGACAGCATGAAGCTCCAGTCAAGTCCTGTGTCTGCTGTTAATCTGTGTGACTTGGGGAGCTCCGCCATCCCTCTCTGGGCCTCATCTGTGCATTTAGGGAATGGAGCAGATAACTGACGTTTACCAAGCCTCGCTGTGTTCCAGGGACTCGGCTAACTGCTGTACATTGATGACCTCATAGTCCCGTGGGAATGCCATGAGCACACTTTCCTATTCAGAATGTGAGGCAACTGAGGCACAGGAAGGGGAAGGAACATGCTTTTGAGGTCACTCATACATGGGGTCCCGGGCAGCCTGATGGGTGACTTGTCTTCACTCTGCCATTCTCTAATTGATCCTGGCACTGGGGCTATTAACTCTTCAGGGACTAGGACAGGGCCCTCTGAGGACTTGAGATGGGGGCTTCTCCTTGGGGGGCCATTCATTCTGTCCTGCTCAGGTGCCCTGCCGCCCTGCCACATGGCAGTCTGTGGGAAGCTGAGTCCCCAGACATCCCAGCTGGAGACACCCCCTCCCCCATCCTGAGCCCTAGTCCTGCGGTTCAGGGACCTGACTCCAGCCTGACTGTGCCCTCGAATGAACATCACCCCCAGCACACGGGGGTCCCCCTCCCAGCATGCCAGCTGCAGGGCCAGGAGCATGTAGGAGTTGCCTGTTAGGACCCCAGCAACACTCCCTCCCGTTTCCCAGCCAATGAGTAATGCAAAAAATAGGGTGGGCGGGCCCTAAGGGGCTGTTTGAATTTCATAATCTGCACTCCCCTCATCTCCACATTTACCTTGACATGTGTCCTGTCTCTGGGAACCTTTTCATGTCACCTCATTGTCTTGCTGAATAAAAGAGGGGGTGGGAGGTGGGAGGGGGGCTCTGAGAGCGAAGTCAAGAAATCTTTTCTTATTTGCCTAATTTCCTCACTCAAATGTGTCTTGTGATTAAATATTGCTTCATTCTATCCTGTGTGCTTAGGTCAGAGGCCAGGTTTCTTTTCTGAACAGGGAATTGAGATTATCTGGTCTTTCCATCTTGAGATTTCTCACTCCATTCCCTCTCTTTCTCTTTTTTATCTCCCACTCCTGGAAAAGCCATGGTCTTCCCTTCTGGAACCTATCTTCTCTAGAGAGAGCACATGGGTGGTGCCATGTGTCAGTCAAAGGCAGTGACCCTTACAGTTCTCACTCAGTGGAAAAGATTGCAATAACTTGGTCATGCTACCCTCCTTCACCCAGGTAAAGCACCGAGCAGAGTGGGCAGTGGATATATAACAACAAGTCCTGTGTTCTTGGTCCTGGTCCTTCTGGCCTTGCCTGAGCCTGCACTCCATCACTGTGATCTCTCATGGGTCTCAAATGTAGTACATTGCTCAAGACAGGTCTAATATCCAGTGTATATAAATCTCTCTACTCATTATAATTTTGCCAAAGAGCCACTCATAGCAGTTTTTTTCTTAAATGTATCTATAGATGGAGAGAGAGTGTCTCATTTTAATATTCTGCTTTATTTTCTACATCATTCTCTCTTAACATTTGCCTTTTGTAGTGTTGTTAAGGTTGGAACTGACTACCTTGCACATTCTGCACACACACTCTTACAGTGAACCTTGCCACTAGGTCCCAATTCTAACTTTAGGTTGGATAGATTCATTCGTTCAATCTAATGTTATTTTTCATATGGTTGGTTTTACATATGCCTTTCTATTGCTCTTAACAATACTATTCATATACATATGGTTTCAGATTTGATTCATGTTATGATTTATTCTTCTGTATTATTGCAATATAATTAAATGAATCACATAAAAATAACAATATTATTTGTTTTTCATTAAAGGTTTTGAGGTATTTTACATATTTTATTTCCAAGATGATTTTTTTGGTTTGGACTTTTCTTTTATTTGGTACTGGGAATTCAGCTAAGGGGAACTTAGCCATTGAGCAACATCCCCAGACCTATTTTGTATGACATTTAGAGATGGTGTCTCACTTAGTTGCTTAGGGTCTCACTTTTGCTGATGCTGGCTTTGAGCTCACAATACACCTGTCTCAGCCTCCCAACATGCTGGGATTACAATTATGCACCACCACATCCAGCTCTCTTATTTTATTTAAAAAAAAATGCTAAAATTTTGAAGGGAAAATATTATATATTAAATTGAGTTAACATAATTGTCTTTGTAATGATTAGTTTTATTTACACACATGGTATTTTATGTGTTTTGTAATTTTTATTTAGTTTGTGATAAGTTCTACATATTTTCCTTGAAAGCCATTATACATGTAATGTATTTAACAGATGTAACTTCAGTATAATACTTTTATGTGGTATTTTGTACTCTAACTAAATCAAAAATCTTTCTGGGCTCTATTTATCAATTTTTCTCAAGCTTTATTATTTTTATTTATTTGTTTTTGAATGTACCTCCTCTTTCCTCCAAGGCCTCATATTTCCACTGTGTTGACAAGTACAGCTCTAGCCTTATGCTATCATGTAACTGTACACTGTCATGGTACACACATACTATAATTTCTACAGGTTTATGCTGCTTGGTGAGGAGTACTTCATATATACATAAACAATTTTCATGAAGAAATAACAGCAATTTCTACTCCATCTTTACTTCATGAGAATTTGTTTTGTGTCCTCATCAATACTCTGTATTCTTTTGGTTGTTGTTGTTTCTTACTGGAAATTTAAATCAGGGGCACACAGAGACTGGGTCACACATAGTTGCTTAGGGCTTTGCTAAGTTTCTGAGACTGGTTTTGAACTCAGGATTATCTTGCCTTAGCCTCCCAATCCAATGGGATTAGAGGTGTGTGCCATGGAAACTTGTTCTATTTTATTTTTATATTGAAATATATATATTATTTCTGAAAATAATTTATTCTTGATATTCAGAAAGCATAGAATATCATTTTTCCCACAAATAACCCCTTTGTTTTCTTTTGGGAAAGATGTCAGTAGTACCAGATGTATACTTTATTTTTTTTCTAAATGGAAAGATTATTATTATTATTATTATTATTATTATTATTAAGCTATGTATTAGTTACAAAAGTTTATCTGTTCATATTATTATAAGGTATATACTATTTTCTATAACTTCATAGCATACTTCAGTGTGTATCAAAATGACCTGTTGGGGGTTGGGAGGGGAGGGTTATTGGGGTTAGAAATGATGGTGGAGGGCTGGGATTCTGGCTTAGTGGTAGAGTGCTCACTTAGCATGGGTGGGACTTGAGTTCAATTCTCAGCACCACATAAAAATAAAGGCATTGTGTTGTGTCTGTCTACAAAAAATATGATTCTCTCTCTCTCAAAAAAAAAAAAACTTTATTAAAAATAACGATGGTGGAATATGATGTATATTATTATATAAAGTACATGTATAAAGAAGTGAATTCTTGTAAATATACTTTGTATAAAACCAGAGAAATGAAAAATTGTGTTCTATATGTTTAATAAGAATTGTAATGAATTCTGCTGTTATATAATTAAAAAGTAATTAAAATGAAAAATAAATGATGGCATTATTTTCCAATTGGAAATAAATACTACTCCTTTTAAAAATTGAAAAACAGTCTGTTGGTCAGTGATAAACTTTACAAAGTATAAAATGTATTCTGAATAATTGGTAATATATAAACCCAGATTTAGGTATTTCTAGTGTTTGAGCAAAATTTAAAAGAGTTCATTTCTTGCAACATATACTCATATGCAATGCATTTTATACATATACATATATACTACCATTATATATAATTAATAAATGATTACTACATCTCACATTAACCACATTTGTTAGAGTCTATAAACAAATCTGGATGGCGCCTGGCAAAATGCCAGAGGGAGTGGTTTGTGAAGTAACAAAAGCGAGCAATTAAGTGTGGAGATTCCTTATTGGTTGACTGATGTATCTAGTTTATGCTAATTAGATAAGCTGTGTGTAATGTATAAATACCTCTGTTGTCCTACAATAAAGGGCTTCCACTCCTGCTGTATCAACGTACACAAGTCGTTCGTCACCCCCCGGTTATTTTGCCCAGCCAGCCGGGCTGCGGCACACATTTATTTCAAATTAATTTGTCTTTTGAAAGCACCAATATATGACACTCTTTATATATATATATATATATATATATATATATATATATATATATATATATATATATATATATATATATATATACTTGGTGTGTCTTCAAATTTGTCACTTTATGTATTATGTTCTTTTCTTTACTCTTCTTTTTATAGAATTTCTTTTTCCAAATTATTGAGATTAGTGAATTTTAGACACTTCAGTTTAACAGTGCAGTCTGTAGATTTTCTTTTTAACCTCAGCTAAAATACATCCCACTTTTTATAGGCTTATTGTTATGTAAATGACTTCTAAATCCTGCATCTATAACACCCTAACCTGACCTTACTCAGGACTATTGATATCTGAGTGGAGGGGATCTCAAGTGATCCATGGAAAAGGCAGAATTGGGATGAGTCAGGATGTGAGATTGGTGGATGCTGAGTATGTAGTAGTGAGTATTCATGAAAAAGTATTGGTGGAGTATACAGGGGTAGAGAAAAAAAGTGCTGTGAAGGAAAGAGGGAAATAATGACAAGCTCAAGGGTTTAGATTTAAAAAGTCTAGTTGGGGATTAATAGTAGCATGAGGGTAAAAGGTAGTTTTTTGGAAGCAGAAATAAGGTAGAAGCAAAAGAAGAAGGTAACTCTGTTTAAAAGAAAGAGTCAGATGAATGGATTATGTGTTTATTACTTCCCATTTTGGAGTGGAATTCATAATTCACAGAGTATTTTTAAGTAGGTAGTATAAAACCATTTCCAAGTGGCTTTAAAAATTTGTGTGGCCACCATCAACATTTGTCAATTTCAGTCACATAAAATCTTTGTACTTTTCATCTGTTTTATTTATTTATTTATGTATTCATTCATTCCATTTTTTTTCATTCACTTTTGCTTTATTGTTATTGTTTATATACAACTGGTGAGTATTCAATGATACACACACAGACACACACACAATGGTATATATATATATATATATATATATATATATATATATATATATATATATATATATATAATGCTAACATGTATAAATTTATATTCTAAAACATTAAAGTCAGCCAGCCTCAGCAACTTAGTGAGGCTGTAAGAAAATCAGCAAACCCTTTTTCTTTATAGAATATTTTATTAAAGGCTGAGAGTGTTTACTAGCAAAAAAAAAAGAATATCTGATTTCAATTTTTAATATGAGAGAGAGAGAGCGCGTGAAAGAGAGAAAGAGAGAGAGAGAGAGAGAGAGAGAGAGAGAGAGAGAGATTGCAAAATTAAAAAAAAAGTAATCAGAGATACTCTTAGTGTCAAGGATGTAAATAATTTAAAAATAATAGTGAGCTAGTTGGAAAACACATCTAGGTAATTAACTGCTGGTTTGGAAAGTTAGTCTGCTCTCCAACATATAAAAGTGAGAGATGAATTCTTTATTAAGGTTTGTATAAGAAAAAAGGAGTTTTGACACAGCTTTTATTTGACCCAGACTCAACTTTAGTGGGTGATTAGGGTTCTGCCAAGATGATAGATCCTTGAGTTATTTGGAATAATGTGATTTTATCTAGTTTTCAAAAACAAAGATTTAGTTCTAATATAAATCAGGCTTGGCCAAGGAAAAAACATTTAAATGAAAAGTAAATATATGGGTGGCCCGCAGCGGGACAGAGCTTCCAATCACTCCTGCAAGGTAGGCGGGCCTGCGACCCACCGGCAGAAGAGGAGCAGCCGCCTGCTGAGAGGCTGAGCCGCCCCCTCCCCCTGCGCCAGCATAGTAGAGGGAACTGGGACCAAAGACAGAGCAGGCCCAGCGGCCTGCTGAGGGGCAGAGCCGCCCCCCACCCCCCTCGCCTGCCAGGTAGGGGAAGGGTGACCACCGACAGAAAAGGCCCAGTGGCCCAGGGCGGGACAGAGCTTCCAATCAGAGCTTCAATGGATGAATGGATAAAAAAAATGTGGCATTTATACACAATGGAGTATTACTCTGCATTAAAAAATGACAAAATCATAGAATTTACAGGGAAATGGATGGCATTAGAGCAGATTATGCTAAGTGAAGCTAGCCAATCCCTAAAAAACAAATGTCAAATGTCTTCTTTGATATAAGGAGAGTAGCTAAGAACAGAGTAGGGTTGAAGAGCATGAGAAGAAGATTAACATTAAACAGGGATGAGAGGTGGGAGGGAAAGGGAGAGAGAAGGGAAAATGCATGGAAATGGAAGGAGACCCTCAGAGGTATACAAAAGTACATACAAGAGGAAGTGAGGGGAAGGGGAAAAATAATACAAGGGGGACAAACGAATGTCAGTAAAGGGGGCAGAGAGAGAAGAGGGGAGGGGAGGGGAGGGGAGGGGAGGGGAGGGGAGGGGGGATAGTAGAGGATAGGAAAGACAGCAGAATACAACAGACACTAGTATGGCAATATGTAAATCAATGGATGTGTAACTGATGTGATTCTGCAATCTGTATATGGGGTAAAAATGGGAGCTCATAACCCACTTGAATCAAATTGTGAAATATGATATATCAAGAACTATGTAATGTTTTGAACAGCCAACAATAAAAAATAAAAAAAAAAGTCATCTAGATGAGAAAAAAATTCTATCTACCTCTTGACATCTCGATTTCACTAATCCAGCAGCACATAACTCCACCCCATTATTGGACAGACACTTGTAGCATTTGAACATGCCAGTATCTGTCATACAAAATAAAAATAAAAAATATCCATTTACTAAGTAGTAAAATCAATATATGTTTCTCCCTTGCCTCAGAGGTATCACAAACATCTATTTCCTTGACTCTCAAAACATAAAAAGTATGCTTTCTCAGTCCTAGCTGTAGAGCTATGATAATTTGTTTCTACCCCCATAAAGTCTGTTCTTGAAACTTATGAAAGTGGTTCATTGTTCATACAGTCAAATTGATATATCTCTTTAGTCCTCCACATTTTGATGTAAAGGAACTCAAAAAACTTTCCAACATGTCCCCAGCCCCAAATTTACCTTTTCAGTCAGCACTAAAAGGGTTAGCTAAAACAAGGTTTAAAAGCTATTATAATAAAAAAAAAAAAAAGTAAATATATGAATAAACACATAAAACAATATTTAAGAAAAAGTTAAAATTCAGAATATTTATGCAATTATATAATCACCAGTAATGTGAAAACAATGACAACTAAAGAAAAAGTGAATTAATAAAGGAACAAATAAATAATAGATTGAATTATTTAATTAATGAACAACTAACAAGTTTGAAGATGTAATGTGACTGGAATTGTCAAACTCAGCTTGTAGCCATGAAAAGTGTAAAGGTTCATGGAAATGGTGTTTTACTGCTTACTGAGACATACCCTATGAACTATAAATTCCACTCCTAGGTGGGAAGAGTTGAACACAGAACCCATTCACCTGGCTCTCTCAATTGGGAACTGTGCAATAAATTACCTTTTTCTTTCTCCCCAAATTTTATTGCTGCTTCCAAGAACACTATTCCTCTCCATTCATACAATCATTGTAGACTTGTAGCATATGAACCTGTCTACTGCTCAAGTTTTTCTATTTTTTTCATTGCTCTTTTTCTCCCCACTTCGATATACTCCACCAATACTTATTTTGTAATGCAAAAATCTACATACTCAGTAATCCCCAGTCTTACATCTTACTATATCCATTTTCTGCCTTGTGCATGACCACTTTGAGATCCCCTCCATCAAAACATCAATAGTCCAAAGTGATCAGATTTTGGGGTAAAGTATGCAGAATATTAGAAATCAGTTACACAACAAGAAAGCTATGAAAATTGGGATTCATTTAAGGGTGAAAATAAAAAGAAAATCTATAGACTTCTCTAGTTAAAATAAAGGATCCAAAATTTATGAGACTCAATAATTTGAATTATACCTGTGAGTCACTTTTTTGGGGAGAAGGGATATGGGGACATTGATAATGAGTTTAAAGCTCAAACTGTTTTTTTATGAGATAAAGAACAGAGAAGTTAAAAAAATTAAAGAAATTGTGACATCAATTTCATAAATAAAAATATAGACATATTTATACACAAATTGCTGTAAACTTATAAACAGTTATAAATGTCAATGCACTTCCCTCTGGGATAGGTCCTAGTATTGGAAGAAAACTTTGCCTTAAAATAACCGCATTCACAGACCCTGAAATAATAATGATGATGATGATGATGATAATGATAATAATAATAATGATAATAATAATAATAATAATAATTGATGTGGGGAGAATTTCAGGTTTGTGAAACATACCTGTAATATAAGTTACTTGAAAAGCCATCACAGAGAATTTTAGACACTGTCTGAAGACACATATTAAAAGTGTTTGAGTTCTGTAGTGAGGGTGCACAAGTCCAATACACAGTCTTTATTTTTTCCTGAATATTTTTTGTTATAGACGTGCACAATACCATTAGAAGTTTGTTTGTTTGTTGGCTTTTTAATGTGGTGCTCTGTGTTCAATTTAGTACCTCATGCATGCTTGGGAAGCACTCTACCACTGATCCATAATCCTAGTCCCCAAAGTCCTATACTTTTATTTTTTTGGCAGGAGTGTATGTGTGTAGTGCAGGGGATTGAATCCATGGCCTTATATAAGCAAAACAAGCACTCTACTGATTAAGCTATATTCTCAGGCCTGATCTGTAGTCTTTTAACAATGACAATGGAACAGCCTGTCATTCAGACTTTCATTCTGTGCCCACTTGGCTCAGGTTGGAGGCAGTGCCTGAAGCCTTGACCAATCAGTCTCTTAGGTGAGAACTGTCCAATCCTCACACAGCTGGTGATGAGGGAGGGTGCTTCCATAATCTTCAATTCCCTTCCTGTCTGAAGCCTGCCATTTTTTCAATTTTTTTGTAGGCTTTCTGTCCTGGATCCAGAGCCCAGGTGTCTGTGCTATGCAGAATCTGAAAACAAATCACAGGGAGAACACTAAGAACCCTGAAAGCCAGAAAATGGTAAGTGTGCCTTGCTATTTTGAGACTGGGTAGCAAGGTGGCTTAAAGCCATGAGTCCAGCATATCTCCAGATTGCATAGTGAAAACTGAGATAATTATCAGGAGAGAACCCCAAATGCATTTGTTGTACTTATGCATGAGAGAGGCTGTTGATTTTAGGGTTTGTTACTCATGAGAGTTTGTTTGTTCATTTTATTTGTTTATTTATTTATTTATTTATTTATTTATTTATTTATTTATTTATGTGTGTGTGTGTGTGTGTGTGTGTGTGTGTGTGTGTTTGTGTGTTGTTTTCTTTTTGGTACCAGAAATTCAACCCAGAGGCATTCATCCACTGATTCACATTCCCACCCCTTTTTTTATATTTTTATTTAGATACAGGGTCCCTTTGAATTTCTTAGGGCCTAAGGAATTTGATGATGCTGGCTTTTAACTCATTCTCTTCATGAGTCCTGAGATTTTTGAATGTAGAGGAAGCAGTATCTCAAATCCAGAACAAAAATCTGAAATCCAGAACTTCAGTGTAGCTCTCCATAGGTCTCAGAATAAATCCCTAGTTTTCTAGCTCTCTGTTCACATATCCAAAACTAGAATTTTCTGTTCACAGTGAATAAGTATAAAATAGAATAGATATAATGACCATGTAATCAGGATAATGGGCCTCACTCAACCACACCTGGAAGCTAACTGAAAGATATGTTAATGAGCACCATTAAAGCCTATTTCAAATGTAGAAGACCTGGTAGCCCATTTGTGGGAACACCTTCAACAAAGTCCTTTGTCCAGGGGTGATTCCTGATTGAATTTGAAGAAAAAAGGATTGGTCACCAAAGGAATAAAAGTGAACCCATATGGTAGTCAGGATGCCTTTTCC
The DNA here is from genome assembly GCF_047511675.1 of Marmota flaviventris. Lineage (NCBI taxonomy): Eukaryota > Metazoa > Chordata > Mammalia > Rodentia > Sciuridae > Marmota > Marmota flaviventris. Next base: position 2,872,823 of record NW_027288296.1, on the reverse strand, counting down.
AAAGCCTATTCTAAATGCATTATGCTCCATGTTATGCCCAAAAACATTAGTAAACTTCTAAGATGGTACAAAAAAAAATGAGTTTTTTTTTTTTTTTTTCTGGTATCATTCCTCTTACCACATGGTGGGAGTTCCATTTCTTAGATTTTTTTTCAAAATTTATGAGACAAGCACCCAGATGCAATTGGAAAGCTGAGAAATTTTGGCTCATCTCAAAACTCCACTTTCAACATTATCAATCATTATTTTCTGATGTTTTATTTCAAATGGATGCATCATTTATGTATTTCTACAGGAACTGAAGGGTATTTTTAAAAGATTTTAATTTATCATTCTGAGATTTTTACACGAGAAGAAAGCAGAATAAAATTAGGTGACATTAAAAAGAATGAATCTCTCCTAAATGAAGTTTATGTGTCCAAATTAAGAAATTTTAAAACTGTAATGAGTCATCAATTAAGGGTTTATTTACTTATTAATTAATTTGTTTTGTTTTTGTTTTTTTTTTACTTATTTATGGTCACACTATTTTATTAAAAAAAAAAAAAACCCACAGAAGGGGCTGGGGTTGTGGCTCAGCGATAGAGCACTCACCTAGCACATGAAAGGTCCTGGGTTGGATCTTCAGCAGCACATAAAAATAAGTAAATAAATAAATAATCCACAGAAACATTCCAAACATTTCAGGAAACTCTTTTCTTCTGGTGTGGTAGGAAAAAATAAAAGTGCAAGTAACTTGAATTTAAATTACATGCAAGTTCAATCTCTCTCTCTCTCTCTCTCTCTCTCTCTCTCTCTCTCTCTCTCTCTGTCCTGGGGATTGACCCCAGGGTCTCATGCTTAGCAGGCAAGCACTCTACAAGCTGAGCTACTTACTCAGCCCCATTAATTTTTTGGGGGAGACCAGGGATTGAAGTTAGAGGCACTCTACCACTGAGCCACATTCCTACCCTTATTTTGTATTTTACTTAGAGACAGGTTTTCACTGAGTTGCTTAGTACCTCACCATTGCTGAGACTGGTTTTGAATTCATGATCCTTATGTCTCAGTCTTGGAAACAGCTGATATTACAGGCATGCACCACCATGTCTGGCCAACTTCAATCTTAAGGGCTAAAGTACACAGCAAATTAATTAGATTAAAGTCCATTTCAATAACTTGGTACATTATATATATCTATATCTATCTATCTATATCTATCTATCTATCTATGTATCTATCTATGTATCTATCTATCCATATATATATATATATATATATATATATATATATATATATATATATATATATTCTTAGATGTTGATAGACCTATATTTTATTTGCTTATATGGGGAGCTGAGAATTGAACCTAGTGCCTCACATGTGCCAGACAAGTGTGCTACCACTGTGCCCCAACCCCAGTCCCCTGGTACTTTTTTTATGGGGGATATTGGAGATTTAACTTTGGAATACTTGATTGCTAAGACCCATACCCAGGGTTATTTTTTTTTTTTTACTTTATTTATAGACAGGATCTCAATGAGTTTCTTAGCACCACACTTTTGCTAAGGGTGGCTTTTAACTTTTGATACTTCTTCCTCAGCCTCTTCAGCAACTGGGATTACAGGCTTGCACCAACACACCCAGCCCCTGTTACATTTTTAATACCTAGTTTACATAGATTTTAACCAGTAGCCTTAACTTTTTTCTAATATATGTTTTACTTGAATTCATAACCCACAAATCAGTGAAACAAAATCTATTTTTTGTCTCCAACACTGGTTTCTGTTATGACAGGGTCTGAGTTAAGATTTCCCATTGAAGAATTTATTGTGTGTTGTGTTCTCATTCTGACCTCCCATATGACCTAGTTCTGAGTTTTAGAATATCTGACACAAGGTTCCCAGAGATTCCAATTTTTGGAGTATTTAGAAAACACCACTATCTGAGTCTTTCCTTCTAGCGACCAGTTTGAATTTTAAGTGTGTAGCATCTGAAGGGATGGACTAATTGGATGCTTTGCAGGTGGAAGGCATTTTCTATCTAAAAGGTACTTCATTTGCTTCCTTTTATTAGATACTGTGAATAAAGATGCAATAAAAATAGACCTGTGGCAATATATTTAGCAAAAGAATTCCAATTCCTTTACATATATATCCAGAGTTATTATTAGTGGATTCTATGACTTTTTTTTACCAAGAATTATTATTTATATCTTTTGATTTATTTAAATACTGGAGATTACCCCAGGGCACTTTACCAGTGTGCTACATACCCAGTCTCCAACACTTTTATTTATTTATTTATTTTTGAGAGAGGGTTTTACTGAGTTTCTTAGGACCTTGCCAAGTTCTTGAGGCTGGTCTTTAACTTGAGAATAAACCCCTAGTTTTCTACCTCTTTCCTCCTAAGCCACTGGGAGTACAGGAATATATAACATTGCACTCCTATGCCAAATTATTACTAGTGGATTATGTGGCATTTTTATTTTGGTCATTTAAAGAACCTTAACACTTTTATAACCATATATTTATTAAATGTAATTGTCACCAACATTTTTACATATTTGTGTACCCTGAAATCTGTATTCATTATGAGATATTTGCTTGGTTTTGTATGGTTTGGTGCTGAGTATTGAACCCAGGGGTGCATACCACTGAGACACATCCACATTCCTTTTTATGTTATATTTTGAGACAGGTTCTCACTAAGTTGATTTTAGCTTCGTTATGTTAATGAGCCTGTCTTTCAACTAACAATTCTCCTTCATCATTTTTCATAGATTCTAGAATTTCAGGCATATGCCACCATACAAGACAGTTTTAGATTTTTATAATAGCCATTCCAACAGCACTGAATAGGCTGCAGAAAATCTATTTGATTAATGCATTAAATCCCTGAGGCAAGCTTATGTGAAGTAGCCAGTGTAGGAGTGTTGTGTAAAGATTAGCAAGAATTGTAGAATGTGATAGACATTATTATCTAAAGTACATATATGAAGACAGGAATTAATGTGAACATACTTTATATACAAACAGAGGTATGAAAATTGTTCTATATGTGTAATAAGAATTGCGATGCATTCTGCTGTCATGTATTTAAACAACAAAACCAAAAAAAATAAGAAATTTCTTTATATCTATTTTTGAGAATCAAATTCAGTGGTTTGCACATGCTAGCAAAGTAGTCTACCACGGAGACACAACTCCAGCACATGTACCTAGCTTTTTATACTCTCTTTATAGTAATCAGAAACAACTTTAAAAATTAAAATTTCATTAATATCACTTTTCCTAGTACAGTAATGTATTACTAACTAAACTTATTCTTAGTATTTTTTAAAAATAATCTAATGGATGACTGTTTTTTCCAGAGATTATTTTATCACTTTTTTAGGGCTTGGTGAAGGGTCTTCTTTTTTTTTTTTTTTTTTTTCAGAGTATGGATGTCTCCTATTATCAAATGGGTCCATGGTAATTATGTTCAAAATAATGATTCTAAAAATTCACACAATCCTCACCATTTCCAAGACAATAGGGGAAAGTGAAAGGACAATATTCACAACCAAAAAACTATTTTCCATGGAAGCATAGTATCAGTGTCCAACCTGGAGTGTAATCCAGATCTTTCAGTGATAAGGTTGTTTAAGAACCACAACCGTAAATTTTTGGGATCCTCTAAAGTACACTGAATGGCTTTAAATCACTTACTCTTCTTCAAAATAAAATTTCTGCTACCTACTTAAAAAATAAAGCAGTATGAATGAGAAAGGTGAATGAGACTTAAGTTCTGTGGAGGTACTGAGGTTGACCTTTAATTATAGTTTATAAATAGTCAAATAAGAAGGGCCTTAGGGTTGTCTCATCTTTTCCAACAGATGATATGGAATACTTAGATGAACTGACATGAAATAATGAAAATGCATTTCAGGGAAGTGATATCACAGAAATTTTCAGGGTAGGATCTTGGAAATGTGGGAAAAATATATTTGTATACATATACATTTTTATAGAAAAAAATAAGTGATAAGTACAAGAGTAGGAGGGTAAATTCATTATGCCTCATGCATTGTAGGTTAAAGGTAATGATAAAGTAGTAACTGAGGAGATCCAGAACTCTATAATTGTGGGAGATATTTATACCAATTTTGAAAAAGAAAATATAATTAAATCCCTTTAGATTTGCCTCTTTCCTTTGTTCTTCTTATGAATTTGATTCTGTCAAATGAGGTTATGTGGGTATGGTTCTCTCTGAATTTATGTTTTCTCCTATTTTTAGGATTTTGTCAGCTATGTCATGTAAAGCCCTGTCCTAAACTCACTTTGGGGCCTCTTTTACCACCTGTTCTTTAATGCAGAGCAGAGATTTACCTCAATCATTCTATGCAATGAATTGACTTTTGTCAATCTTTGCAAAAAATGATTGGAAGAACAAGCATATTGGAGGGATTTTCATATCCTATAATATGGTTGTCAGACCCTGTGGCGTTAAAGGGTAGTTACTTGCTATGTTAGAAACATCTTTCCCATGAGAAGGGCTTATCTATATCTATCTATCTATCTATCTATCTATCTATCTATCTATCTAATATATATATATATATATATATATATATATATATATATATATATATATATATATATATATATATATTTGTTTTGGAAGCCCCATAGACCCAGAAGAGAAGCATTTATGGTTTCCAACCAAAGAATGCCAGAAGCCATTAGATGTGAGAAAATACAAAAAATAAAATCTTCTCTTAGAGCTTTTAGAGGTAAAAAGTTTGCTTCTGCTTTCTGTAAGAAAACTAAAATTTCTCCTTGGCCTGACAATATTTTGATGTTTTAAACTTGCTTGGAATTTCTATGTGTGTTCTGAATTTATCTATGCCTGCCTACCCATTACCAGATAACAACCCTCTCTAAAACCTTACTGGTGCCTCATAAATCCTGGCTCCTGCTGACCAAATAACAATTCTCTCTAAATCTCAGTGGCAGCTCATAAATTCTAATGTCTGGAGCTGAATTTATTCCCTATCTTGAAATGTTGAGCCATGTACATCCTTAACCTGCTATCTGCCTTTGTATTATGCTTGTCAAAATCTTGTTAGATGTAAGTACCCTAGACACCCACCTCCTTTGTAACTTTTTGTGCTGTAAAAACTTTTTCCTCAAGATCAGGGGGATGATCTCAAGCATGGGATCTTGTAAGAGACAGTCCTGACCAGCTTTTGTGTACACAATACAATCTTGATTTAACTTGATTTAAAATTGGAGTTGGTGGTCTTTTCTTTGTGTTTTGGTTCAACATTAACCTTTTTTTTTAACTTCACTGTAAATAAAACCAAAGAACACAACAAAACTCTTGTAAATGAGCCAGGTGCATAATAATAGTCATTATTTCCTGAAAGCACAGTATTCATTACAGAAATGATATAAGCTTAAAAATTAAAAGATATCTCAAATATCAAGGGAGTTTAGGAGTTAGAAATTTTTTTCTTTCAGAATATAGGTAGTAAAATAGGACAAAAGAGAAAATGTGAAGCATAAATATATTAAGTAATATGCAAAAATTTACCAAAATATTTATTACAAAAAAAAAATAATATCTACAGAAATGGTTCAAAATAAGCAGTGCTTTTTGTCAGAAATAAACATTTGGACAGGAATGGGAGTCTTGGTTCTCTTATTAAGTAGTTTTAATCATAGTGAATAATCTTTAAACTATTTCTGCATTTTACTGGTTGGAATTAATTATAATTCATATATCTGAGAAAAAGATACTGAATGCAGAAAAATATTATTGCTCATGTTTAAATCACCTACATTATTTGATCTTTCCCTTTTTAAACCAAAAATATGCATAAAAGCATCTCTTAGTAAATATCTATATCTCCGTATATTAGCAGAAACTGAGTTATAAAATTTGCTATAATAACTTGTCTCTTCTGTACTTAAAGACTATGAATTTGCTGCTTAGCATTTAGATATAATTTTTTGTGGTGTTCTCTAGTTATTTATATCTCTATGCCAAGTTTTATACCAAGCTCTTTGTATGTGCCTTAATTACTCTGTGTAGCAAAGTAGGATCCATGTCTTATTTGTGATACTTTGTTCCCAGAACTGTGTCTAAAGAGAAATATGTACAAGATGATTATCCAAAAAAAAAAATCTATCTAATATAATATTTTATTACTTTTTTTTTATATATTTATGTATACATATTTTTATTATTTAGAAACACTTTGGTCTGAAAATACAGTGATACTAGTTGTGTATTTTAGCTTGAATTGGTTATGAGAAACAAACTTAAAAGACTTTTCTCTTTGTTGGTTGGTGATTTCTGAAACCTCATGAACCTAGGGAATAATAGCAGAAATAAATAAGTAACTCTCTAGTTTGAGGCAGAACCATCAAACTAGATGATGTTTTGCTTCTGCTTCCTATTTTGATCATTAGAAACATACCTTTAAATTTACATGGAACACTTTTGGAATTCTGTTCTGTTAGTTCTTCTAAAAAAAATCAATGAAAGTGAAAAATAATGCAGAAAGATAAATAATTAATTTCAAACAATTTATTTCTTAAAATAAATATTTTTTTTCAAATTACCAAAAATTCTGAAACGTTAGAAAAGATAAAATCTTTAGAAATAGCCTAAGGCAATTTCGCTTTTGCTTAGGACAGTAGACTATATCTACAACTCATTCTTCTCTAGAATTGGACTGTGTGCAAATATGAAAAAAAAAAAAAAAGTGCCCCACATGACTTATAAGTTTTAAAATCCTGACAGGAGCTCAAATCTGCCATTTTTATACTTTACAAAATACAAAATCTTAAATTTGTATATTTAATAAACATTTGCAGAAGTATAATTCAAAATGACCTAAAAAAATGAAAAAAATCATTGAAGGACTGACCCACTGAACATGAGGGACTTATAATATTGAAGCCATTATATTAAATGTCTTTTTATAATTGTCAAAATTTTCCATGTTTATATTATCAATATATTAATCAAAATTTTTATGCATTTAATAACAAATATCTTATTTTCTATTTTACTTGGTCTTTTAAAAAATTAGTATTGAATAATATTAATAATTTAATGCTCACACTTGTTAAAGTATAAAATATATACTTTAAAAGCTATGGCTATAGCAAGTGAAAAATCCAGCCTAATTTCCTTTTAACATTGGAGCCATCTCATCACACAGGCACGAAAAGTTAATTTCTGCTTCATTATAAATTACTGTGATTTGTAAACTTGCTTGAAATGCCTGCCATTGCCTTGAACTCACCCATGTCTGTTTTTTCCCTGATGAGATAACAACCCTCCCTGAAATTTTAGTGATGACTCATTAATTCTGGCTTTCCCTGACCAAATAACAACTCACTCTGAAACTTTAGTGGTGCATCATAAATTCTGATGTTGTAATATAAACTTATTCCCTAAGTGCCGAACCATTTAGACCATTAACCTACTACCTGCCTTTGTATTATGCTTGTCAAAATCCTGTTATTTGTGTAAGTTCTCAAGATACCACCCTTTTGCAAATTTTTGTGCTGTAAAAGTGCAGTCCTAGAGAACTTGAGTGCTGTCTTCTTTTCCCATGGGTTTCAGAAGTGACTGTTATGCTTAAATTTGGGACCCCTAAAAGACCTCCAGAGACCAAGATTGATGTAAGCAGCAAAGAGGTGTTTATTGTGAGCTAGCTCAGTACTCCACATGCACAGCAACTGGTGGCTTAGAGGCCCTGAGCCCGGGGTTTGCAGCAGTTTTATATCTCTTTGGGTTAGCCAGGTACCCCACATACATCATAGCATCTCTTAGCAAATCATCACACACCTTGGGAAAATCATAAACAACTCTAAAACATGATTAGCACATTCACTGGTGGGAACAAGTTTGGAAAGGGTGATTGTTTAGTACAAGATGGGGATTCATTTAAACTGATTAGCTTAGGCCCTGAGGGGAGTTTGTGCTGAACTAAATGATTTTCCAAATTGTTATAAACCACCATAAACTACTGGAAGGGCCATCTGGAATCCCAGGTATTTTCCCTGTCTCATGCTGATTGTTGGCTGCTAGGGGTTGCTATGGATCCCCACCTAGCCTGACTGAATCAGGGACACCAGGCACAGCAGATCTCTCCTGTTACTTGTAGATAAACAACTCAGCAGGATGGGTATATGCCTAGGAGTGCTCTGGGTGTCTTTCCAAAGACAAGGGTCATGCCCTCTTCCTTGGACAGTCTTTGCTCTGAGGTAGAGGCTGGTTTCTCACCTTGTATCTTTTGTTTTCTATGTATTGTTTTTATCTGTAGCTGGACACAATACCTTTATTTCACTTATTTATTTTTATGTGGTACTGAGGATTGAACCCAGGGTTTTGCACATGGTAGGTGAGAACTCTACTACTTAGCCACAATCCCAGCCCCTTTTGTGTTGTTTTTATTGGGCATTTTTACTTTAGGGGGTTTCTTCCCAGTTCAAAGTTCAATCTGTCACCTACAAACAGCAGAGATCAAAAAAAATTAAATAAAATTTGATAGTTATTGTCATTATTTTATATTAATTCCTGAATAATATACAAGCATATATAATCAATAAACTGAAATGACCTTATAACTGAGTTTAAATGAAAATGTTCTGTTGTTTGGGTTAGTTCCCACTTATGGAAAAAAACCTTGCCTTAAAATAACAGCAGCCTGAGACTCTGGGGTACATTTCTCAGATTAAAAAAAGCAGCACTCAACAACCTGAGATTCTAGCCCTTATTCATTTCTTGATTGAATAATATTCCCTAAAAAGGGCTCACTTCTCTAAGTTTCAGTGTTCATGATCTGAAGCCCCTTTCAATCAAGAACATTTTGTGGAAACTGTCCAATCCTGTGTGTCATCAGTGGGGAGCAGGGTGGGCTTTCACTTCTTTTCTCCTGAGTCCTTCTTTTTTGCCATTTGTAGTCTTACACTTCAGGGTCATGGGTTGTTCTGCTTTGAAGGAACTGAGGATCCCAAGTAGCCCTACTCCTGAAAACCAGGCAATGGTGAGTGTGCATTGGCCTAGCAAAGGAGGCTGGGGGAGAAAGACTATTGGAACCACAAGACTGGCTGTGCTGAGAACAGGAGCTAGCAGATTGGGACTCTGGGCAGTCTCTGGAGTCTGCAGGCTTAACTCCTCCACTGGGCCACTATGTCCTCAGTCCTACTGGCCAAACAGGTAGGGAACATGTCAGTGGCATAGACTCTTTGCTGCCTTTCTTATGCTCAAAGGGCATCCTCAGCTTCTGCAGAAAATTCTATGTGGCAGGTGTGTTCCTGCAGCCCAGATGCTGGAGATTGACAGGTGGAATAATTATCAAAATCAAATCTCCAAGGGCCATTTTCCTGCAGGAGAGGAGCTGTCATTTTGGGGTACCTAATTTCCTTTTTAGCTAGCTAATTTTCATTTTGACATTCTTTTATTTTTACTTTCTTCATTATTATTATTTTGTTAACGTTAGATAAACTGAGGGATACTGTACTACTTAGCCATATCCTTGGTAGTGAAGCCAGATTTACTAATAGGTAGTTAGTGTAGTTAGGTAAATTGGGTCTAATATCCAGTAAAATCAAGAATGAACACCATATTGAGAATGGAGTCTAGGAAAAGGGGAATTGAAAATGTCCCCAAGGCCCTGAGCCCATCCCAAGGAAATTTTAATGAAGCAGCTCACAGCAAACATGGAGATGCTAATCCAAAAGCCCTTCCTGCCCAGATTACTCCTTCAGCCCACCTGTCCTCCACTCTTTGGGCCTTCCCACCTACATTCCATAAGTGCAAGATAACAGAACTAAGGACAGCAATGTGACAGGAATGTGGGATAGCTGAAGGAAGACCTTAGCTTTAAAAAAGCTAAAAAAGACCTTATTTAAAAAAAAATACCTTTCATGGATTCTACCTCTTGGGTCCCCTTTTTCCTCTGGGAAGAAAGAAGTCTTTTCTACTGTCCTTTAATAAAGCTTCTACTTTCCACTCTAAACTTACCTTGGTGCACTTCTCTGGAGTTAACAGGTTTAAATTTATTTTGAGAAAGGTCCTATCTAAGTTGCTGAGATTATTTTTGTTATGTTTTTTTTTAATCTAAAATTTGCTATTGCAATAAAGCATACTGTTTTTACATACATATTTATTCATATGGGGATCTTATTTATATCATGATTCTTTGATGATTATTTTAATATTATAATTTCACAATATATATACATAGTAGGTCATGATAAGTACTTTTTTGCTCTTATAATTGAAAAGGTTTTTGGCCAAAGTTACATATAACTTTGTAGATGAATTTTAAAAGTTTATGCTTTGGTTTCTTACTTCATTTAAAGTAAAGCTTGTTTTGTTTTTTTTTTAAAGAGAGAGGAGAGGGGGAGAGAGAGAGAGAGAGAGAGAGAGAGAGAGAGAATTTATTTATTTATTTTTAGTTTTTCGGCGGACACAACATCTTTGTTTGTTCGTGTTGCTGAGGATCGAACCCGGGCCGCACGCATGCCAGACGAGCGCGCTACCACTTGAGCCACATCCCCAGTCCGTAAAGCTTGTTTTTGTTTTTTTTATTATTGCATTATTGTTGTATTTAAGATTCAGGTTTATTTTGACATAACTGTAAAACATGAAATATGATTTGCTCCCCTTAAGTATCCAGTAGTTCCCTTTTCCCTATTCTCCTACTTTCTTCTATCATATATTTATTCATACTTTTTTAAAAAAAAATTATTGTTTTATAGAATACACATAAAAGTAGACTTCACTGTGATATATTCATATTTGTGCATAGCAATTTTGGTGAGATATATTGTGGGTTAATTTGGGGGAAAATTATCACCTTTGTAATGATGAGTTTTATCATCTATACATGGGATGTATAATTCAGTCTTTTATGTGCTTTTTGTGACTTTTATTTTCTCATAACTTCTACATATTTTGTTTCTAAAAATGTACATATGTGAAATACCACTTGCATAAGGCAACTATGTAAAGTTTATATATAGTATTTTATGCTCTTTTTTAAACTGGATATATTATGAAATGTGACGGGCCCTAGTGACCATTTTTCCTACAGATTATTATTTATCTCTTCCAAGATGTATATTGTATTGAGCCATGCCCTTGGGCTTCAAGTTTTTGCGTGAGTAACATTGCGTACTTATATGTTATCATGATCACATTTGCTCTAATTTCAGTAAGTCTCTGTGATGGGGAGTATCATGTATATTCAATAGCAAAATAGTTTCCACAAATAGATACTAACTTAAACTCTTTTTGAGTTAATGATTACTAATTTGTTTTAAATGTTCATCAATATTACTTAATTGTTCCCATGATGGGTTTTTATTTTGTATTTCTTAAATTTCTAAAAATTTTGAATTTTTATTGTTAATAAACATATCTCAAGTATAAATTTGCAGTTCAAACTTCTGTCTTTTATATCTTTTGGCTGGAAAGATGAGAAAAGGATCCAAAATGCAGCTAGAGATTGATTTCAAGAAAAAGAAAGGTTTAATTTATTCTTTAAAATTGACTCTTTTCTTTACTCTTCATTTATTATAGGTTTCTTGTATGATTGTAAGGGTAGGTTATTTAAAGTGGATTTTAGGGCTTATCTTTTTTAATTACTACAGGAAAAATAAATAAGAAATTTCTCTACACTATGGCTGCAGGAAAATGAATAAATTTCTTTAAAATCATATGGTAATAAAATTGTTAAATGACATATTTAGTAAACATCCACTCCTTAAAAAACTTTTTCTGTAATATTTTTGGCAGTGAATCATAAATTCTATTGTCTGGATTTTGTGATTTAATATAATATCATATGGAATAAAATTTGGCCAATTCTAGAAATATTCATACATAATTTGTTATTTACTTAATGACATGTTGTGGAGATAGAAACTAATGAACATATTTACTTTTAGAAATAGTTACTTTTGTGCTTTTCAGTTTCTAATAAGCCTTTTAGATTTATTTCCTTACTGAGTCACTCAAGGCCACAGATTTTTTTTTGTTATCTCTAGGCATTTACCCTTCTAAGAAATCTGTCTTGTGAGCTTGTTTTCTGAAGAGTTTCTTAACATGAAAAAGAAAGTATTTATCTTGTCCCTGAAATGTATTCTCAATGCACTCTCTTCAAAATGGAGAGAAAATAATATTTCCCCAGACTGACATCCCTGTGTCAGGAGCTAACAATACATTGATGGTCTTTGAAGAAATTTCATAAGTTTTGTCTCTGGGTAGTTTTCTGTGGGCTGCTGAATTGCCATTTAGTATCCAGATACCCATGTTTTTTTTTTTTTTTTTTTTTTTTTTTTTTCATCTGTACTATGCGAATGAATAATTTTAGAGGGCACAGATGAATAATGCTCTTCATGGAGGCTATGAACACCTGTATGTTCTGTAGTGCACAGCTGACAAAGCCCCTGGAAGACACTGTGCAGATACTAATTGGTTAACCATTATCTGCCACTCACATGATTTTTTTTTTTTCAAAAGCTTGTAATAACCTTTTCACTTTAGGCATCCATGTCATCCACATTCCCAAGTATAAAAGTATGAATCTTTCTTTTCTGAATTCCAGGTTCCATTTCTCTTATGGTTCAATGTGGTGCAAATAATTTTTTGTCTTTCCTTTACACTGTGTTTCTAATAAAAATGTTCTCTGCTTCAAGCCTGTACTTCCTATGGCCAGCTATGTTTAGAAAATGACATAGAAAATTGTATTTGATAATTTATAAAGAAGAGTTGAGAATATTTCTTGCTCATGTCTCCCTTCCTTAGAAACTGAACCAGAACTATACTTGGCCTTGTAAAGGGAGCACCATAATCAATCAGATATATAGAAAAAATGTTGATTGATTGTATATTCTGTTCTAAGAATTCTCTGTTAAAATCCTTGGCCCATTTCTTGATTGGGTTGGTGTTGTTGTTGTTGTTGTTGTTATTATTATTATTGTTATTATTATTATTATTATTATTATTATTATTATTATTATTATTTTCCCAGCTTTTTGAGTTCTTTATGTACCTTAGAGATTAGAGCTCTATCTGATGTGTGAGGAGTAAAAAATTCATTCTGGGATGTAGGCTCTCTCTTCACCTCACAAATTGTTTCTTTTGCTGAGAATAAACTTTTTAGTTTGATTCCATTCCATTTATTGATTATTTGTTTTAATTGTTGTGCTATAGGTGTCTTATTAAGGAAATTGGGGCCTAATCCCACATGATGAAAATTAGAGCCTGTGTTTTATTCTATTAGATGCAGTGTCTCTGGTTTAATTCCTAGGTTCTTAATACACTTTGAGTTTTGTGCATGGTGAGAGATAGTGGTTTGTTGAAGAGGCTATATTTTCTCCAGTGCATGTTTTTGGCACCTTTGTCTAATATATTATAATTGTAATTTTGTAGGTTAGTCTCTGTGTCCTCTATTCTGTACCATTCATCTTCCAGTCTGTTTTTTTTTTTTTTTTGCCAATGCCATGCTGTTTTTCTTACCATTGGTCTGCAGTCTAGTTTAAGTTCTGTTATAGTGATGCCACCTGCTTCACTCTTCCTGCTAAGGATTGCTTTAGGTATTCTTGGTCTCTTATTTTTCCAGATAAATTTCATGGTTGCTTTTTCTATTTCTATGAGGAATGCCATTGGAATTTTGATCAGAATTGCAGTAAATTTGTATAGTGCTTTTGTTAGCATGGTCATTTTGATAATATTAATTCTGCCTATTCATGAGCAAGGTAGATCTTTCCATCTTCTAAGGTCTTTTTTGATTTTTTTTCTTTAGGGTTCTGTAGTTTTTTCTTTTTATATCTTTCACCTCTTTCATTAACTTGCTTTACAAGTATCTTATTTTTTTGAAGTTATTGTAAATGAGGTAGTTATAGTCATTTCTTTTTTTTTTTTGTATTTATTTTTCAGTTTTTGGCGGACACAACATCTTTGTATGTGGTGCTGAGGATCGAACCCAGGCCACATGCATGCCAGGCGAGCGTGCTACCGATTGAGCCACATCCCCAGCCCTCGTCATTTCTTTCTCAGAAGACTTTTCACTAATATACAGAAATGCCTTTAATTTATGGGTGTTGCTTTTATATCCTGTTACTTTGCTAAATTTATTTACTAGTTCTAGATGTTTTCTGGTGGAGCTTTTTGAGTTTTCTAGATGTATAATGATATCTGGCATTTGCAGGTAAATGGATAGAATTCGAGAAAATAATGCTATGTGATGCTAGGCAATTAAAAAAAAATTTCAAAAGTTTTGTCTTATATAAAGAGGCTGACTCATAATGGGGTAGGGAAGGGGAGCATGAGAGAAATACATGGATTCTCAATAAAGAAGAGAGGTGAGAAGAAAAGAAAGGGGGCAGGGGATTAGCAAGATTGGTGGAATGTAATATAGTTCATCATCAAAAGTACATGTATGAAGACACACATTGGTATCACCATACTTTATATACAACCAGGGATATGAAAAATTGTGCTCTATACATGGTATAAGAATTGTAATGTTTCTGTTCTCATTTATTTAAAAAATCGATTAAAATATGAAAAATTGTTTATAAATTATATATATATTAAATATATGCATGTTATATATAGAATATATGCATATATACATTTATATATAGATCTAGGGGAAGGCAAGTCTCTTTCCTAATTTTTTAAAAATCAATTAACTTTTTTTTAACTTGCTATTAGAGAAGAATGCATTTCACTTCATAGTACACAAGTGGAGTAAAAAATTTTATTTCTCTTATACAGAAAGTATAATTACAAAACCCATGTAACACTACTTTGTGTACAAAATATTTCCATCTCATTCTACCATCTTACTTACCTTTATATCATCTCCCATCACCTCCCTCCCCTTTGTCTTATTCAAAGTTTCTTTATTTGTTCCATGCTCCCTCCCACTTCCCTCATTGTGGATCAGGATCCACTTAGCAGAGTAAACATTAGTCTTTGGTTTAGTGGATTGGTTTACTTGCCTTAACATGATATTCTCCAACTCCATCCATTTACTTCCCAGTTCCATAATTTTATTCTCTTAATGCTCAGTAATATTTCACTGTGTAAATAGACCATATTTTATCTATTCATCTATTGAAGAGCATATAGGTTGGTTCTATAGTTTACCTATTGTGAATTGTTTTGCTATAAACATTAATGTGGATATGTGACTGTATTATGCTGTTTTTAGCTCTTGTTGGTCTAAGCTGAGGAGTGGGATAGCTGGGTCAATTTTGGTTTCTTTCCAAGTTTTCTAAGGAATCTCTTTATTCTTTGTCCACATTGGTGTCACCAACTTAGAGTCCTACCAACTGTGTAACAGTGGGCCTTTTTCCCCACATCCTCACCAACATATATTTTTGCTTGTATTTTTAATAACTGCCATTGTTATTGAACTAAGATTAAATTTTAGAGTAGTCTTGATTTGCAATTTTTTAATTGCTAGACATGTTGAACATTTTTTATTGATTGATTGATTGATTATCTTCTAAGAAGTGTGTCTCTTCAGTTCCTTAGCCCATTTTATTTAGTGATTGGGAAATTTCTTTTTTGGCATTAAGTTTTTTAAGTTCTTTATATATCCTGGAAATTAGGGGTTCTATCTTATGTGCATGTGGTAAAAATTTGCTCCCATTCTCTGGTATCACTTTTTGCCTCACTGATTGTTTCTTTTGCTGAGAAGAATCTTTTAAGTTTGAATTCATTCCATTTAGTGACACTTGTTTCTATTTTTTTGTGCTTTAGTAGTATTCCTAAAGAATCAAAATTTCAAATCCTTTACCTGGGATTAGAGGTGTATGACATCATTCATAACAACACAATTCATCTTTATTTCAATTCCACTTTCTTAAGGGGCTTTCATCCTAGGAATTAAACGAAAATGTTATAGATAGGCCATTGGGTCTACGGACATGCCATAAAATAAGTAATATTCCATTAATCAATTTAAATAATAGACTCAAATCTTTGGATCTGGGGAAAACACACACACACACACACACACACAAAATCACACATCATACACTTTCTTGTTGAATCTCCCTGCCCTCACTCAGGGCAGTTTCTCTCTAGATTTTTATATCTTAGGAGAAATATTGGTTAAAAAAATGTATCTTTAACCTGTATCATATAAAGAAATGGTCATGTCCTTCATCTTCCTGAACTCAGGACAAGCATAACGCTCAAATATGGTAGTGAACTGCGATTTTCTGAAGTCTTGACATAGTTTGATGGTGCTATTCCAAAAATACATATACTTCATTAGTAATATTTTAGTCACATAATGGTAATTTTCACGTAGTGGATAATTTGTGTTGTGCTATAAAATTCAATTTTTATATAAATTCTAAAAAAATTATTTTTTGACCTTATATAATTTTAATGTTCAATATGTTTCCATACAAGAGATGTTAACTAAAATTTTACAGGATTGTCACTGTAATATTTCCATCCATAAATAATATATTTACATGTATAATCTACAAATAAAATGTTTTTCTGGGTTGGCTGGTTGCCTGAGGAACTGGATTTCAATTCCCAGAGCTTCAAAAGAAATAAAAATTAAATGTACAGATAAGACCCTACAATTGTGACATCATTTATTTGTGGATTTGAGGTTATCTCCTGTCATTACAAAAACTCACTAGGCTCAGATTGAACATATGAAGACATAAGCTGTGTCCCATCAAGAGCCCTTATATAAGCATTGTCCAATCCACACACATTCAGTAAAGAGAAGCAAGTTTTGACCATCTGGTGTGAAGCTTGCCAGTGTGGGTATCCATTTCTAGGCTCCCTCACTTATATTCAGTGAACCTGATATTTTTTCTTCTGTATGCGTACTTTGTGATTTATAGGGAGGACACTTGGTTCCTACAAATACAGTAAATGATGAGTGTGCAGAGAAATCTTGAGACTGGATAGTGAGTCTGGTTGAAACTGGCTGCACTGACTCTGGTGAGAACCAGCAATGAGCAGTAGATTGCACAATGGTAAACAATAAATAAATAAATAAAAGGGAAGGGGATAGAAATATTAAAGATATATATCCTACCAGATAGCTACCAACAAGAATAGGATTTTAATTAGGATAAGATATATCCTCTGCTTGCATAATGCCATAAAATTGATTTTACTATCAGGTAAAACTAGAAAGAACCAATAAAAAAATTATATTTGTTTGAAAAGCTATATGTATATTCTATTATAAACATCATACAATATATACATCAATCAAAGTTTTTATATAAATGTATAAATTATTTTGTATGTTATAAATTGTTAAAAGTATAAAAAGGAAAATCCAAACAGGATTGTTATTGCTATTCTTTATATTAATAACATACATAAATACCATAAAATATTTGAACTTGAATTCACTGTTAAATATTTCCATTAAGTGGTCTACCTACCTTGTTACATTTCAAAAATTCTGTCATACCATTGGTATTGGAATTACTAGACATCTCACTACATATTCAGAATAGCCAGCTCCATTAGAGAAATAACAAATAAGATTCTACATTTTAGTAAATCTCTGATTAGTGGTTGTTCAATTAAAATTTGAGGATTCCCTTTCTTAATTACCATAATTTTCTCATCTGAAAAATATGTATAGTTTAGATCATTATATAAAAAATCACAAAATATATATTTTTGTGGTAATGCCTGAGTTTTACATTGTGTTTCATAAATGCAGAATATATATACTTTTTTGAACTTAAATCAGTTTATATGCAGAAGTAGATAAAGTATCATTGTGTTCCAACTCACCACCTACATGATAATTTATTAACTCTCATTTCAACTTCAATTACCTTGCAAACTGTGCAAATGTTCACGTGGTCAATGTGTTATTTATTTATCTGTTTTTATTTCAGATACTGTTAACATTCAGGGATATAGCCATTGATTTTACTGAAGAGGAGTGGGAATGCCTTCAGCCTGCTCAGAAAAACTTATATAAAGATGTGATGTTAGAGAACTATAGAAACTTTACCTTCCTTGGTAAGTTTAATTTCCTTTTAAAAATTTTAATTAATAATTATTATTTAATTTACTTCTGTTGTATCTTCTGGGAACTTCTCTATAAGAATGAGTTTCAGATTTTTGTTTCAAAGAAAAAGGGCATTTTTAATATAGATATTTTATTCTTTAATATATATTATTTTGCTCTTTAATCTCTCTCTTCCTTGGTGTGTTATACATCTTTCACTTTAGATAAGTTTTACCTAGCATAATTTAATGATGTAAACTATTGTAGCCTAACATAGCAGGGGACACAGTTGAGACGTTCAAATGGAGAAAACAAAACTAAAAAATGTTGACAGAGTAGTTATACAGCAGAAAAAAAATTTCAGAAGCTTAGCTTTATTTCTTTTTATTGTAATCATTGAACACGTACTACCCTACATTTATTACATTTTCAAATCCTTTGTAGTCCTCTGTTTTCTTCTTTAGTGATGTCCCAGTTTATTCAGACTAATGACCAAAACTTACGTTTTGTTCTGAGGGCCAGCATGATCTGTTACAAATCTTGTGAGGAAACCTGTAAAGAAGCAAACAGAAGAGAGAGACATACAGTGAAAAGGAAAAAAGAAAAAAAAAAAAAAACTGGCCACTCCTCATCCCGGCTGTACATTGTATACCCCAAAATATCATAGCTTCTGTTACCATGACTACATTCTAACCTAGTGTTATTTTAACCCCAAGTGATAGCTAACCAAGATAAGGTACAGTTACTACAAACATAGATCCCTCTCTCCCTAAGGACATTACCACAGAAACTAGATAGTGCACCTGTAGAGTTGTCTTAATAGCTTCAGGGAGAAACTGCTAGGCATTACTATTGTGGAACTCAGGGTGCCAGTTATCATCACCCCCACACTTTCCTGTATATTTCCATGGTCAGAATACCTACAGCCTCCCCTCTTTTTTAAATACCTTTTGAAAAATAATATTACTTATCTTGTTAATGCTGGTGGGGGCAAAAAATAAGGCAGCCATACACAACAGCAAGTGCCAACATCAGTAAATATCCACCTATAAATATTTTTTGACCCAGATCAAATTGAGTAAACATGAAATTATCCAATCCAACAAGTCTAAACATCAATCATCTTATTGGACCTTATTAATGATATTTTTAAGGTAATCTAACTCTTTAGAAATAAAATTACTCTTATCACTTACATTGAAGGAACACATGTTATTAAACTTATGATATCCATTATGATGTAACAATACCAGACACTGAAGTGCAGCATGAATGTCAAGTATGGCTTGACAATGTTGTTTTTGTTCTTCATTAAGCATATTAACAGCCATGGAGGCATGGCTAATACTTTTTATGATAGGATAGGTGAATTTCATAGTAGTTTCATAAGGCCATAGAGCTAGTCCAAGAAAACCCTCTAAGGAGAATGTCAAAGTATCACATTCTGCCTTAGAGAGAAGGTTCACTCAATTATCACAGTTTTTATCAAGAAGAATAGATCTTTTGTAAATAAATTGCACAGGATGGTGACCTATTAAATACTATGTGGATGATAAGGACACAGTTATTCTGCTAAGACAACAATGAGTACCATTAGAAATTTTTGCAGGTATATAACAATTTCATTCAAGTGAGTCAAGGTATTGTAATGGGTTGTAGAAGTCCAGGATCTGACAGTACTGAATTTCCCACAGCGGGTGTACAAAAACAGGGTAACATTATTATTAAGACCAAAACATTTACAGAGTTTTGAGTGAGTGTAACAATCAAAGCAGTAACTAAGTTATCCAGAGTACATTCTAACCTATTTGAGCCAACACCTTTTGAGCTGAGGCTGTTAATGGTTTTATTTCCCCCATGTAACTGGAATTATAGTATCTTGTGTTCCTCTTTTAATGTTTCTCCTCTTTTGAGGAGAATGATTATTCTCTTGTTTGGAGGGACTCTTCTCTTCCAGGGTCAAATGAATTTTACGAATAAGCTTGTGAAGTCCCTGATGTACATTTATAATTGCTATATTTCATGCATCAAGCTAGAGTCAAAAAGAACATGTTGGCATAAGTTTAACAGTCTATGCTTTTCCCCATGTGATCAAAAGCATAGTATCTTGCCATGCTGATAAGGTGGAATCTTATATATATATATATATATATATATATATATATATATATATATATATATATATATATATATATATATATTTTTTTTTTTTTTTAAAGATTCAATTCTTTTGTTTTGTTACTTGCAATAATGCATTGATGATCATAAATATTGATCATAAATATTTTGAAGTGAATAGCTCATAATAATTCTACTTTGCAAGTTGTTTTCTATATTTCATATTTTTTTTCTATTTTGATTAATTATTTAATTTCTGGATCATAGCTTTTTATTGTGGCATGCTTAGAGAGAGAGATACCCTTTATATATTCTATAGGTTTTTAAGTTTTACAATATTTCACAAGTTGTTTAGACTTAACCTTGGTCATGCTTGATAAGCCTCTCTCATATTGGTAGAATTTTAGCTTTGCACAATAGGAATCCCCTTGTCATTTATTCTTAAAGAATTATTCACATACACAATTTGTGCCTAAATATATTAATATTTTTTCACAATTTTACTCTTTAAACTTTCTTTAAATAGTTATTTAGTGTTCTTTGAGTAATTCATAACTGTCAGTATCCTAATGTTCAGTTCTTAATGTTTTTTTTTTTTCTTATCTTGTTACTTGGATTAAGCCATGTTTCTCTTTGTTTATATTTGCTGTACTATTTTTTATTTGTTCATTAAAGGAGCCAACAGTAGATTATATAGTCCATTTTGGAAAAAAATGTATAAAAACTTTTAAATAAATAAAAATATGCAAGAACAGTGCTGTATCCTTGTAATATTTGGTAATTTGTGGGCCATTCAAAAGTACTTCATGTTTGAGGGAAGTCACAGAAAGGTGGTAACAGCATGTTTAAAACAATTTTAAAAAGACTTGTGTTGTAGTTCAGTGATATCAAATTTGGGGGGTTAATCTCAGGAACCACACATGAAAAATTAAAAGTTGGATGTCCTAAAGATTCAGAAATGCCAGTACAAAATATGTATCCATATTCAATTAAATCAGAAAATTGAAGAGATACCTCTGCTTTTCTGTTTATTGCAAAGATTTTTCAGTATTAAAGGTAGGGACTCAATGTATGTGCCCATCAATGATCAAATGAGTAAAAATATTGTGCTTGTGTATTATTATTATTTAGTAATGAAAATATTTTGTCCTATAAAGTGTTTTAAGGAATACATTCAGGATTTGCATTAAGTGAAATATGGATGGCAGAGATTAAGTTGCAGGACTATTTGATTGACATGTGGAAGTCAAAAATTTGGTGAGTAAAATTATGCTCACCAGGTACTGTGTTTTGTGTAGGGTTGACATTATAGTCAAAGTCTCCATATTTTTATTTTATTGAGCATAAGAGGGTCAAGAGTTTTGTTTTACCAAATGGTGAGTGTATTATGTTCTTCATAAATACTAGTAGAAGGAATACAATACCTTGTAAGAACAAAACTGGTAAGTATAAGAAATAATTATTGTGTTAATTCATTCTGTTTAGTCATTTTACCTTTTATATATAGTATAAAATACCATAATATATTTAGTAAATAAAGTTGTATTTGTCAATTAAATAAATCATCATATCACATGATTTTAAATATGAAAATCAATTTATTTACTTGATTGTCATGTGTTGACTTCATCCATGTATTATGGCATAGGCTATACAAGATTTTTATAGACTTTTAAAATGTTTTTATGGAAAATTTAATAGACATATATGTGTATTTTTCTTAATAATTTTTTTGTTCATATTTCTTATTAAAAGTCCATAGCCTCTTTTCCCTTGTTGACTATTTGTGGTATTATCACTCAAAATCTACTGGTTATTTTTATATCTCTATGTCATCGTAGACAAAAATCAGTTTTTGAACACTCTTTGAAAAAGCCACAAATGTTTGTATATGTTTTACATTTCTTTTATTCTACTGAGAGTGAAGGTAGCTGGTAGATATTTCCTAAATATGTAATGCTATCTTATGAAGGACAAAAGGCTGTGGATGATAAAAGTAACATACTTTCCTTCTCTTTATTATATTACTCTTCTTAATGATGTACTCCTCTTAGATACTGTGGTCTCTGAAATAATTTTGGTAATATTTTCAAGGTAATTATCTATGTATATTTTTTAAAGAGAGAGAGAGAGAGAGAGAGAGAGAGAGAGAGAGAGAGAGAGAGAGAATTTTTTAATATTTATTTTTTTAGTTTTCTGCAGACACAACATCTTTGTTTGTATGTGGTGCTGAGGATCAAACCTGGGCCGCACGCATGCCCGGAAAGTGTGCTACCGCTTGAGCCACATCCCCAGCCCCTGTGTCTGTACATATTTATTGAACTGATATATTTTTGAATTTATG
The DNA here is from genome assembly GCF_047511675.1 of Marmota flaviventris. Classification (NCBI taxonomy): domain Eukaryota; kingdom Metazoa; phylum Chordata; class Mammalia; order Rodentia; family Sciuridae; genus Marmota; species Marmota flaviventris. The sequence continues at coordinate 2,850,342 of NW_027288296.1, read as the reverse complement.
ATGACTTTGAAAGTACTACTCTGCTACACTCCTGATGTACTTATTTTACCTTAATTTCATGTTGTGTATGCAAAGTATATTTATCCCACTCTAGTAGGTATTGTGTTTTTTTTAAAAAAAATTGTTTATTTCAGCCCTGAATTCTCAAGATACCCAAGAATATTCACCAGAAAAGGGCATAAAACATATATTTCACAAAGTGATAAGTGGAAAATATAGAGGGTGTAATATTGACTATTTACAACAAAAGAAAATATGGAAAACTTCAAGTGAGAGTAAACACCAGAAATCATATAATTCAGAACTTGTGCACCACCATAGAATTTATACTGGAGAGAAGCCCTACAAATGCAAAGAATGCAGCAAAGCTTTTAGTCAAAAGATAGACCTTATTCGTCACAGGAGAACTCACACTGGTGAGAAGCCCTACAAATGCAAAGAATGTGGCAAAGCTTTCAGTCAAAAATCACACCTTATTGGCCATAGAAGAACTCACACTGGAGAGAAGCCCTGCAAATGTAAAGAATGTGGAAAAGCTTTCAGTCAAAAAACAGACCTTATTTACCACACCAGAACACACACTGGAGATAAGCCCTACAAATGTAAAGAATGTGGCAAAGCTTTCAGTCAAAAATCAAAACTTATTTGCCACAGAAGGACTCACACTGGAGAGAAGCCCTACAAATGTGAAAAATGAAGCAAAGCTTTCAGTCAAAAATCAAACCTTATTTGCCACAGAAGAACTCACACTGGGGAGAAGCCCTACAAATGTAAAGAATGTGGAAAAGCATTCAGTCAAAAAACAGACCTTATTTACCACACCAGAATTCACACTGGAGAGAAGCCCTACAAATGTCAAGAATGTAGCAAAGCTTTCAGTCAAAACTCAAACCTTATTTGCCACAGAAGAACTCACTGGAGAGAAGCCCTACAAATGTAAAGAATGCAGCAAAGCTTTCAGTCAAAAAATCATATTTTATTTGCCACAGAAGAATTCACACTAGAGAGAAGCCTCACAAATGAAAAAGTATGTGACAAAGGTTTTACTTAAATATCAACGCTAATTTGCCACAACATAATTCATACTGGAGAAAATCCCTACAAATATAAGAATGTGGCAAAGCTTTTAGCCATAAAACAGGCCTTATTCACCACAGAAGAATTCACACTGGAGAATAGCCCTACAAATGTGCATAAGTGGCAAAACTTTTAATAAAAAATAAAACTTTATTCACCACAGCAGAAGACACCCTGGTGAATGTGAAATGTAAATAAAGTGACAATACTTTTAAAGAAAAACTAACCCTCATTAACAACAGAATTTATGCAGAAAAGGACCTGTACAAATGAAAACAATGTATCAAAGCTTTTAATAAGAAATCAATTCTTTTTCACCACTCAGCTATTTATTCTAGAAAGAACACATAAATATAGAGAATGTAGAAACTTTTTAAATTATATATCATGCATTACTAGACATCAGAGAAAACACATTGGAGAGAAGCCTTACAAATGAGACCATCGTACCATTCCTCTAAGAAAGAGTCAAAATCTAATACTCACCACAATAATCATAGAAGAGACAAAGTTTTGAAATGTGAAAATTGACAATGTGACAATGCCTCCAAAATTTATTCACCAATACTCAGCACTCAATACTGGTTAAAGAAAATACAAATGGAAAAAAAAATAGATGTCATAACTAAATGTTTCTTAAACACTACTGATTTTTGGAGAATTCATTATGCCCAGAAACCCTAAAAAGTTAAATAATATTTTGAAAACTTATTTAAATTTTAAATTTATTGAACATCTGAAAACTCATACCAGTAGTGAACATTGAACAGATTTTGTCCAAAATGTATGCCTTATATAAAAATGAATAATTTATAATAAACACTTTGACAAATGTGAGAGTATAGTAAAGTCATTATGTATACATTGCACCTTGATGTATATGAGGATCAGTAAAAGACATTACTCATTTAAATATAGAAAATAAGTAGTTGTCTTTAACTTTTGTTTAAATTTTTTAAGCATTATCAAGTTATTTGGTAGAAATATCAGTCATAAATATCATACATGAATAGTGCAGAAACCTCATCTTTAAAAGCATGTAATTTTTGTTTTCTAAATCAAAAATTACTATTTTCATTTTTGAATACTGAAGAAAAGAATTATATGAAATCTATTTTTTTATTATTAACACTGAATTGTAACATTTCAAACTATATTTTTTTTTGTATTTCAGTTTATATTTAGGGATTTTTAAACACTGAGCCACATTCCTAAGCCCTCTCTCTACTTTTTCAAATTTTGAGACTGTTTTGCTAAGTTGCTTGAAACCACACTAAGTTGCTGAGGCTGAATTTTGATCTAGTCAGTTGAGATCATTTCTGATTAATGGGTATCATCAAAATGTAGCCATGTATTTAAATTTCCTCTATGATCAGTAGCAATTCTTCCCATTAAAAATCAAAGCATTCTCATAGAGTCTTTGCTATATTTTAAGGAGCTTTTGCTTTACTAAACAGAATCAATTCCACATAGTTGAGTCCCAATGTAAATGACAATACATTTACCTAAGCACCGTGAGGAATATAAGAAATACAATATATCACCTTTGAAAAATAAAAAAAAAGTAAGAATCATAAATGCTAAGCTATTAGCATCTAAACTATACCAGGGCTTTTAAAATGTAGCCTTAGATGTTCTACTCACTCTCATAGTAAGAGGCCATAGACTCAAAGTCATTTTATTTTGTTTTTTTGGTCTGTTTTATAATGCTATAGAAAAATATCAGAAACAGACCAATATATAAAAAGAGATATAAATGCATAAAATTATTTTCTGAGGGGCTAGAGTTTTTGCTCCGTGGTAGAGTGGTCACCTAGCACATGCAAGGAGCTGGGTTCAATCCTCAGCACCACATAAAAATACATAAATAAATAAAATAAATTTATTTTTTCCAACTACAACTAATAAATAAATAAATATATAAATTAATTAATTTAAAAAATATTTTTTGAGTACATAGTTCTGAAGACTTAAGTGCATTGTACCAGAATCTTCTCAGTTCCAGTGAAAGCCCGTTCACCTGCATTACACATGAGATGGCATTATGGTGAGGGCTCATTTGAGAGGTATAGAGAACATAAAAAGAAAGAAGTTAGAGAAATCCAGCAAGAAGATTTGCTCTTTTTTTTATTAATCTGCTTTAATAGGAACTATCTTGTGTCCCATTAAAATTTTATTAACCCTTTCCAAGGGCATCTCCCCCAATGATCTAACCACAATCTACTAGATCTCACTTCTTAACCATTCTACTATTTCCCAACTCTCTCCGTTTGGAAAGTAAGTTCCCAACACATGAACATTTGGGAAACATACTCAATTAATAATGGAAGTAATATGAGAAAGACAATGGTAAAATGAGACATAGAATGTCATTTGTTAGTACTTATAAAGATTCTAGATACTACAATAAAATGATTTAGAATATAGAAATTATTTTAGGGGGAGATTTTATTTTAAGGACAATAGGGAATTTAATTACACTAATTAATGAAGACTGAATAAATTTGAATGTGACAAGACTAATGGGCTAGGTATATTAAAAGAAGGTAAAAGTCTGTGCAAAAACTCAATGTATGTATAATATACCATGCGTAGGTTTATAAAGAGAATGGTGGGCTTTCTGAATATGCTATATCAAGTCAAAAGTGTACTGGATAAAATCTGGTGGCCCTCAAAATGAGAGCAAATATTCATATGAAAGATGCAGTGAACATCAGTCTCAAGAGCTTCCTACTTAAAAAATCTGCTTCCAAACACTACATGATTTTTATTAATTCTTATGAGTATTATCTTTCAATTTCAATTTTTAGCTTTCTTTATAGTTGCTGCACCATCTCTTGAGCAGATCAATATTTTCTTGAACTTCTTCATATATTAATATATACACTATCTCACATATGTTTGTTTCTAGATTGTCATGGATCACTCCTAGTGAATTCTGAGATATATGAGAGGTTTAACAAGCATAGAAATTTGCTTATAAAAAATAAGCCATGATGTAGGTGGGAAGTAAAATAGAAAAGAATCAAAAGTCCTCATCTAAACTTGTATATGCTGATACTACAAAAGGTTATTCCAATGATGTCTGGTTTTGGGTAGGGAAGCAACTTTTCTTATACACTATGACATAAAGTTCGTCAAATATGGTTGTTATATACTTTTTGAGAAGACCCAAATTTATTTTAGTAATTTCTACATTGAAAACCTACTGTTACTTTTAAATAAAACTATTCATTGCAATAAATCTGAAATAGTTCTTTAAAATTGCAGAACAGAAAATTGGTGGCATTATTCACTGAATGCCAATATTTTCCAATAACACTTATAGGGGTAATTAAAAAAATGGATAGATAATTAAAGAAAAGAGTGAAATGAGACCCAGAAACAACTAATTATAGTAAAAATTATTATTACCTTATTTCAAATACTAGTGTACCCTTCTGCTTTTTTTCCCCAAAGTTAATTTTTTTAACCTTTTGGTATGATATTTCATTCACTTATATAACATGATAAATAGTATGTTTTTTTTTTTTCATATGCACTCTCTGATGCATCCCAAATATATTTGCATACCCCAAGACCTTAGCAGATTTCTATACACATTATTTACTAGAGAAACAGTAGTTACTTCTGAAGTCTATATTACCCTTTTCAAATGTGGTCTTGCAGTTTTTTTTTTTTTTTTGAAATATCTGAAATAATTAGGATAAACTAAGTTTTAATTAGCGTATAGTAAATTCCTGATAAATATTTCTGGGAAGGATGAAGAAATAATAAGAGCATTTATATAATTTGTAAATTATGTTATGTGGTTTTTCATGTTTTTAGCTACAACTTATTGAATATTATAACAATCTTACTATGTGGGTAAAATGTGGGTATGATGAACCAATAATAAATAAAAATTGCATGCTGCATTGTTAGAAATTCACCAAGCAATTTTTTTTAAAAACAGACACTCTGATGTGTGGTTTTTTATCAACTATTATATTATGAATTAAAGAAGTTCAGTAAATGAATAATTGGAACACTACATACTTGCTTAGGGTGCCTATAGTTCATTGTTAAAATTTTAATACTTTATCTCACATTGTTACTTAATGGAATTTTGATAAAATGTACATTAATAATGCTGATGTCTTTCATTGAATCTTATATCAGTTTGTGGAATAAACATTCTATATGTGATTTCCTCAATTCTAAGGGTCTTATGATTTAAGAAACTGTATGGACAATTCAAATTAAAGTTATCATACTAATATCAATAAAAGAAGCACCACAGGAAAAATAAAACAAAGAATTGGGAGATTCCACCATTATAGATGTATTTTTCTCAACATCTTTTCAATGTACCTAACCCAGTATTGATACCGAAATTAATGAGAAAACTTTTCTTGTGCTGAGTGTGCATGATGCTGTTATATAAAATGAAAACTATTTCAAATATTTCAGAGATGAATTTTACAACATTAGTTGAAAATAAAATTGATTGATCAGTATCTCACTCAGTTTGACCACAGAAATACCTTCTCAGTGTTCAAGATAAATGGGTAAAATTAAAAAAAAAAATCAAGTAAAATCCATGTTAAAAAATAACATCTATTTTTTCATAAGGAAACTGTCAATTTTTTTTTAAACAACACGACATAAAGGAAATCAATAATTTTTCATTTTATTATTTGAATATGCCAAGTATTCTTTGGCAAAGTGCCACATATATTGTTTTAATTTCACAGATGTGAACTATATCTGATTTTCTCTAAATTGCTACTTATTTAATATAAATTTGTTGAGAAATTATTTCTGCATGTGCTGATTAGTGAAATATAGTGAGGAATGGAAGTCACATAAAGCTCTATGAATTGCAATTCCAGGATGGTAAGAGGAATCATGAGAAACATTGAGTAATATTAATTTGTTTCAGATATTTGTTTCCCTTAGAATCTAATTTTCACATAAACTAGTGCTTTTAAAGTGAGCTGACTATTAAACATCATAGGAAAAGCCATCAGAGCAATCAGAATAAGAAATTTAAAAGAGAAACAAATCATAAACATCTGGTTGAAACAACTAGCCAACTGTTGGATCTTAGCTTTTGACTTTACTAAATTTCATCCTATTTTCTTTTGATTATGACTAAAAGGAAGGTACTTCTATAAAGAGCATGACCAGAACAATTTATCGCAATTTGTTTTTCTAAAACACATATAAAATTGACTTGCTAACTCAGAATACAATCTATTGAGTATATCTTTTTAGGGTCAAAAAAATGTATAACTACACAAATGAAGATTGGCCTTTTGAAAAAAAGAATGTGATGGTGAAAATCAATTTGGATAGGTAGTATTGAATATTTTACACCAAAGAAAAGGCAGGAATATTTAAAATAGTTTTGATTATTAGATTCATGTAAAAAAATAAAAGGTAGTGTCCTGGCCTGATGTGGTGGTACATACCTGAAATCTCAAAAATCATAGAGTCTGAGGCAGAAGGATCCCAACTTCAAGCCCAGCCTTGGTAACTGAGACCAGGTCTCAAAGTAAAATATCAAAGAATTGTGAATATATATGAATGATAAAGCATCCCTGGGTTCAATCCCCAAGGCTATATAAAACAGTAGTTTCCAAAATTTACACCAAAATCAGCAGCATCCCCTCTATCTCCAACTATGAAGTTCTAAAAGGAAACTAAATTTAGCCATACTTACTACTAGTTGTATGATATTGACCATAATTTTGAAATATATACATAGAAGACCCTTCACAATGTATTAGGTGTTCCCATTATTTTTTCCAATTGCAAGGAGAGAGAGAGGAAAACCAATTTAGCTTACAGGACCACTTCTTTCTCTTTAGGCCTAATGAGTCAAATATTAAAAGGCTTTAGTGTTTAATTGATTATCATTTATGTAGTCATAACGATATGTGTTCTGTAATTTCCTGCTTAATCTACATTAGACTCTTCATTATTTTTGAGTATCAGCATCTGTAAAGACCACCACACCCTACTCTATTTTTTTAATAGTTACAAGTCCCTGTGTTCATGCTTCATCAGTTAGTTATTCTCTTTTAAAAATAATTATGTGTTGCATTCTTTGTTTACACAAAATTTATGAAGTTTAAAAACAAGTAAGGATTATCACAAAATTGATTTTAAAATAGTTTTAATTGCAAAACACACACCAGAAGTAAGAATGATTAATTTCTCTAACTTATTAGCCTTTCTGACATCCAATATCAGGACATGAATGCTGCTCATGGAGGGATGTTCTTCCCATCAAGAAAAATAAATAATACTTTCTTCTATCCCATCAAATATTATAAAAAGTGCAAAATTTATTTTGTTTCATATGCAGAATTTGACTTTCCATTATTTGTGTTTAGTGAGTTTTTTCTTTCTTTTTCATCACTTTGTTTTTTTTCTGTATTTTCTAATATTCATTTTTTGTGTGTGGTGAGGAAAATAGATCACTAGAATCTTTTAACTTTTGCTACATTCAATCAGTTGACTACTCACTAGCTAATATTTCTATTAAACCATCATTCTAAAGGTCGAACTGAGGTGTGCTAACAAAACTATTTTCAAGATCTACTGCAGAATCAGCATAAATTTCTAGAGCTCTGTAGTTAGAGCCACTGTTTCTGTCCACAAACTCTGCTTCCTTTGTTTTATTTTTCTTCTATATTGAGTAATTCTCTTTGAAATAAGGCACAGAAAACAGCTTTTTAGAATTTTATCATTTATAAAAATCTATTTTTATGTATCATTAAAGGACAGTGTGCTTCAGTTTAGAATACCAGGTTGTATACTAGTTTTCCATTAAATCATGAGGTTATTCTGTATTTATCATCTATAATCTATCATTAGTGATAAATACTTGGGTTCTATTTTTGCTTTCTTGAACCTGACCATGTTTTTTCTTTTCAGGAAATTCTCTTTGTTTTAAGCATAGTTACTTGAGCAATCCTGGAGATATATTTAGCATATTTAAATTTTATTTTCTTGATTATAGCATTCAATCAAAATGGAATATTTCCAGACCTGATTTTCTTTCCAGTATATGCATGTAGGAAACTGGGTAAAATATGAAAAATAATATGTCTGTTTTTCAGACACCAAAAACAGGCATAGCATGTGAGTGAAACCATAAGCAATAAGTGCAGACTGGTTAAGTGAAATATAACTATATTTTTTAAATTGTTCTTAATAAGAGCAGTTTGATAAAATGCTGTTAAAACTTATGGATAAAGGGGAAGTAAGAATAATCAAAGTATATCAGTGTAAGAAAAAACTTGAAGTCCGGCACCTGAGAGCAGACTGTGGGGGAAACTTCATGTTAGGATAGGAAAAAATCCCCCACGTTCCCTTAACCCTCTCATCCACTTAACCTCACCAGAAACCACCAAGACACTTGGAATAAAAAGTTTCAAGTTCAGTAGTCACACTCCCTTCAAATACAAAAAGAAGTTAAAATTCAACTGAACACAGAATCTTGTGTACAAAGTTACAGAGATCTGATACATCATATAAAAAGTTAGGTTAAAGATGATTCTGTGCTGTTTTTTTTTCCATTTTTTTTGTGTGTTTTATTTTCTTCAAAAGATGTGGGTATTCCTTGGTCACCTGAACTCAGCAAAGAAACTTTAAAGTTTTTTTTTTTTTTTTTTTAAGTCTTGAAATATAGTAAAAATTCTGGAAGAATTTACAACCAACTGCATGAGGGTCTGGGAAGCTGAGAGGCTGGAGCAGGGCTGGGAGGAGCAGACAGAAAGGGGTCTTTCCCTTAGTTACTGGAGGCCAACTATAACTAAAAAGAGACAAAAATAAATAAGGATTTGTAAACCAGGAAATGATACAGATTATCAAGTTAGTATGAGTTATAAAAATTCATATAATCAAGAAAATAGACAAATAATGAACAGGATTAGAAAAAAAGGTGTAAATTTTATTTTTAGAAGTTTATTGGTGATACATAAAAAAGATGAATTTTATATTTTGACTTTAAATGGAAGCCAGAGATATATGCAAGTCATATAGTACTTCAAAAACCTTACTTAAGTTACAAAAGTATAGTCAATTGATGGCTTCTACTTATTTTATTCTATCTTTCTTGGCATTTCCCCTGAGGTCACACTTTTAGAGTGTGACCAATACCTAAGCAAATAACTAACCAAGAAGATAGTCACTGATGTTGTACTCTTTCTCAGAAAACACAAATCAATTTCAGAGCAAAGAAGTGATACAACACCTATTCATTTTTCTTTGGAAAAATGTCCCTTTTTTGAATCAGATAGAAGAGGAAATTTGCCAACATTTATCAAAATTTTACTAGAAATAAGTATGAGTTAGCTTTATTTAGAAGTAAACTGAAATAAAATGACACCATTGCACAGTATCTTTCAGGGTTAGCCTTGAAAAATTAAAAAAAAAAAAAGCCTCTTTCCAAAGAGCAGAATACTTGGCAGCACACTTCATACTTAATTTCACGTGGGAAAAGAAGATACCTCAGGTAAGAAGGTACATAAACTAAGAGGAATAAAGCAAGACTTGGTCAAAGGTCTAGAAGAAGCTTCATGACCAAGTTCTGTTTATTTTTGACAAAATATATTTGAAGCAAAAATACCAAATCCATGCAAAATACTATAAAGATACATTGACTAGTATTTCTACACAAATCATATAATATTTATGATATTATGTAAATTTTCTAGAAATAGATGTAGAAGCTAAATACACTAATATTCTCTCTCAAGGCACATTTATTTTGAAGCATAGTTCCATAAATCTGCAAATACAATTAAATTTTACTTATTATACACAGATCAGTACCTCAAATGACCAAGTACCTGAAAATAATTTCTTTCAAATATTCCTATTTCCTAGACAATGAGGTCAGCTATATATCTTCTATCTTTTCAGTGACACAGAATTTTAAAATTTTAAATAAACTTCTCCTGCAGGCTCAAAATTCACCATATAACTATGGTACTAATACAATTAGTGATGAATGTTACAAGAAAAAATTCTTAGTACTTTTAAGACAGTTGTTTGAAATGAAACATTGGATCAAAACATAATCCTTCAAACAAACTAATAATGCATGCACAGCAATAAATTTGGAATAAAGAACGTACAGACATTTATTAGCTACAGGACTTTGAAACCACATGCTTTGGACCTAAAAGAAAATTTTTCTGCTTTGTAATTACAGCACTTTTCATAGCTGTGTGAGGAGTTTTAGGTCCTTGTTTTTGTTTTGTGATCTCACATGCTTAATTTATTCAGATGTATTAATGTAATATATGCTTATATGACTAATTTGCAGTTATTTGCCTCTTTCTAATTATAGGATATTTTTTAGAAATTCTTGGTAATCACACAGTTTCTAAATTTAAGAGCAATTACCATGCAAGCTAGAAAATGCACAGTGGCTTAACGAACTCCTCATCCCAGAGTCTAGCCTTAGCGTTTTCACACAGTTGATGGTCATTAAATTTTTATGGTTCATAAAGTTAAAATATGTTGAATCTTATCTTGACATTCAAGATGGTCAACATGAAAGCACAATGTTTAAGACTGTATGTTCCTTGAATAATTATATGAAATACCCAAGGAGAGAAGATGAATGGCCAAATAAGAGTTTAGCATTTATAGATTTATATTTTAAGAAAATCTTCTAGGATGTATTCTTAATTGAAAACTGATGTTTTAAGCCTATGTTCTATACTGCATGTTTTCAGTTAAGTTTTGTCTGTGGTAACACATCAAAATAGTCATATGAAAAGTAGGCACTTTGCCTATAACATACCATTTAACCACAACTCACTGTTTGGGACTATACATACTAATTGAATGGATCAGTGCATGACAATGTCATATTTCAGGGAAAATGCCTTGTATGGTGTAATAATCTTCATACTCCTGTCTTATCCAGGACAGTAATATGGTAGGTAATATCTCCTACTAAGAATATAATGTTGTCCATAAGATTAATTTTCTAGCATATTTTAAATGTAGTCTCCAAGGCCAATTTTTATTTAATATGAACAATTCTTACATTAAAAATGGAGAGCTATGTTAGGGGAATTATGTAATCCCAAGACTCAAAGGACAAAAATGTTGAATTTATAAAGGGTTTCCTTGTTCCCTGGAGAGAGTTCATGTCCTTCTCATTCCTTCCTTCTTTCCTTCCTTCCCTCCTTCCTTCCTTCCTTCCTTCCTTCCTTCCTTCCTTCCTTCCTTCCTTCCTTCCTTTCTTCTTTCCCTCTTTTCTTTCTTCCTTCCCTCCTTCCTTTCTTTCTTACAGCTCTGCCTCACACAAACACACAGTGTCTCTGTCTCCCTCCTCCCTGCCAAAACTCCCCTGCCTTCCTTGTCTACCTTTCTTGGAGTCTCCTGCACTGAATGGGGAAGACAAGTCCCATCTTGGGAAGGTTACTCTGCATCTCCCTCTTTGCTCTCTGAATGATGCCACTTCCTGTGATTGTTGGTTTTCAAATTCCAGACTGATATTGATTTTAGGGATTTAGAAAAAAAAGACCAGAATTGAAACCCCCCTAAATAACTACCTAAATCATGAATTGCTGTTAAATTTTTTCTGACATTTTTATGTGCTTAACATATTATGAGAGAGACAATAAAATTTTGTAATTAGTACGATATATGTGTGTGTTTGGTACTATTCAGAGAGCTGTAACCTGGGTTGAACATACAAACATAGACACACACCTGCAGGTTTTGCTGGGTGGTTTTTAACTAATGTAAGGTCTAATCTTTTAGCAAGACTAGCTCTGCACAAAACCCCATGTAGAAATGCCAGAGAAGGGCTTGTTTGGCTTCAGAGGCTGTTATTTCTTGGAGCAACATCATAGAGTGGAGAAAAAAGTGGTGTGTGATTAGCACACGGCTGACTTTGTAAGATGTCACCCTTAGCAGCAGACAGGGCCAAGGACTTGTGTTTATCATGTGGTCATGGCTCCCCACAACCCCAAAAGGAGCGATCTTGGTGGCCCCTTCTCTCCTGCCCTGGCTGGAGCCAGGACACTGATCTTCAGTTCTGAATGTTGGCACCCCTACTGTCTTTTTTTTCTGCACCACTGGGTCCCTTTGAGGAGCAGCATCTTTCTGTGGAATGGTGCTCTTTTCTTCTCAGTGTAAAACTCTAATCCTTTTTCCTATTTCTCTCACTTCCTAAGCTCAATTTCTTAGAATGTGGGATTCAGAAAAATACACCTATATACTTTTCCCAAAAAATGATGTAAGGAAATCCCCAGGTGGAAGCTAGTATCATAATAAATAGCTATTTCTTTGGCCTATCCAGGAATTATCTTTTCTACTTTCAGAAGACAAACCACAGATTTTGCTTGTGGAACATTCCCTGAAATAGAGATAGCACAAAGCTCTTGTTCACAGAAATATGCAATCTCAGAAGAGCCAAAGTCAAGCTTGAGGCTGGATGGCAGGTGGTGTGGATCAGAGGCCTGAAAGCTTCAGATCCAGCAGTGAAGACCCCAGTGACGGCTTGTCCCATGGCCTCAGTGGGCTGTGTGAAGCAAGTCTAACTGGTAACCATTGACCCCTCAAAGTAGGAAATTGTCATCACCAAAAGGAGGAAAAAGCTAATGTTCACTGGAGATCAGTGACTATTCACTGCTCCCTGGGCCATTAAGATAGGGCTGGGAGACTCCACGGTATTTCTCTTTGGGGACCACATGTGCACACCCCAGCACCACCTGAGCTATGTCAGAGATGCCTGAAAACCTGGATATGCCCCAGACACCTTTTTAAACCGACACCAACAGTGAAATCGATGGGAAATCATTTTCCTCTCAGCTGTGGGTTAGACACCGAACTCTGGCTTCTAGCATCTTTTTAAGGTTCTTCCTTTTATTTATCCACCTGATCAATGAGACTTCTTGTTTTGTTAGTGTAGAAATTATATGCGTTCTGAAGTGTACACAGTAGAAGAAATCCTTCCTCACCCAATTTTCATTTTAAAGCACTAAACCTTGAAAAAAGAACTAAAATTCATGTCAACAAATTACAAAGATATTGAAAATGTTCCAATTTCTAAGCATGGAAGATACGTTGTCAAATGGACAAAACATGCATGCCTTTATGGAGTTTTACATTTGAGAGACATAAGAGTTAACTAGAAGGAAAAAAAATAATTTACCATACAATTCTGGTAAATAATTAAGGCATTTCATTGATTTTTAAGATGCACATCTGAGATGAATGGAATCTTAAAATTGGCATGTTGTAACCACATAGCAATTTTTCTTCTGAGTGGTACATAGAATAAGAATGTTCTAAGTGTCTTAAAGGTGATGGCATCTCATAGGCAATAAAATAGGAAACATATAAAAATGTCAGCACATTGGTTAATTTTTAGCACCAAAAACTTTTCAAAGGTTAGTTGCAAAAAGAAGATACACATTTCTATATCTTTTTTTTGGGGGGGAGGGGGGTGTGTACCAGAGATTGAAATCAGGTGCATTCAGCCACAGAGCCACATACCCAGCCTTATTTTATATTTTATGTAGAGACAAGGTCTCACTGTGTATCTTAGCACCTCACCATCACTGAGGCTGACTTTGAATTTGAGATCCTCTTGTCTCAGCCTACAGAGCTGCTGAGATTACAGGCATGTGCCACCAAGTTCTACTTCTAAATCCTTCTGTCTAAACTAGAATTCTTTTTTTTTTTTTTTCAAAGTCAACAATCTTTTATTGGGCTTCCCAGAGGCCCGCGGGTGGATAGGAGTGCTAGAGAAATTGTGGAGATCCCAGAGGCAGCAAGAAGGAGGGGGCCGGCTGCCTTTGCGAGCCTGATAACTGGGGCCCAGCCCATTGGCATCCAGGTGGAGCCGTAAATATGGTGATGACCTTTGCCAAAGGGGAGAGACAATCAGGGCATCACCCAGGCTGTTTCAAAAATCTCCCCATGGCACATGAGAGAAGGGAGGCCAGGCCCCCCAGGATGGTCCCCCTCAACCTCGGACACTCTGGGGCAGGGGCTCACACTTGTGGTGCTTGGGCACCTTGGGGCCGCTGGACTTGGCTGCATTCTTCACCTTCTTACTCCCCACCACCACCGCCTACTGCCCTTGTCCTTGGAAGCGCAGCCTTGAGGGCAGGCACTCATCAGCCACGGCACCTTTGGTGAGTCAGGAGTCCATGCTGCACTGCGCGCCAGCTTCTTGGGCTTGTGCCAGCTTCTTGGGCTTGTGCGTGGCAGGCACAGGGGTGGGCGCGCGACGCTCACAGACCTCCAGCTTCTCGCAGTTGAACTTGAAGGAGCTGTTGGCACCCGTGCCCTTGACCTGCAGCAGTGTGTAGTTCTGCACCAGCATGAGCTCCCAGTACTTGAGGTAGGTGTGCTCCCTTTCTGCTGGTCAAACCCGCCACCTTCCTGGCCTCCACGTAGATGCGCGCCAGCCATGAGCCACCATGCGCCTAGCCTGCTGATGGTCTCCACCACCAGCCGGCCGGACTTGCCCGGCTGCTCTTGCGCTTCGAGGCCACCGGGGGCCTTGTCGCTGTCCCCGTCTGCCGCTGCCACCACCTGCACTCACTACCCTCTTTGCCTGCTCAGCGCCTATGGGCAGCATGGCCTCCTCCAGCTCCACCAACATGGTGACCAGCGAGTTGGTGGTGCAGAAGTGGGGGTGGGGGGTGGGGAATGCGCTCCAGGAAGGGGAAGGCAAGGGGCCGCTGGGGGGCTCCTGGCACAGGGCAGCTCCAGGCGGGAGCGTCTGCGGCCAGGCCTGGGGCCAGGCGGCAGGGCTGGGGCTGGACAGCAGAGCACCATCGAGGCCGGGGTGGGGGTCCCAGGCAGCTCGGGGACTCAGGGAGGGCGGGGGAAGCTCGAGTCTGCACGCCTCTGCTGCAGGGGCTGCTCCAAGGCCACCCGCCATCCTGTCATTCATACTGCAGTTTCGCTAAAGCAGAATCTTTACTCAGAAGATTAGTATAGAGATCTTTCTCCTCATGTGAAACAAATGGAAGACCAGTGTTCATAAACATGAGAACAATTTTTTTTTAAAAGGCCGAGGCAGATGGTCAGATTAAGGTGAATAGAGAAAAATGAATGTGCTTAGATTAAATGGGAGGTAGTCAGGGTGGGATGAATCCATATTCTCTGGCAGGTGTGGTCCCATTTGTGACCCTCTTGATACAAGTTTCAAGATATACTGTGTGCTGTTAGTAATGGGAAGTAGCTCAGTGACCTTGGACAAGTATATTAAGGTCAGTGACACTCTACCTGTCTATAATATTCTCCATCATAGCATTGTTGTGAGGATGAGCAGAGCTGCTGCATATAACCTGGTAAGCACAGTGCCAAGCACATTGCAAATTACAAGTAGATGTTACTCCATGAAACAGTGTTTTTCTTCAAAGTAAAATGCATTAGGAGGGCAGTAATTGACAGTGGAGGGATCACAAGAAACTACAAATTGGCTCTTAGCTTCAAGGGAACTCAAGCTGTAGCAGGTGTTATTTCAAAATTGTAATTAAAATCAGTATCGGAGGTGAGATGTAAAGTTTCATAATTTTAACTATAAGCAGTTAAATGACTGTGCTTTTTTTCACCAATTTACCTAAAGCAAACCATTTTCATTTGTAAAACTCCAAAAATCAATAAATAGAAGATGCAAAAGCTGAATACTATGGTTGGTTTCATCTTTTGTTTAGTGGATATTGCTTCTCAGTGAAGATGAGAATACTTGAATATTGTGCTTGGAGAGCTCATGGTCTGAGTTCCATGGTTACTGAACACTCAGGATTAGTAGTGTTTAATGTAGATATGAATTTGGGTATGATGTGTTTGGAACACGTGCAGAGGAATCATGTCAACCAAAATTCACTAAAAGCTTATGGTTTAGCAAAATTGTACCTTTGAGAACACAAAACATGACAGACAACCTAAAAAAAAAAAAATTAGAAAAGTAACTTTCTGAGCGAATCTGAAGCACATACCATCCACAGTTATCGCTGACAAGTGATTTTTATAGATTTTTGTGTATCTGGCATGAGTTTTCTGTTTTTTTAAAATTATTCATTAGTTATAATTGGTTATATATGAGAATAGAAAATGCTTCGATTCATTGTACACAAACGGAACAGGTTTTGGGTTCTTTTACAGAAACAACCTTAAAGGATAGTATCATTGTAAGGGATAGTGGAAGGTTTTCAAATGGATGTCCTTGTTAAGCTGTAAAGTGTCTTGAACATGGTGGTGGAGCTATGGATGGTTTTATTTGTGATGAATAATTAAGCTTGTATCATCTATAAGATATAATAATTTCCATTCTTGGTCCAGTTTGCTGAGCTCAGTAATGAAGAATATGCTGTTACAGAGTATTCTTTGTTAGAGAATTTACTTAAAACTTTTTATTGTTATGGGTATTTTAAAAAATCATTTGGGGTCTGTCTTCACATCCTTTTATATTTCTAAGCCAGAAAGACCTCTTAGAGCTGGCAGACTCCATATTTGCTGTGCGTGGAAATAATTTTTAATGTTTTTTCTGAGTTCACTTAAGATATGAGAGATACTTGTCATTTTGGAATTCTAAGCTGTTAGGATACAGTTATTCAGTCATGTTATCAATGAAATTTATTATTTTAACCTTTATTTAGAAGAGTCACTGTTCTAGGCTGTCTGTGGCCTGTTTCCATGGCTACTCTTTCATCATGTGATTTAAGTGTTGCTATACCTTACAAATTATTCCAAAAGAAGACATGAAATAACTTTGTAATGTGGTACTGTCTATTCTGCATGAAATCCAGCCCTTTCAACAGTGCCATACAGAGAGCACATGTGCAGCAAATATTTATTTGAATTAGTGAATTGCCTTAGGGCAGCTTGCAAAAATGATGTTTTCAGTATTCAGTGACTGAGCCTTCAGTACTGGTAGTTTAGCTAAACATTCAGACTTCATTTGAAGCCAGTAAACAGACAATTGTGCAATCCAGGGATACCAATTTGTTCACTTTTCTATCCAATAGTAATTTTCTTTTACAGTCATGTTTATATAGAGTAAAGGTCAAAGGAAAAGGTGTTTTTTAAGAAGTTACATGAGTAAGTTTGCTACAGTGAAAGATTGTTGGTATGCTGAATGGAAAAGGGGAAATTTAAAATAGATATTATAAAATTCAGGTAGCTCTTTTTAAAGACAGTTTTATTGAGGTCTAACTGACATCCAATAAACTTCATGTTTAAAGAGAATGATTTCATCAGTTCTGAAACATGTGCACACCCAAGAAATTATCATCACAATAAGGAGAATGAACAGATCCATAACCACCCCAAATTTCTTTGTACTTCTATCCTCATGGTTCTCTGTCCCTTTCTCCAGGCAATCACCCACATACCTCTCTGCTGTCACTGTACGTTAATTTGCTTATTCTAGGGTTTTATGTAAATGGAATTACGTCACATGGACTTTTTTTGGCTTCTTTCTCTCAGTGTAATTATTTTGATATTTATCTCTGTTTCTGATTATATCAGTAGTTTATTCCTTTAAGTGCTCAAAGTATTCCATTGTATGGATGTGCCTGTTCACCAATTACAGCTGTTTGGGTGTTTCCAGTGTTTGGCATTTAGAACTAAACAAATTTGTTTCTTCAAAAATGTACTTTGGATAATGATGACAATCATATTCCACCATATTTCTCATCCCCTGCCACCTCTCTTCCACTCCCACCTCACTGTTTTATGTAGAGTTCATATATTCCTCACATGACTCCCTCCACTATCATCAGCCTCTTTATATCAGAAAAAAAAAACAAAAAAAAAACATTTGGTATTTTTTTTCTGTGTGTGTGGGGGGGAGATTAGCTAACTTCACTTAGCATTATCTCCTCCAACTCCATCCTTTTTTTTTTTTTTTTTAATCCACTAATCTATTGATGGGCATCTAGGTTACTTCTTCAATTTAGCTATTGTGAATTTTGCTGCTATAAACATTGATGTGGCTGTGCCCTGTAGTATTCTGTTTTTAAGTCCTTTGGGTATAGACTGAGGAGAGGGATAGCTTGGTCAAATTGTGGTTCCATTCCCTATTTTCAATGGAATCTCCGTACTGCTTTCCATATTGGCTGCACCAATCTGCAGTTCCACCACAAGTGTATGAGTGTATCTTCTTCCTCAAATTCTTGCAATCAATTAGCTGCCATACTGACTGGAGTGAGTTAAAATCTTAGTGTAGTTTTGATTTGCATTTCTCTAATTGCTAGCAATGATGAACATTTTTCACATATTTGTTGATTGATTGTATATCATCTTTTGAGAAGTGTCTGTTCATATCCTTGGCTCATTTATTGATTAGGTTATTTTTTTTAGCTTTTTCAGTTTTTTTTATATACCCAAGAGATTGTGTTCTATCTGATGTGTGAGGGGTAAAACTTTGCTCCCCAGATGTAAGCTCTCTATTCACCTCACAGATTGTTTCTTTTGCTAAAAAAAAAAATGGTTTGAATCCACCCCATATATTAATTTTTATTACAATTCTTGTGGTGTAGGATTCTTATTAAGAAATTTAGGGCCTAATCCGACATGATGGAGATTACAAGCTACTTTTTTTTTCTATTAGATACAGGGTCTCTGGTTTTATTCCTAAGTCCATGATCCATTTTGAGTTGAGTTTTGATCATGGTGAGATATAGGGATTTAATTTTATTTTATATATGAATTTTCAACTTTCCCAGCACCATTTATTGTAGAGACTATATTTTCTCCAATGCATATTTTGGCACCTTTGTCTAATATAATTGTGATTTTGTGGGGTAGTCTCTATGTCCTCTATTCTGTACCCTTTTTCTACCTGTCTTTTTTGGTGCCAATATCATCCTGTTTTTGTATCTATTGCTCTGCAGTATAGTTTAATATCAGGTATAGTGATGCCATCTTTTGCACTCTTCCTGTTAAGGATTGCTTTAGCTCTTCTGGATCTCTTATTTTTCCAGATGAATTTCATGACTGCTCTTTCTATTTCTATGAGTAATGTAATTGGTATTTTGATCAGAATTTCATTAAATCTTTACAGTGCTTTTGGTAGTATTGTCATTTTGATAATATTTATTCTGACTATCCAAGGGCAACATCGATCTTTCTATCTTATAAGGTCTTCTTTAATTTCTTTCTTTAGGATTCTGTAGTTTTCATTGTATAGATTTTTCACCTCTCTCATTGATTCCCAAGCATCTTATTTATTTATTTATTTTTAGGCTATTGTAAATTGAGTAGTTGTTTTTTTTTTTTTTTAATTTCCCTTTCTCAATATATGTCACAGATATATAGAAATGCCTTTGGATTATGGGTGTTAATTTTATATCCTGCTACTTAGCTGAATTCATTAACTAGTTCTAAAAGTTTGCTTGTGGATTTTTTTGGGTCTTCTAGGTACAGAATTAAATTATCATCAAATAGTGTCAATGTGAGTTCTTCTTTTCTTATGTGTCTCCCTTTCATTTATTTTGTTTGTCTAATTGCTCTGGCCAGTGTTTCAAGAACTATGTTGAAAATAAGTAACAAGAGGGCATCCCTGTCTTGTTCTAGTTTTTAGAGGGAATGCCTTTAATTTAACTTACTTAGAATGATTCTGGCTGGGGGCTAAGAATAGCTAGTCTTTATGATGTTGAGATATGTTTCTGTTAATTCCTAATTTTTCTAGTGTTTTGAAGATGAAGAGGTGCTTGCATTTTTGTCAATAGTTTTTTCTGCATCTGTTTAGATGATAATATGATTCTTATCTTTAAGTCAATTGATGTGATGAATTACATCTTTTGCTTTCTCTATGTTGAACCCTGTTTTCATTCATGAGATGAATACCACTTGATCATAGTGCACAATCTTTTCAATATGTTTTTTTTTTGTTTTGTTTTGTTTTTTGATTTGCAGTATTTTATCGAGAATTTTTGCATCTACATTCCTTGGACATATAGGTTGAAGTTTTCTTTTTTTTTGATATCTCTTTGCCTGGTTTTAGAATAAGGGTGATATTGGCTTCATACAATGTGTTTTGAAGTGTTCTCTCTTTTTCTATTTTATAAAATAGTTTGAGAAGTATTGGGGCTAGTGCTTCTATAAGGCCTACTAGAATTCAGTTGGGTATCCATCCAGTCCTGGGCTTTCTTGGTTAGTAGGCTTCTAATGGTTTCTTTTATTTCATTTTTTGAAACCAATTTGTTTAAATTGTGTGTGTCATCCTGATTCCAATTGGGCAAATCATATGACTGCAGAAATTTGTTGATGCCTTTGATAGTTTCTATTTTATTGGAGTACAATTTTTCAAATAATTTCTAATTATCTTCTGAGTTTTTATTGTGTCTGTTGAGATATTTCTTTTTTAAATCATGTATGTTAGTGTGTTAGAGTTTTTTCTCTTCTTCTCCTTATTAGCATGGCTAAGAGTCTGTCAATATTATTTATTTTTTAAAATAACCATCTTTTTGTGCTGTCAACTTTTCAATCATTACTTTTGTTCAATTCCATTGATTTCAGCTTTAATATTATTTCCTGTCTTCTATTGCTTTGGGTATAGATTTTTTTCTTCTTTTTTTGAAATATAAAGTTAAGTCACTTTTTGGCTTTATCTTTTTTAAGGAATGAACTATATGCAATGAACTTTCTTCTTAGAACTGCCTTCATAGTGTCCCGGATATTTCAATATGTTGCATCTATGTTCTCATTCATCTGTAAATTTTTTGTATTCTTCTTCTAATGTCTTCTGCAACTTATTGTTCAGGAAGCAGCATATTATTTATTCTCCAGGTGTTGGATTAGCTTTTATTTGTTATTTGATGATTGATTTTTAATTTAATTCCATTATGATATGATAAAATGCAGGGTAGTATCTTTACTTTTTTATATTTATAAGAGTTGCTTTGTCATATAATATATTGTCTATTTTAGAGAAGGACCCATGTGCTGCAGAGAAAAAGAGTTCTCACTTTTTGAAGAATAAAATATTCTCTATATGTCAAATAAGTCTATGTTATTGATTGCATTATTGAGTTCTATAGTTTCTTATTTCAACTTTTGTTTGGAACATCTATCCATTGATAAAAGAGGTATGTTAAAATCACCAAAAATTATGTGTTATGGTCTATTTGGCTCATAAACTTGAGAAGAGTTGGTTTGATGAACATAGATTTTCCATTGTTTGGGGCATATATATTTATAATTGTCAAGTCTTGTTAAAGTATGGTTTCCTTGAGCAATATGTAGTGTCCTTATTTATATTTTTTATTAACTTTAGCTTGAAGTCTACTTCATATGTTATGAAGATAGAAACCCCTATTGCTTCTGCACTCCATGTGACAAGTATTATTTTTCACAACCCTTCACCTTCAGTCTGTGGATGTCTTTTCTCTTGGAGGCACTGTATTTTGGAATCTTTTTAAATTCAATCTGCTAGTCTATGTCTTTTGTTTGGTGAGTTTTGGCATTAATATTCAAGGTTATTATTGAGACATGATTTGTATTTGCAGCCATGTTTGTTTATTTTTGGTATTTAATGTGACTTGTTTTTTCCCTCTGATTAGGTTTTTCTTTAGTGTAATACCTTACTCTGCTGATTTTTATTCATGTTTTTAATTTCCTTTTCATGGAATACTTTTCTTAGGGTGTTCTATAATTCAGGCTTTGTAAATTTTAAATTTTCTTTATCATGGAAGGTTTTTATATCATCATCAAATCTAAAGCTTAGTTTTGCTTGACCTAAGATTCTTGGATGGCATCAGTTTTCTTTCAGAGCTTGGTATATGTTATTTTATGATCTCCTGGCTTTGAGCGTTTGGGTTGAAAATTTGCTGAGATATGAATTAGTCTCCCCCTATATGTAATCAGACTCCTCTCTCTTGCAGCTTTTAAGATTCTATTCTTATCCTGTATGCTAGACTTTTTCATTATAATATGTCCTGTTTTAATTTTGTACATTTGGTGTCCAGTAAGTGTCTTTTATTTGGCTTTCCAATTGATTCTTTATGTTGAAGGCTGGGCTCCAGTGGGTGTCTTCTCATGGTGGGATGGACCAGGGCCTACTGTGAGATTGAGTCTTGCATAGGCTGGTGTGGGCTCTGTAAATACTTTTAAATTGTGTATATGTTTATGTATATATGTTTTATGTATATATATGTTTTATATATCTTATTAAAACTGACAGACTTCCTCCTTTGTTGGCTAACAGCAAGAAAAATGAATAAATTCTATTTAATACTTCTTCATACTTTTATTTTTAAATGTGTGGAGTAAGAAAATGTCATCTCCCTGAATGTTTAACATCAATAGTCTCTTTCATTTGCTTACTCATATGGCACCCACTATTATGACCACTAAAAATATCTGGTAGTCACAAGAGAGCCATAGAACTTTCATTCCAAAATGTCATGGGTAGTTAAGGTAAACAATTCCAATTAGAGTTCACAGAGGAGAGGTAAGAAAAGAAACTTTGAAATCCTGAGTCCCCAATGGTACACTAAAGAGAGCTGTCTTCATTCAAACCTTAACAACAATGGCAAAGGCTAGAAATATTTTGTTGTTGTTGTTGTTGTTATTGTTTGAAAATTAATCCACTCATGATATGAAAAGAATGGAGGTGTGATACATATGTTGTTAACAAACCAGAACTTGCACTTCATCAAGATATGACATAGCCTAAGGTTCATGCAGAAATATTACTAGTTAAAATATACATTCAGTGTTATATAGTTAAAATCACTGACACTTATGAAAAAACTTATGAAGACAAAAACTAGGCACTGATTTTTTCTGGGGTCTTTTGAAGCTCATGTGTAACACTAAACACAAATATTTGTGATGAATAGAAAATGTGACAGTATAACATTATTCACATTTCTTAAAGTTCATACAAATCTTACACTCTTAAGATAGGGGAACATAAATATTTCCCTACAAATTGATAAGTTGGTTAAAACCAATACACAGAAAAACAGAAACAAACAGAATAAGTAATGATTCTGGAAAAAATAGAGAATTCCTCAGAATAGCACACAAAATCTTCTAATTTGACACAAGTTATCACTTTAATATGATGTTTTTCACCTCTATTTCTGATCAAGCTCTACATCTTTGCTCACTGTCATTTTGTTCTTCTCAAGAGATTTACTTCCTCTCTGCCTACAAAAGCCTATCTTGAGTTAAGACCTGACCTCTTTCATTATCTCTACTAAATTTTTCTAATGTACTTAATATTCAATCTATTGTGGTGTTTGCAGAAAATAGATGTCTCACAAAATTTCTTCCTACACTGAACTTACAAAGAACTTAATTATTTAATAAAACATTCTGGCATTTTTTTTTTTACTCATTTGATTTTTATTTTTTTATTTTTTTGGTAATCCTAGGAATTAAGTCCATAGAAGTAGGAACTGTATATTTAAATAAAACTATTTAGTTTAAATTAACACTTATTTACTTAAAATGATTTGAATATTCATAACATGTGGGTTAGTGGTCAAATTATTTCTCTTGGCTTAAATATCTTGGGTTGAGTCACAGAATCACCTGGCCTCAAAGAAGATTGTGTCTCTACCAGAAATGGCACACAGTAAAAGGAGCAATTCAATTCTACAAACATAACAGTTTCAGAACCATAATCATCACAGACACACTAAGAACTCTGAAATAAAAAGAGGCAAGATTAAAAATCAACCAACCTAGACAATGTTGTTTAGAAAAAATATGCCACTTGATTCTTTAGTTTTATTTTTGTGTACTCTGTACAACCTAATAACAAGTGTGATTTTTTTCAGATTCTCACTTTTGTTGTCCAAAAACCATCTAAGCTAAAGTGCTTTCTTAAGTGACATCTAGAATCACCCTGTAAAATCTACTTTACAAATATGCTTTGAGTTTTATTCACAAGAGCAAACACGATTTTGCATCATTCTATAGAGAATAAAAATTCTTATCCTCATTTCTTCAAATAGCTGTAGGGCTTCCTTCTCTGACAGTAGCTTTGGGATAATTTATGTTACTTCAGAAGATGCTAATGTACCATCAGGGTCTGAAAACACAGTCTTCAGTTTGAACAGATGAGTTTTTCCTCCAGAATTTTTATGCTGGCAAATTATTTCAGCTACACAGAAAGGGAAAAAAGCACACACATATTCATTTTCTCTCACAAAATGTAACTAATTTCCAATGGTGAAATAAATAGAGCCAATAACATTCTCAATGTGATTTCAATAGGAATTCAGAAACAGAATCTTTAAAATCAATTTAAAAAAAAAGTGAAAAAATAATTTCAGGAACTATCCTCCTAAAGGAACATAAAAATTTGAACAACTTCAAAATACTTTCCTTCTTATCTTGAAACAATTTAATTATTGCTTTCAGGTTGTAGTAAAATTTATCCTTTATACAGAAAAAAACAAACAAACAAACAAACAAAAAACCTAAGTACGTTTTTGAAGGGAAGTTGTCTAATTTAATGAAGACACCTAATTGTACATAGTTTCCTCCTTTCAGTCCACATCCTGGCAAGTTCTTAAATGGCATAAATCTCTTAACAAGTGTGTGGGTGTATTTATGTGTGTTGGGGTGTGTATGACAGGACATAGTTAGGAATTGAATTGAATTCTACTTATATCTTCATAGACTGTTAGCCTGATAACATATTCCTCCTTGTTCAGGCTGGTTTGTTTTGAACTTTTAGAAGCTCCACAGAGCTGAGTGTGTTCAAACTATAAGAAATAAAGCTAGATTTTTGTCAGAGTGGGGTTTACCTACAAGTAGATGAAATAGTTCACATATGTTTAAAAATGGCAGAACATCTAAAACATTTTAAAACCATGATCAATCAATCTGTGAATTGTTCTTATGGCTACTTACAGTGAGCTCTTGCTTTTACAACATATACAAGACCAAAACCTATACCACTGATTATGATGGGCTGTAGTTACAGATAATTCTTGAATTTGATTGACACTAAAAATTCACTTTCTTCTTTGCATACGTAGCTAATGGCCATCATGTTAAAGCATACATACAACACTTCTTATTTCAGAAAATTCTGTTGAACCGCTTGTTCAACAATTAAAAAAAAAAAAATCTGACTCCTAATAATTAAAAAGGCACAGTGATTACTAGTCCTTATAAAAGTGGAACTAAAAAATTGAAAAAAAAAAAAAACCTCTACAATAGCCCTAAAAGTGGATATCAGAGCTCTAAAACAGAAAGATATATTCCACAGTTTAGAAAGCTAGAAGCACAGTTTTAAAGTCAAAGAATAGATTACCAGAGTCTCAGTAATGCTCAGATCATAAGACTCATAAACCACAAAGCCAGAGGACAGCTGAATTAAAACTCCAGAAGCAAAAAGCCCAGCCCTAGATCAACTGGAGATCTAATCCACTCTGCCTCCTGCAACTCACCACAGCCTCAGCACACTAGCAGCCTAAAAAAGGGGCATGGATTTTAGAAGTCAGAGGGAATATACCTCACTTCAGTCTCCGCTTGTATTTTATACAATATCTACTGCATGAATATTGCTAGACACAATAAGGAAGGAGCATGATGGTGTGACCCATGGTTAAAATCAGTAGAACCAGAGGGGCCCTACATATTGTAATTACTACACAGGCAGTTTAAAATAAGAAAATAAAAAGACATTATTTTAGAAGTAGATTTAAAAACATTCTTTAGAAATAAACACTACATGACAAGTTAAGATTTTATTACATTGTCTGCTCAGTAACCTGGACATAGCTGAGGAAAAAATTTGTGAACCTAAACTCATAATCAATAGAAAGTATTTAAAATAAAAAGAGGAAAAACATAGAGAAGCAGAAAAAAAACATAAGATCTGAGATACAATACAGAAGATCAAAAAAGAATTATAATTAGGGTCTAGAAGCAGAAAGTGAGGATGAGGTCAAACAAATATCTAAGAAAATACACAGAGAATATTGACTAAAATATGCAATACAAAACCAAGAATTTAAGAAAAATGCAAAAAGAATACAAATGAATAAATAAGTAAATCCAAGCATATAAGCATTCCACAAATTGCTGAAAATTAAAATTAAAGGGAAAATCATAGAAGTGCATTAAAGAAATAAAGACATTATATAGATGTAAAAATGATCCAATGTAACATCTAATATTTCAACAGAAACAATGATAATGACAACAGCTATGAAAGATCAAGAAATGGAGAATAGATTCTTTACAATCTGAAGAAAAAGTACTGCCATGGGATTCTGTACCTAATAGAAACCTGTTGCATGTGTACAAGCATAATAATAAAATTTTCAGACAGACCAAAGTGGAGAAACTCTATCTTCAGCACATCTAAACTATAAAAAGTGTTAAAACAAAATTTTTAGGCTAAAAGGAAATAAGTTCTATGAAAATAAATTGAGGGCAATAGAGAATTAACTAGATGTTTGTGATAAAAGGTTAAATATACTGCATAGTACTTATTTGTTTAACAATAAATAATTGCATAGGCAGTAATTATATGGGTACATAGAAAATGTACCAAATGGTAAACAGAATGTATTAAAATAGAAAAGTGGCATCTGATTAAATGATGTAAATATCCTCTACTTTGAAATTACCTAGAGACAACTATCTCTACATAATGTATGTGAAGAATTTTCTGTCCCTATTTATATTTGTAAAATCATTTTGATTTTTGTTCAAAATACTGAGAGATGAGAATGGGACTGATTCCTCTGAGTTTCTAAGTTAATGCTATCACTTCTATGCAGTTAATATCAATTCCTGAGCAAAGAAACTATCCTGATTCGTCACACAAAGTGAAAATTGATTAATATTCCAAATTTATAATAAAGCAAAATCATATATATCATCACTAATGCAACAATGATATTATAATTTAAACATCAATAAGTATGATGAGTCAGTTCAAACATTTAAGCTACTATGTAAATGCATAACCAAATTGATCTATCAAAGATAGATTTTTGTAAAATTTTAGTTTTTTTTTTTTTTTTTTTTTTTTTTTTTTTTTTTTTTTTTTTTTTGTTGTTGTTGTTGTTTTTTTGCAGAGAGTACCAGAGATTAAACTCAGGGGAACTTGGTTACTGAGCCACATCCTCAGTCCTTTTTAAATTTTTATTTAGAGACAGGGTCTCACTGACTTGCACCTCACTTTTGCTGTGTCTGGCTTTGAATTTGTGATACTCCTGCCTCCTTAGCCACTGGGATAATAGGTGTGAGCCACTGTGCATGGAAAATTTAGTTTCTAATCACTAAAAACCCTACTTTTAAGATAAAAATTTCTCTAAGTCATGAAAATGACAATGGCTAATAAGTACTGAACACTTTCTGTGTTTCAGGTACCAGCTAAGTTTGAAATGCAGCAACAATGAATACATTTTGTTTAATCTTCAGAACAAACTCCATTTATAAATAAAGAACAAGCTCAAAAATTCTTCCTAAAATAAAAAAAAAAATTAATGTAGTATTTATCTTCTAAAATAGAACAAAGGCAAAAAAAAATCTGTTGTGTTTTATCAGTAAAACCACATTTATGAAAGTAAAATTTTAAAAATGTAAAAATAACAATAAAATAAAATTAGAATATCTTTTCCATTTGCTTTAGTGTCTAAACCTTTGGGAGAGGCTGGATTTTACCAAAGCAGGAAAGATAAATTGAATATCACTAGTTTATAGCTGACCAAAGGCAAGATAGTAAAAATTAGCATATTCTTTTTCCAGTTTATAAATTAACAAAGGCCCAGATAGAAAAATAAGATATGAGATAGGAGATCAAAGTATGATATCAGCTCTCACATTCTTGATTTAATAATTTTATTTATTTTTCCTGATTAGAAGGGTCAAAGAAAAATAAGGCAAGAAACATAGGAGGAAAAGAAATACAATACTTTTTCTCATACTAGAACTGTAAGCTAAGCCTGTAAAATACTTTGAGCTTACAGAAAAGTCACACCCAGTTAGGTAATGCTGATGAGCACTCCATGCAAACTCCACAAAATCTGGACAATACAAAAGTAGGGCAAAGTGGGCCTAACAATCAAATTACTTGAAATATGCTTAACAAATTTCAGTTTTTAAAGAAATATTACATTGATTCCACTCATCGATGGAAAAAAATTATTCCTGATTTTTCTTTTACTGAATTACATATACAATTTGCTTAAAGCTAAGCACCACAAAAGACAAGAGCAAACTTTAAAAATAGTTTTGCACATAAAAAATATAATAGAAATAACTATGGTTCTGACTGAGAAATTTATCTTGTATTTGGATGTTTTCTGGTATTTGGCAATTGGCTGGGATAACTTATGTTTGTTTCAAAATCTGTGTACTCTTTATTTTCATATAAAAATCATTTTTATATAGAATTCTTTTCATAAAATAAAGTTACAAACTCAACCCAGGCAAATAAAATACAAAAATTATTCACATTAAACACACAGACAACAGACAATTCCATTATAATTTTTCTCTGAGGTCATATACCACAATTAAGCCATTTTTGTTTGAGTCTGGGGCATACTTAGCTTTATAAATTTTTTATGAGATAATCACTTATCTTCAGGGAAAGCTAAATGAGCACCCTACTGAGTATAACCTCATACTGAGTAATCACACTGATAATCAGTAATGACAGCTTAAATAAAATTAAGTTAATAAACAACAACAACAACAAATAGGCTTTATAAGACTATTTAGATTTTTATCTATAGCATATTGTACTAGCTAAAAATTCAGTGTTTCGAGTTTTCACTTTTACAACATTGTAACTACCAAAAGAGCTGTATGAGGTTTTTCTGAAAAAGAAAATACATTTATCAGTCATTTTACAATTTCACTAGTTTGAAAAATTATGTATGACCATAAACATATTTTTTAAGAATCCAGTAGTGAGACTATTCATGAAATCCAGGAGAATTTATTCAGCAAAGAGAAGATCCTCCTAGCTATGTAATCAATTCTAACCAAATATGCCTAAAATAAATATTGCTTAAAATTATCAGTCTTATATAATCTTATATATGTATCAACAAGCTGACAATTAAAATAGCCTAATTCATAAAGTTAGCTTACTAACTTGATGACTTCCTGATGAAAAACATGGCTACTGTGTGTGCCTTCCAAATCTTCCTGGCCCGGGGCTTGCTGTGGTAATAATCACCACACCACATAGGCTTTGCATGACACTGCCTAGCACAGAGTGTTATCAAGAAAGACGACTGCCCACTAGTGGCCTGAGGGCTGGTTGTTCCAGTTGGTAGGCAGCTGGCAAGCCAGTCTCCAGCAGGAGAGAAAAGGAGGAACTCATGCAAGTGGAAGAGGAGAGCGGGGAATGTGTTGCACCCAAAATTAACAACAGTATGGGAATGTGGGAAGACGGAGCACCTTCTAGTCCTTGATGCCAAAAGGCCCTGCTCCTTAACACAAGCTCTCCAAAGGAGAGCTAGGGGTTTTAGCATCAAGGCTGAACAAGCATATGTCTCACTGCCAGAAAAGCCTGAGCACTTGTGTGGGCAGCTGTGGGGCTAGAGACCCCTTGCAACCCTTTATCTTCTAAAAGGGACTTAGAGACATTGCCTTGGCTAAATGCAGTTACACTTTTCATAGGATTTCAGATGTCCCACGGGTACCTATATCAGGATGAAGCCTGTCTTTATTTTGTATTTTTTCTCCTTTACAAGCTAAAACTTTGTGATTTACTCAGTTCTGCCCATTTTGCCTTATTTTCCTAACCCCCTCCCTTCTCTTCATTACCCATTGTCTAATCTACCACACTTCTATTCTACATACTCCTACTATTGTAGGTTAGCTTCCCCATATCAGAGAAAATATTTGGCCTTTTTTTTTTTTTTTTTTGAAAATGACTTAGCGTAAGGAAGCACGATAGTCTCCAGATTGATCCATTTAAGGCAGATAGCATAGTCATTTTGTTTTTCCTGCAGGTTGGTATCTTTGTTTTTAAATATTTTGTTTTAGTTGTCGATGTACACAATATATATTTATTTTATTTTGATGTGGTGCTGAGGATTGAACCCAGGGCTCTGCATTTGCTAGGCAAGCACTCTACCATTGAGCAACAACCCCAGCCCATGTTATCTTTTTAAATCTACTTTTAAAAGATTTGTTCTAATTCTACATGACAGCAGAATGCACTTTGGCATATCATATATAAATGGAGTATAATTTCTCATCCTTCAGGTTGTACAAGATCTAGAATCACATCAGTCATATATATATATATATATATATCTATATATATATATATATATATATATATATATATATATATATAATGATAATATCTGATTCATTCTATTATCCATTCTACCTGCCATACCCCTGAACTTCCCTTCACTCCTCTACCAAATCTAAAGTAACTCTATTCTTCCCTAGCCCCCCAACTGTGATTAGCTTATTCATATCAGGGAAAAATTACAACCTTTGGTATTTTGGGCTCATGCTACTATCACTTAGCATGATATTCCCCAGCTTTGTCCATTTACCAGCAAATGTAATAATTTCATTCTTTTTAAGGCTGAGTAGTATTCCATCATATATATGTGTATATATATATATATATATATATATATATATATATATATATATACACACACACATACATATATATGTATATACACACACGCACATATACACACATATGTATATGTATATATTTTTATATATACTTCCACACACCACAGATTCTTTATTCATTTATCTGTTAAAAGTCACCTAGGTTAGTTCCATAGTTTAGCTATTATTCGTTGAGCTGCTATAAACATTGTTGTGGCTATGTAAGTGTAATATGCTGATTTTAAGTCTTTTGGGTTTAAATTGAATAATGGAATAGCTGTGTCAAACATTGTTTTCATTCCAAGTTTTCTGAGAAATCTCCATACTGCTTTCAATAATGGTTACAAGAATTTGAACTTTCACAAGCAATGTGTGCATGCATCCTTTCCCCCACATCCTTGTCAACATTTATTGTTACTTGATAATTGTCTTCTTGATAATTGCCTTGGTGATTGGGATGGGATAAAATCTTACAGAAGTTTTGATTTGCTTTCCTCTAATTGCCACATATGTTGATCATTTTTTTTTTCATGTATTTGTGGGTCAATTTTATTGCTTTTTCTGTGAAGTGTCTGTTCAGTTCCTTAGCCCATTTATTAATTTGGTTATTTGTTTTTCTGGTGTTAAGTTTTTGAGTTCTCTATATAACCTGAAGATTAATGCTCTATCTGAGGTGCATGTGGTGAAGATTTTCTCTCATTCTATAGGCTCTCTTTTCACATTATACATTATTTCCTTTGCTGAGAACATGCTTTTTAGTTTGAATTTATCCCATTTATTGATTCTTGATTTTACTTCTTGGAATGTAGAAGTCTCATTAAGGAAGTCAGATCTTAAGCTGACATGGTAAAGATTTGGGCCTATTTTTTTTTCCTATTAGGCACAGGGTCTCTGTTCTAGTACCGATGTCTTTGACCTATTTTGTGCTGAGTTTCATGCAGAGTGAGACAGAGGGTTTTACTTCCTCTTTGCTATATGTGGCTTTCCAATTTTCCCTGCACCATTTGTTGAATAGGCTTTCTTTACTCCAATGTAGTTTTTGGCACCTTTGTCTAGCATGAGATAACTGTGTTTTTGTGAGATTGTCTCTGTGTCTTCTATTCTGTACCACTCATTGGTGTATGCATCTGTTTTGGTGCTGATACAATGCCAATTTTGTTACTGTGGCTCTGTAGTACAGTTTAAGCTAAACTATTATGATGTGTTCCACTTCACTTCTCTTGCTGTGTATTGCTTTGACTATTCTGGGTCTCTTACTTTTGCAAGTAAATTTCATGATTGATTTTCTAGTTCTGTGAAGAATTATCATTGGGATTTTTAAATTAATTGCATTAAAATTTGTGCCCAAGCACAAATTAGTTAAAACTATGAAAAAGAATCCTGGCTTAACATTGACCTGACAGCTATCTGGTCACGAGTGTCTGTTGACCAAGGAGCTGTCCCCTGCACACTCGGTGATGGGTAAGCTGTCTGCATTTCAGTATCAACAGTGTCTTAGAGTTGAGTCTACAAAATCTGCATGTTGGTGCTGAGGTCTGGCTTCAGCCACACTTTGCCACCACACAGTCAGGGATACTTTGCTGGGTTTTAATTGTGTTAGAATTTTGGGTTTTATGTGGTATATTCATTTACACATAAGAATGTAATTTTGTCATTAAGTGCTTAACAATTTTTGACCAAGGGTATTGTCATTTTGCAGGGGGTCTTTGTGCCACCAAAGTGGTCCTCTCTGTTGAGCATCTCCTCATGTCTCTGTGTCAAAGCACCTGGCGGCTTTCAGTTAATACCAGTTGAATGGGACTATTTTCCCCTGGAACCAGGGCACACCTTTCTGTATTTGTTCTCATATGGCCCCTGCTGGGTGGTATATGGTGCATATAACTGTGGGGAGAAGACAAGGCCAGGTGCACCATGCCAAGCCAGTCTTAAAGACCCGTTGGGCCCTCTGGAGTTAACACAGTCTTCCTTCACAGGACCTGTATATTTTGACAGGAATTAGCAGAGACAGCTGCAGCAGTAACTGGAGGCCTTGCTGGAGCTATGCTGGCAGCCTGACCATCATCCTGGCTCACAAATCTAGTTCTGAAGATGGAGCTGACTTCTGCGTGAGGGTGAGGTAATGGGACAAGTTACACCTGGGGCCCCTGAAGGTGGTGTGCAGGGCTTTCCCACAGACACCTTGCTCTGCAGAGTATAGGTGCCCCTTGGGCAGACTCTGCAGGGGCTCTTGGTGTCTTCCTACAGGAGGGTGAGTCACCAGAGCTCATGCAGTGTACCCTGAAAAGCCAGAACCCTTCTCTAGGTGGCAAACCCAGCCAGGCAGGCACAAATGTCTTTTTTCCAGCTCAAATTAGTCATCACAAGGTGAGGCCAAGAGCTTTCTTTATGGTGATAATGACTATCTGGGTTGCCTAGTCTGTTCTTTCAGAGATTGTACTAAAAATTACACAAGCAATGTCGTGTTTGCTTCTAGTAGCTCTGGTGGCTTGACTGCCTTCTGGAGGTTGGCCCCTTAGGGGAGACAACATGGCGGGCCATGGATGGGAGTGGGGGCACCTTCCTGGAAGCCCTTGTATGTTGGGTATCTTTGTTGCTCAGTTCTGGGTTCTTCTATCCTCTTTCCCTCAGATGGGCTCAAGAGGATTCTCTTGGGCTGAAGGCTCAGCCCTTCACAGTTACCTTGCAGCTGACAGGCTGGACAGTTTGGAGGCCTGGAAATGGCCATCCTGAAAAACCAGCTGCTGAGTTGTTCACCTGTGGGGAGTTGAGTAACAAGCCCCTAGTTGCTATTTATCAGCTGTGGCTCTGAGTATTGGTGTGTGTCTCAACTCACACATGCAGCCTCACGGAGCTCCAGTGAACATAGAAAATAGGCCCAGGAAGATGGAATAACTTGACAATGGTTATCCAGCCAAGAAGCAGAAGAACTAGGACTTGAGCACAGATTTGGGCTCACTTACCTCTTGGTTTTTTGGGGGTGGTAGGGACTGGGGTGACTGGGGTATCATCCCACATACAGTCTTCCTTCCAGCAGTTGTAGCCACACTGGGGTGAAGGCCAGCTTGGGCCCCTAGAGCTAATGTCTCAGAAGAAGCCAGGAGTCTGGGTTCTTAAAATGTAAAATACTCTGATTTTAACCAAGATAGAATATTCTGAGTGGGTCAACCCTCAGGGAGCTCAGATGGTCTTGGAACATTAGTTTATCCTGGGTCCAGAATCTGCAGAGTGCCATCTCCAGAAGGACCCCGTACCCTCTCTCTGCCAGGCTCTGGGGGCTTATCTGTTCTTTCTGTCTTCGGGGAAACTGCCTTTCCAGGTCCTCTCTGGATTCTGCTGTTGTTTTGAGGACATCTAGCTTCTCCTCTAGGTGACAGTCCTGTAGAAAAACACCCATGATCCTTGCAGCTCCTGCTCAAGACTCCTTGAGAAGAAATCAAACCTCAGACTCCTTCCTCGGGCCAACCTAGTACATCCCCTCCTGCCCGATTCTGAACTTCTCTCCCAGCCTGATCATCCCAACCTTCCTGCTTTTCCTCAATGCACCAGGCTAAGGGTTCTTCTTAAAACTCCTTTATTTTGAACAAATGTCGGATGTGGAGAGAAATCACAGAAAGAGTACAGAGAGCCCCGCACACCTTCCTCTGCCTCCATGTGGCTGCTTCCTAAAAGGAGGTGGGCAAAGGCCATCTGGAGGAGGTGGCCCTTCAGCTGGGAGCCGAGTGATGAGAAGGAGCCAACTACTCTATGTAGAGACCCATGGAGGGATCAGGCAGTGCAAAGGACTTGTGGCTTCCTCCTTGTTCCTGGTGTGACTGGCAGGGGGCTGGTGACATGAGGACTGTTCAGCATGAGCTGCAGAGCAGGCTCCTCATCAGATGTCAGAGCCAGCATCCCCACCCAGGACAATATTTGAGAAGATCAAATTAATGGCAAAAGATTTCACATGAATAGCTAAATTTATGACTTTGAAAATCTATTGAAGGGGCAGAGTGGTGTCAGCCAGTCCTTTTGGCCCAGGCAGACACCTGTGTCTTGTACAGAGGGGCACAGCTCCCAGGCCACTCAACTCTTTTGAACCCATCCAGCCTGCTGATGCCTTCAGCTGTGCCTATGATACCTGCTGTTCAGTGACTCTGAGTTTCTATTTCCAGGGTGAGCCCCCTGGGGTGGTGGGAAACCATACCACAGAGGCCACTGGAGTGTAGGGGAGGGATCAGGCTCCTGCCAGACTGCCTGGGCTCAAGTCCAGGCCCCACTACACCCAGCTGTGTGACTCTGCAGGTTGCTTACCCTCTCTGAGCCTCAGCTTCCACATCAAATGGAGCAAGTAATAGTACCTGTGGTTGTTGGGAGGATTCCTTGGGTTTGGTACTACACAGGGATGTGGCAGAATGTGCCATGTGAATGGGGAGGAATCTGGAGCACCACCCCTGGGGCATCCACAGAAGGAGGCTCCCTGCTGGACTTGGGTGTGTAAACATAACACAGGACACCTGTATTCACTGCACTTGCAGAGAGGCACAAACAAGAAGCACACGTGGGGAGGGGGATGCATTATCTCCCACCACATGCATTATCTCTTGCCCACATGACTTTCCCTGGACTTGGAGAGAGGCTCTGGATCTGGTTCTACCATCTCTGTGTTGGTAGCCTTTGGCAAGTATTTCCCTGCTGGGCTCCCACCACTGGCCCCAGGGTCCACCTGGGAGGTAGGCATGGCTTCCAGGACTGGACCCCTCCATGTCCAGGGAAAGTGGGGATGGAGATGTGAGCAAGGTTAGGTAGGGTCTAAGAGGATTGCTTTCTGAGGCACAGACAGGCACTTAAACCTGGAACAATTTGAGCTTACCCTACAGAAGAAGAGCCCCCTTCTGCATTCCCACCAGTGGAGCGGTGTGAGGCAGAGAGTGGGCAGGTCCAGCGATGGCTCCATGGATGTGATTTGACAGACACAATGTTGAGCACAAAGGGCCATCACAGACAGACACAGGGTAATGCTGTTTATATGAAGCACAAAAGTCTAAAAATGAATATTTAGCAACAGAAGGAGACATTACTATGTGACAAAATTAATGCAGAAGTCCCCTGGGGTCAGCAGGGAGCACATTTATGAGGACGGTTTCCCAGGTTGGTGGTTGGAACCTGCGTCGCCACTGTGTCCCACATAACTCCTGTTAATCTTAGGTGTTGTGTATAGATTTTAAAATGTTTTGTTTGAATGAAAATATGCATAGCTAAAAAATAGGCCTCTAAGTCACTGGGCTGGATGCTCTACAATTTCCTTGCTGGACCTGAGCCTCTAGGATGTCCTGGTTTTCCTCAGGCCATCAAGGTGACCCTAGGTTCAGGTTGGCCAGGTGGTACTGTGGTAAGGGAATTAGTCAGAAGAAGCTGAAGACCTGACTGGGTCCTGGTGGTTTCAGACAAGAGCTATGTTCCCTTGAGTGTCAGTTTCCTCTACTGTGAAATGGGGAGAACTTAGTCATTGATCTCCCAGAGCTGGCATAAAGGTATTTGGAGGTGACGGTGCATGGAGTGAGTTCAGCTTTGTTTCAGGGTATATGCCATATATCAAAGACTGCTGAGAACAGCACAGTGAGGGCCCAAGTAGAGGGCAGGAAGAGGTGGGGTAAGAAGGACATGGTCCTTCAAGAGAGGCCCTGCTTTGGTGACTCCTAGGGCTCTACATCAAGGAGCCTGGCATCTCAAATTCAAGCCCACAAGGACCAGCTGGTCTTGAAGCACATGAACTCAGAGCCTTCTTCTGTTCTGGTCATTTTGCACAGCTTTCCTCCTTGGCCACAGGCTCACTCTGACCCATCAGGAGCCCAGGGCTTGCTTTGACTTTCTGCTGACCTCCTCCCTTTTCCAGATGGCATGGCTTGGGACATTCCGACTCACATGGGGTGATGGTGCAGCCTGTCCCCCTTGGATCCATGCACTCCACCCTCTGCTGATGGAGGGCTGAACCCATAAGGTGGGGTGCCACTCATGGCAAGAGAAAGCCTAGGAGGCGTTTGCTGTGCTGGCGCAGTCAGGGCCCAGGAGTAAAGCTGTTTTGGGGGTCACTTATGTTCCTCTTTGTCACATAGTAGGGTCTGTCTCCTGTTGTGCTCCGGGTGCAAGGCGAATCCTGTGAGTCACAGATGTGCATTTTGCAGAGTGTAGTGCCAGGCTCACCTGTAACCAGATGGAGCAAGGGACAGTAAGCAGCCTGCCGGATGGGCTTTATCGGGCTGCTGGCACCAGGCAGGGTGGACTTAGCACAATGTCTGAGGAAGCCAGCAGCCCACATCTGGGACCTTGAAGCTCAGGAAGCTGAAGCAGGGCTGTTCTTCCAGCTAGAGAGAGTGTTTTATTCCCCTGTTTGCTAGCTCTTGTGACAAATTGTCAGAAAGCTGGTGTCTTTAGAAAACAGAAACTGGTTTTCTCATATTTTGGAGGCCAGAAATTCAGAACTATGGTGTTGGTGGATTGACTCCCTCTGAGGCTCAGGGAGAGGCCTGGGACAGGCTCTGGTGCCGGCAGCAGCCCTTGCAGTCCCTCTTGGTCTCTCCATCTTCACTTGGGGCACTCTTGGGGCTCTGTATGTCTCAAGCATGCTGTCAGTACTCTTATGAGGACACTGTCATTGGCATTATGATGACTCATCTCAAGACCCTTAACATAAACACATAGGCAAAACCCTATTTCCAAATCAGGTCACATTTGCAGAAACTGGGGTTGGGACTTGGAAACAGCTCTTTGGGGAACTGCTGGGGCTTGAATGTATCCCCAGCATTCATGGGTTGGAAACTTGTTCCCCAGTGTGACTACATTGAGGGAAGGAATCTTTGGGGTTATAGGTGGCTACAGGGGCTGTTCCCTGAGCAATGGATTCATGTGGTCTCACTGGGGTGGGCTCCTGATAAATGGAAGATTTTGGCCTTGTCCCTCTGTCCCCATGTGTGGGAGTACACTCTTTCCCTTCCACATTCCCTATGAGGGACAGAGCATGTAGGTCCTTGCCATTTGTCAGCATCTTCATTGTGAACTTCCAGCCTCCAGAACCATAGGAAATAAATCTCTCTTCTTTATAAGTCACCCACCCTTAAGTATTCTGTTACAACAGCACAGACCAGATGAGACAGGGACATGCTTCCCCCCATTGCATGAGGAAAATCATGTTAATACCTTTGTGAATCACAGGTGTCTGATTCCAGCCACCACTCATGCAGGTCCTGGGATTCTGCATCCATCTTCCAGTCTGCTGTCCTCAGTGCTGTTCTCACCTTTAAGGCAGGAGGAACAGGCCTAGTACACATGTGAGTGAGAGAGCTGGGGTGAGTGTCAGGGAGGGATGGGGCCTGTGGCAAACTTCATGGAGCAGGCACTAGCTAAAGAGCAGTGACCAAGGCTGTCAAGCTGTGGCTGCTGGTCAGGGCATTTATCCAGCTGGCTCAAAGCTTATTTTATTTTTACAGAAAACCCAGAAATATGAATATTGTGTGACCAATTTCATTTTTAAAAAACTATTGAGTAGGTTAAGAAAAAAACAACAACTATGTGAGTCTGATGGAGTCCCCAGAGACTTTTTAATCTTCTGGACAAGGTGTCCAGAGAAAAGTGGGGATGGTGGCCTGAATGTATGCCTGGGGTAATTCCCATGCACTCAGAGCCCAAGGAAAATGCAGTCTTCTGTTTAACAATGACAAAAATGCCTTTAAAAGGAGAGAATATAAATTCTTTCCCTCCTTCTGGGTCTCTCTCATCTGTTATAGAATTTCTATTTGCTCTTTAATGATATTCTAAAAAAGAAAAATTAAAACCCTAAATCATAGCATAATATTTCCCATTCATTTTAAGTGTAAAATATAAACTTTCAATACAAATGTCAGAGCAGTTCACTCTTATGCAGATGCCTCAGATTTACACCATTCCTGCTCTGAAGCTCATGCCTTTGCAGGTATTTTATCCCCAGTGGAGCATCAGAAGTACTTCCCTGAGTCCATTCAGCAATTTTATTTGACTTCTCAAAAGGTTCCCATCTCACCAGCCCCATATCCACAGGTGGCCAATGAGTTGGGAATGAGTGGAAGCAAATGGCTCGGGGTTTCCCTGCCTCTGTTCTCCTCATGTGTGACCATGTTCAGCAAAAGTGCTTTGATGCTGGAAGAAACACGGATGGTAAAGGATGTGATGAGTTCTTTGGATGTTGCCATTTTGTAGAACATCTTTGCCTTTTCTCTTCATTTGGAGCAAGCTCTGGTTTGAACAGCCAGCAGGGTTTCTCAAAGCAGTGGATTCCCCACTTTCTCATTATAGTTGCAGCACATTTTCTTGTAATCACTTTGAGACCAGCAAGCAAGCATGTGGCCCACTGCTCTTCTGCTGGTGGGCATGCCCCATTGTCCTACCAGATGTCACTCCCAAAGAGCATGTTTAAAGTCAAAGTCTTCAGAATTCAGAGGTGGCAACCCTAGGAGCAGAGTTTAGGCCCAGCACTTTCCCTTCTGATCAGGAGGCCCTGTGGGAATGCTC
Organism: Marmota flaviventris; assembly: GCF_047511675.1. Taxonomy (NCBI): domain Eukaryota; kingdom Metazoa; phylum Chordata; class Mammalia; order Rodentia; family Sciuridae; genus Marmota; species Marmota flaviventris. The sequence goes on along the minus strand of NW_027288296.1, from coordinate 2,811,177 downwards.
AGATCACAGGCACAGAGCTGGTGCTGTTACTGCCTCTGAGATCACTCTTGAAGCATCAAAGGAGTGCTTCAGTTGGGATTGGCTTGCTTTGGATCCTATGTTCTGAGTCTCCAACTTGTCTTTCAAGTATAGTGCATCATCAAACTGCAAAGGCACTACTTTCCCACAGGGTAGCTGCTAAAATGTTTTTTGGACACAGCAATTCTCCTTTCTCTTTTCAGCCCCAGTGGTTTTGCGAGCAGCATTGGCTGGAAAACAGGCCTGGACTTAGGATGAACAGGAGCAGCCAGAGACAGTGGACTTTGTGTTGTTCTGTACCTTGAACCTCCTTGTCTTCTTGTCAAAATAGCACCTTGATGATGCTTTGGGGGGCCCTCCCAAAGTTTCAGCTAAGGGTGACTCCATCTCCAGGCTAATGAGGGGGGACCATGACTGCAGTTGAGCCAAACTGAAGAGACAATTTCCTGATCATAGTGATTGACTCAGGGATGGGCATATGTTCCAGGCTGAGCCAATCAGAAGAAGCCATTCATTAGCCATAGTGATGGTTCAAAAATTGGCAGATGACCAAGACTGAGCCAATCAAAATAAGTCATTTCCTGACCATAGGGATTAGCCCAGGGATTGGGCACATGGCCCTCAGAGCCAATGAGAAGCCCTGATAGTAGTTTTCCCAGAGACTTTGGGGAACAGAAAGTTTTCCCTTTACTTCCACTTAGATTTCAAGGAAGCAAAATGTGAGCCTGGAGTTGCTGGTTCCACACTTATGTGGAAGTTGAGAATCAAGTCAGCTTCATGGACGATAGTGAAGAGTGATGATGATGATTCATCTTAAAAATCACTTTATTCTTTACTCAAATACACTTTCTGGTGTATTTGAGTGAAGAATACAGGACACACAGCAGCTTCATTCCCACACCCCTGTTCTGTGCTCTGACTTTTTGTAGGCAGAGCCTCCCCAGCCCTGCTCTCCTGCAACAGTCAACCCATTCTCCACCCATGCAGTTTTGAGTTTTCAAGAGCAGTACTAAAGGGAATATACATTAGGCAGCTTTTTGAGGTCACCCTTTTCTGCTCAGCACAATGTATTCAAGATTTAGCTTTGTCATCGTAGGTGTCCATCATACGCTCTACTTCATTGCCAGATAACCCACTCCATGGATGCACACAGTTTCTTTTGCATGCATCCACCAGGACATTTGTGAACATGCACCTTGTTTAAATGATGAATCCAGCCAGGCCTGAAGCTTAGCCAAGCTGTAAACTCGCCAACAAATATATCTGCCCTTCTATCCCAGGTTTGTGTAGACTTACATGGTTTGAGTGTTCTTCGTGTTTAAGGAATCATCTTTTATTCCCATAGTGAACTGATGAAGAAAGTCTCATTTGAATTAGCGAGAGGTCCAAAGGCAAGGGGCTTTCTAAGTGACATTCCTGTACATTCAGTTGCATAGTAATGTGCCACATTGCTGGGTTACCTCATGGAGTGGCCTTGGCAGGTGATAGGAATTGACACCCCACTTGACACACAGTGAATTTGATTCTTGGGGGGGGATGAAGTGACTCATCTTGAGAAATAACCTAGCAGTCTGGCTGCAGCCCAGGTGTCTCCCTGCCTCCCCTGAGCTCAGCTGCCTCCCCATCAGATGGCAGCAGAGCTGGCAGGATTACTTAGTGAATTTTCCTCTCTTATATAAACAACCTCCCAGGTGTCCAATTTAGAACAAATATAAATAGAAATTAGAACAAGGTCATCAAAATTTCCTGTTGTTTAACAGCTGACAGTGCCTATAGGAACTCAAAATTACTGTCACTAAGAGGTCCATATAATCCATTTGATAATGCACATTCTACATCTGGGATGCACCGGAAATCCTTCATATTGGCTAAGCAGTTCTTTACTGTTATTTTTTCTGTCATTATTTCCTCCTTGCTAACAAAACAGTTTACATTGAGAAGGAAGTGTGTAGAGGGTTTTGCTGCACCCCTCCCCTGACTCTGGCAAAGGCAAGGCCCTACTGAGGTGGATAGTGCAAGATGTCCATCCTCTGGAGGAGTTCAGTATGTTTCTGGGAATGGGCTGGTTTGTTTTTGTATTCTTGTTGATAAGTATAGCTGCAACTTCTCACATGACCATTAAGTATGAAGAAAAAACATGACTTTCCCAATTAATGCAACTATTTCTAACGAATAAATCTGTTTGCTCTAAATGCAACGATTCAGCTGTGGAATGTAGATTGTTAGTGTTTAATGAAAAACCCCCTGTAGGAAAAACAGTCAAAGAAGTTTTTGATAAATTAATTTAAAATCTAGAGAAGAAAAATTAATGTTAAAAAGAGATTAGTGCTTGGTACTGGGTAACTTTTTCTTGTTCCTGTGCACAATGGTTTGTGCTCTTACTCTTGTTTGATTAAATTAGTAGCCTCTCTATCTAGTTAACCACTTGTCATAACCTCAGTGCCAGTTCTAGCCAGTAAGTCAAGAAAGAATAGTGAAGGTATAGGCCAATAGTCTTGGACATTTCTAACTATTATTAAAAGCTAACTAAGCAGAAACAGCTCAAAGCAAAATGTGAACTGAAAGTAAAAATGCTTGCTTATGCATAAGCCAAGATACATTCTTCTTATGTAATTGTAGCTATGTAATATTTTGTTTCTTTGAATAATGATTCCTGTCTTTTAATAACAAAATACTGTGAGCCTGCCAAAATGAAAAGTATATGTGATTAACTTCACAAGTAAAGATTGGGATTCAGCACCTTCACGTTTGTGTCTGTGTTGTTTCTCTGCTGCCTTTTCTGACTCCTCACCATCTGTTCATCTCCTGAGACCCCCAGGTAGAGCTGGACTCTGACAGGTTTTAGTCTTTTTAGTAGGGGCCTGATTATGAGTGTCAACATGTGACCAGACCACGTGATGGCATGTGGTGGTTTCTCACTGATGGCTGTGACTGCTCCACCTGTGGCTCAGCACCACCTAAGAGGACTTCTTGCTCAGATCCCATGTGGGTGTGCATGTATGGCAGGCAGGGTCCTCGATGTGGGGATCAGGGACCCAGGCTGCTTCTAGCTAGTGGCTCTGCCTTACTCTAGGGCCTCTGTGTCTGCAATTTGTCCCTAGTGGAATGTGACAGCTGTTGATTCTGGCTTTCAAGTGATGTGTGACACTTGGGCTCATAGTTCATTGGCCAGAAGTAATCCTATGGCCACAGCTGGGAACAGGAGAGGCTGGCTAGGTCCCTAGCTGTGGAGCTGTGGGCAGTGCTCTGCAGAGCAGGGGATTATGTGTTTATAAATCCTGACAGGTGGCAATCTCCCCCACCAATGTGACTCCTCACTCCCTTTGTTCTACACTCAGAATCCAGTATTATTTACAAGACTGTCTACGCCTTGGGGTTCCTGCAGAACCCACCTACTCACCCTCAGCCAAACCTGGAGACAGTGGTTCAGGAAAATGTTCAAAGACAGATAAGAGCCTTCTATTGCACCATGGCCTCGACCTCCCTCCCCAAAGCCTTCAGTTTTCTGTGATTACCTCTAGAACATGTGCTACTCTCCTACCTCAAGCATTTGATTTAAAACTGTAGCTATAAATTAAAAATGAATATGAGGATTAGCTTATTTACCTGCCTTCTGTTTTTTTTTTCTTTTTTCAGATAGTATTTATCTATAAGTAACAGAATCTTAGGCTACAAAGCTCAACCAAGCAGGAATTTTTTTCTCATGCTGTGGCTTGCTCCTCTGACTTCCTGCTTTGTGTTCTTATCATTTAATTCTGGTCTTCATGGTCACACAATGGCTGTTTTGTCTCCATCTCTCTCAGGATGGAGCAAAAGCATTCACAGTTGGACACCTCATATTTTTCTAGTGGGTTATTTCAAGGGTCCTTTGGGAATAATTTATCTTTTTTTGGAATGTCTACTGGGGATAAATATCAAATATCTTGCCTTTTGGTTAGGGTGTGGGCATTGGGATGGGTTCTTCCTGGAGAGGGGGCTCTCATCTACAGGATGTAGACAGTGCTTGATGTCAGCCCCATGTCCCATGCCTCACCTCATGGTATTTTGCCATAGTGAGTTAGGAACACTTCTGGAGGCCAGTGGCAGCACAGCCCCTGAACTCTGCAGAAACCCAAGTTATAGCTTGAGGTGCCCTCTGCTGCCTTCCCCCCAACATTCACCCACCTGCTTCCTCTCTTGCACATGTTTGTTGAAATACTTATGGGGATGCACCAAACCTCTGAGCTTTTGCTCCTGGATCTCCCCCTTCCTGTGTCTCTGTGCTTTCAGGGGGATACCTGTGGTCAGCCTGCAGCTTATGCTGAGCTCCAGGTCTTTCTTTATAGAGGAGACATGGAGCTATGTAGTTGGATGGAAAGAGCAACATCTGCTCCTTCTAGGAAACTAGAAGATACTTGATGGGGTCCTGTGGCAGGGAGTTGAGGGGCACCGCCACCCCAATGTGCAGGCCTCACCTCCAGTGGGCTGTGTGGGGGTTTTGGCTTGGGCAACTGGACACGTGATTCTAACGTTGATTTGGAAGACAGAAGAGAGGCTAGTCCAGCTGATGGGAATGTAGTAAAGAACAGCAGTCCTTCCATTAGCTTGCAAAGGCTGCTGTCCCCAAGGTCACAGGCTGGAGGACTTCCACAACAGAAATTTGTTCTTCAGAGTTTGGAGGCTGGAAGTCCAAGACTGAGGTGTTGGCAGGCTGGTCCTATTGTGGCTCCCACTTGGTTTCTGGGGGCTGCAGTTCCTGGGTCCTCACACGGTCTTCTTGCATGTGTTGGTGTCCTCATAGTCCCTCTGTTTATAAGGACATCAAGTATTAACTTGGTTTCCTCTACAGAGTCTCTGTTCCCCCCATAAAGCTGGGCTCTGCAGGGCTGTGGGTGATAACTTCTTGGGAGAGGGAACCCCACATGGTCCCCAGCACTTTAGTGGTAGCTGTGTCCTCAGTGCTGCCCTCAGCCCTAGTGTATCCATGTGAGCATTTACCTGCAGATCAAGAAAGCTGGATGACTGACCAGAAGGTGGGCCCCTTGGGCGACAGGACTCAGGAAACAATCAAAGCCCCAGGAATCACCTAAAAGGGGAATGTAAAGCCACAGACACAGTTGTCTAGCCACATGGGACAACAACCTCATGATCAAGGCAAGATGTACCCCAGAAATGACTGAGAAGAGCCATGGACATTCATGTTGGTGACCAGGAGTGGGTGGAAACTGGGCACTTGATGCAAAGTGTTCAAGTTCCCTGGATTCCCAGAAGTGGAATCCAGCCACAGAATACTCAACTCCCAGGCCCCAGCTAACATCAGGTAACAGGAGAAGCCCCTTTGGGCTCCAGACTGAATGTAAAGCTGTGGAACACCCACAACCAAAGAGGCAGAGGCCATGTGTCCTGTGGGTGTGGGTTGGACGGTTCGGGCACATAGCAGTGGTGGCCATCACACTAGGGCACAGACCTGCTCTTGGTTCTCTTTTAAACTGTGCCTTTTCCTGTGGTTGCTGGTGGAGCACCTGAGGCTTGGGCTGTGGCCTGGCTCCTCCAATCCTCAGTGCCATCAGGGGCCAGAGTGTGTGTGGTGTGGTCTGTGGTTAGTCAAGATGTCACTTGTCCACCAGGCCAGGCCACACAGAAGCCCTCAGCTGCCTGACTGCATCCTGCTGCTGCCCTCTGCCTTCTGGTCCTTCCTGCTACAGCCTGGCCAGGCATCAGCCCAACTGGATAATTGCACTCTGTGGTGAGGCTGCCCTGGCACCCAGGGACTGCTGAGAGCACCCCATCCTGGAGCCAGAAAAAGCTCTGTTTCCTGCTTCATCACAGGACAGTGTCCAGCCAATGACCCACATGTGGCCCTTGAAAGCCACACTCACAACTCACTGCCATCCTTACTGGGCTCCTCCAGGGTAGAACCTGCAGAACAAGTGGCCTCTGGCAGCAGAGCACAGTGGCTACCTGGAGCTGGGCCATTTGGATCAACTACCACCTCTGGCTACTGTTGTGAATGAGTGCAAGTCACTTAACCTCTCTGACTCTGTCTCCTAATTTATAAATGGGATGCTAATCAATCCCTCACAACTGAAAGACTGTTGAGATTGACAGCATTAATGCCTGTAAAGTTCTCATAACAGTGTTTGGTCTGTAATAGTGATTATGCAAATAATGACTATAATCATGATAATGGTTTCAGGGCCTATCAAATATTCAGACCAATACTGTGTTGATGATGGTGGTTTTATTCTTGCTTTCCCTTTACTCTAAAAAAGTGCTGGACTGTGGTGTGTCCCTGCCTTCTCTCTGTCAATGGATCTGCTGCTCCACATTTCAGGACCTGTGGCCAGAATGGGCTCCCCCTGACCTGATGTTCATTTATATGAGCATACACAAAGTGCTTACTATGTGCCCAGTAGGGTCCTTGAACTTTTAGAGAAGTGGTCTTCCTGCTGTTGTTCATTTGCATCAACGGAGGACCATAGGAACACTCAAGACCCATGGAGACCACTTGAGTAGTCTCTGGCCCTGAGTGTAAGGCATAGCTCATCCTGCAGTGGGAGGTGAGACTGTTGAATAACAAGGCAGCTCTGATGTGTCCTCTGGGGTTTTCCTCTGTGGGAGAGCCTGTGGGAGTTCATCCTATTGTGCCATCACTGATTCAAGTTGTCCTGCTGTCCATGTCTGCTGAACTTGAATATGAGTAAACAACCCCCCCACTCTCCCTCATGCAGCCCCCATGGAGCTTCTACAGCCACTGATCGCCTCTGTTCTGTCCACAGCTCCATGGATGCACACCCAGGGGTCTTCCAGGATGGCAGATGCCATGCACAGCCTATGATGGGCTCTGGCATTCTGGGTTCCTGCTTCTGGTCTCAGAAGTCTGGCCCTGCAGGTTGCCCTTCAGATGCCCCTTAACACCATCATGTCTCCTCTAGAGTCTGCATGATTCCTGCCCCAAAACCACAATTTATTTGTTGCATGACTTAAGCCTTTCATGCCCCAGTTTCCTCTTCTGTTGGCTACTGTGTGTGTGTTATTAAGTTTTTACTCTTCGCTCTAAACATGTCCTTTTATCTCTGATGTGCAATGCTAGGGCCATGACTCTGAGCCACCTTTCCTGTTGCCAGCTGTCCTCATGTAAGCCCTGCAAGTAGAGGACACAGGGTACTGGAGCAGGTACATGTTCTTCCCTTTTTCTTCCTGATTACTTCCTGTCTAGTCCTGTTTGCTTCCATCTAGCTCCTTCCTCTCTCCTCCTCTTCCTGTTTCTGTTGAGCACCAGCTGGCTTCTAGGGCCACCCAGCCTGAGAGTCAAAAAGTTTGGTCATAGGAAAAAGGCAGGCATCACCCTTCCTGCCAGCCACAGGCACTGGCACCCATGCTGGACTGTGGTGTGGCCCTGCATTCTCTCTGTCCAGTTTGTGTTACATGTGGCTGGAAAAGGAAGAAACTTATCTGACTGTTTCCATTTTATCTTTTAAACTGGCAGCATTTAAATTCAGTAGTTGAGTATTTGAAGTTTTTCTCCTTTTGCTTTTGTAATGAGTTTTTCCAAGGCTGAGATATAGAAGGACCTGGCCTTGGGTGCCATGGGGCAGGGACACCTGCTCACAGAGCTGGCTATTCACAAATGCAGGGTGGCCTGCAGCTGGTCTCTTTAATCCAAGGTTCAAGTTGCTGCACTGCTGTTCCTGCTGAGGCTCTGGGATTTGCAGGGGGCTTCCAGGGAGTAGTGTTTTCCTACACTCACTTTTGCCTTGAAGGTCTCGTCACTGGCTCTTCTGCCAGCAGCTGTGCTGTGATGCTCTGAGACAGATGCACCTATTTTCCTGAATGACCTGGAGATCCAGGATGACAGTGGGCACCTTGGATAGGGGACACAGTCATCCATGATTTTAGAGTAGTGAAACCTTCTGACTAGTGCAGGATTCATGAACTTGGCCTTGAGCACTGAGTCCCAGCTCCTTCACTGTAGATCCACCAGGCCAGGAGAAACTCAGGGAGTTGACAGAACTGGAAAGTTTTGGAGGTGGAAAGAACAAGTGTGAATCCTGACTTTGACCATGTTCAGATTGGAGAACTTCCCTGTGGCTCAGTTTTATCATTTTTTGAAAGAAGTTTTGAGACTACACATCTCAGAAATATTGTAATGGTCTCCTGACATGGCAGGTATGTGGACCCAGGTGGGATGGCACCTCAGTGGTGTGTTTATCCTATTAATTGATATTATCCCTTTTTATATGAAAATTGCAGCACCTTTCTTGGCAAAACTGGCTGCCAGACTAGCAGCCCTGTGACATGATGTTGCAGAAGGAATTGAATGGCATGAGAATGCAAGGGGCAAAGGCTATGTTAGTGGAAATGGTGTCTGTTCACAACAATGAGAGGAATCCAGAGAGACTCAGAGCAAACACAGTATATTTATTCTCTCAAGCACAGAACCCTTGTAATCATAATTGATGGACATGCATTCTATGAGCATTTGTTTAACTTCTACTAGGAAGGAAAATAGACCCAGCAGTAAGTTGGACACCAGTGTCACTGTTAGGGAAATCTGGGACCAGGGTGGAGCACTGTGGGGGAAGAAGGCATAGGACAATCAGGGAGGGGAAAGGGTGACATGCTGTGGCTCTCATGGCCTCCTCCCTCCAGTCCTCCTACCAGAGCTTTCCTTTGGCTGTATATGGATTATAGAGTGGGGAGTTGTGTAGACAGTTCCCTGCCAAGTAGAGAAGCTCAGAGGAGGGCTAAAGTCACCACCTCCAGGCTTAGGAAGAAGCCTGCTCTGCCTTGTGGTGGAGGAGCTTCCCATCAAGTGGAGAGGATGGGAAGAGGGCGAGATGACAGTGCTGAGTGGGCTGTGGAGAAGGGGAACCTGGGGTTGGAGAGTGTGCAGATGTTCTAGTCCAGACCATCACTTCCACAATTCCTGTACCACCTGCCAAGACTTCCTTCCAGACACGGGCCTCTGAATACTGAAACATGGAGGGTAGTTTGCTCACAGTTCTAGCCAAGGCAGCAAATGGCCTTGTAGAGAAATCTTTACACACCCCATGCCACCCCGATAATCAGAAGGAGAGATTTCTAGTAGTAGAAGTGTGAAGCCAAAGATTTGCCCTTCTTTTAATGATTCTGGATATATCTCAGCATCTGAGTTTTGTCTCCTATGGAAAGGAGAGAAGCATGTGCTGCCAAGTCCTAAAGCTGGGTGGGCCCCATGTGGATCGTGGGCATGGTGGGTTCTGTCTGGTCTGCAGGGTAATGAGCCATGAAGATGACCCCATGCTTGGATGTGGGGCTCTCTCTGTGAGGTTGAGATCTGCAGGAGTAATGTTTGCCCTTTGAGGAGGCAGCTGTGTTCATCAGGGCCATGGGATCAGTGACCATCTTGGCTCCTTCCCACTTCACATGGTTTTGGGGATGGTCCTGAAGAACACATTTTTGTGGAATTATAAGACTTTCACTGTGGCCAGCAGGTGGCTCACTGGGTGGCAGGCAGGGACTCCATTGGGTCATCTTCTCACACAGCATAACAGGGTCTCACTCTTGGTTTGCTGCCCTCCTCACAGAGGTCGAGGGTCCAGTCACCATAAATGGCCTGCAGAGGTTCTCCTCACTGCCCGCCTTCCTCCCCTTCAGCTTGCACATCTCCAACTCTGAGGTGTTCTCCTTCCTTGAGGAGGCCAACCAAGACCTCAGGTGCAACTCCCGCCTACAGGCTGGGGGAGTCCTTCTTGATCCACAGAGCCTGGAGCCCCCTTCAGTCAGCACCAGCTATGGCCTGTTCTCCATGGAGCTCCTGCTGATGCCCATGCCCTTTAGTAACTTGGAGAAGTTTCACTTCAACTGGGAGCTGAAGTCCCACATCCTCCACAACTCCATCCACTCCATCAGACCCAAAGTGAAGTTCTATGTCACTCACATGGGCTAGGATTACAGTGACCCTGGTGAGGATCTAACCTGCATCAAGATGTTTGCCATTCCTGAAGCCAGGGAGGTGGTGGCCAGCTTCTGGCTGCAGGGGGGCCCCTGACTGTGCATGGCTGAGCTGGACCTGCATGAGTGGTTTAGCTCCAAACTGGACCTGGAGCCCAAGGAAGAGATCCTGACCCTGCTGGGGGGCATGGCCATGGAGCTCTCCTTCAGCTTCTACCTGGCCAATGAGGCAGTCCAGCATCCCCTAGAGGAGGAGGGTGAGTGGGAGGACAAGATCCACTTGGTCCAGGACAGCCCCACACAGGTGCCTTCTTCCTGAGAGTGCATCTGCAGCATGGCAGTCTACGTGACCCAGGACAACCTGTAGAGGTCTCTGTTGAGCCTGGATGAGAACATCACCTTCTCTGTCCTGCTGAACCTCATCTGTGAAGGGGATACAACCACCCTTCAGGTCTCTGACCAGCGGCAGCATGGCAGACCAGTTCACTCTTCAGTTAGAGGCCTTGCCATGTTGGGTTGAGTGGCAGTCAATTCTTAGAAATCCCAAGCTACGGGCTGATAGATGGTGTCGGTCGTTGGCTGGCGTTTGTCATCAATAAACATAGCCAGGAATTAAAGTGGCCAGGACAACTTTTGTCTGGAGGGAGGGAGCTTAGGCCCTCACATGTGTGCAAAGGTGGGCTGGGCATCAGAAAGGGACCATGAGGGAGGGGAGCACAGGAGTTAAGAGACAGAGAGGTGACCCAGCACCAAGGGTTGGTGGCATGGACCCAGTACCACCTCTGTCTACCTACACTAGCTGTGACCTAAGTTAGTGGTCTGTCCTCCTTTGGAGTCCAGAAGACAGAGCTTGTCCTTTCTGATGGTTCTATTTTATGAAATTCTTATACCTTGCTCTGAGTTGTCAGTGACAGCTACATACTATTGCAGGCCATCATTAGAATATGCTCCAAGAAGGAGGGTTCATGGGCCAGTCACCACGTGTGCTTGGCTAAACAAGCAGCAGACCTTCCCTGCCAGGCCAGTCCTCCTGGCAGCATTCCAGGGGCCTGTGGGTTCGGCTAGTGCTGTGTGTGCTGACCTGTCCTGGGCTGAGGATACTGCAGTTCTCCGTGTGTGGGGAGTGAGCCTCTCAGGAACAGGAGGAGAGAGCCAGGAGACAGGCCAGGCAGAGAGCTTCTAGAAGGGATTGGCTGGGAGGTGGCACTATGGGCCACACCAAGCCGAGGGGCCTCTTGGTTCTGTTTTTGCAGCATGAAAGCAGCCATGGTGAGTAAGTGCCACTGGTCTCAATAAACCTTCATTTACAAATGCATGTGGAGGGCGGAACCTGGCCCCCACAGAGTCCCTAGAGAGCTCTGAGTGAGCTTTCACCTCTACCAGCAGAGAGAGGGAGCATGCTCTTTCCTCTCCAGGTGTGAAGACCTGGCAGCCTGGCACCATCAGCTCTGGTTGGACGTGGTGCACCATCTAACTCACAGAGTCCTTTCCCCTCCCTTGTGCCCCACACTGCATTGCCCGCCTGGATCCTGTGGTTGTTTGGGTCTGGAAGCACTGACACAGTTTGGAATAAAGGTGTGCAGCACTGGAAGGAGGGCTAGCTGCTGGCCCATGATGACAGCACATCCAGTCACTTACTTTCTGTGGGGAGGGGAATCGAGTGACTGGGTGTAGTGTAGGAATGGGCTTAGGCCTGGGTTGGCTGATTCATGCAAAGCCCCCCAAAAGCCTGGCCCCCACTCTGTTCAGTGTGTGCCTTTGGGTGGCCAGGCCTCAGTGCTGTAACTGTGTTTTTTAAGCTGCTGTGTCCCTGCGCCCAGTCCTGGGTTGGGTCTTTGCCTCCATCTCTCTGCAGTATCACAGCCACACAAAGATTTCACTCCTGTTCATTCTATGCATGTGGAAACCGAAGCTGGGAGGTTGAGTTCCTGACCAAGGTCACACACTGGAAGGGGATGGGGTTGGATTCTTTGCCTACATGTGTGAGTTGAGAGTCCTTGTTTTATATTCTTAGTGTGCTCATCTGGAAGGGGTCTGTGTTCCACCATGAAAGCACCTCGATGGTTTATTTATTTATTTATTTTTTATGTAATAGCCAGAGAAAAACCTCATTGATGTACTGGAAATAAATGAAGCTAGCAGGGCTCTCTTCAGAGCTGGCCATGGTGGGACGTTGCCACCATCTCTGTGCTTGGCAGAGACTCCAAGGAGGCAGAGGAGTGGGGAGCTCATATAGGACAGAAGAGGAGGACAGCCCCCTGTGCCCAGATGGAGGCTCATTGTTGGGAGGTGGAGGCAGGTCAGGGGAAGTGGCAGCTTCTGTGATGGACGTGGGGAGCACCTATGGCTTTCCCTGTCTGGGGGAGTTGGGAGCACAGGCACAAAGAAAGGGGGGCCTAGAGCTGTGCCCACATTCTGGCCACCTTGGCTGATTTCCAGAGGGGCCAAGTTGAGTCCTGGATGGAGCACTGCACTGTGATCAGTTATTCCATTGCCATGTGGCACATGGCTGTTGTCCCTGCTGTATGCCTCCTCTCAGAATCAGGCACAGAGAAGGTGTTGATCTTCCAACCTAGAAGACTGTCTGTCTGAACCATTTCCTTTGTAATGGGATGTGACACACTGAATTGGACTCCAGCATGGCCTGGATCCAAGCCTGTGCATGGGATTTGCCAAGGTCTCCTCTCAATGCTGTGGATATCAGGCAGGGGACAATGGGGGCCGTGCTCATGTCTCACTTTGTGCTTCTGACCTAGTGCTGCACAGGGTCATGATGAACAGAAGTGACCTTGGTTCTTCTCCAGCACTGAGGTACTGTTTGGAAACATCGGTATCAATGTGAAAATGTGCTGTATTTGTATTTCTTGCCTGGCTCATGTCAAATGATAGACTTTTGTTATATTTAATGGCTGAATAATATCCATCATGTATAGTCACCAAATTTTCTTTTTCTACCTATACACATTCCATATCGTGGCTATTGTAAAAAATGAAAAAAAAAATAGCCACCTGTTTGATGATTGTCCCTCAAGTGGCACCAAAATTCCAGGCTTTATTCATCTTTCTTCCAGATGAAACACAGGTTTTTCCTTAAGAAAATTGTGCCTAGACACAGGTGTTCTGGAACCTGCACTGCTGGAACCTACATCAAGCCTAGACCTCAGAGCTCGGGTTTCAAGTGAGCATAGAGAGGATGGTGGATGACTGTTCCCCAGACAGATGGAGCTGCGCAGCACACCCGCTGCCTTTGGCTGAGTGTTTCTGAGCAGTGCTCATGATGCCTGCCTTGTTTGCCCTGCCAGATGCATTGGGTCTGTGTGCTGCCTGGAGGTTGCTAGGGGTGTGCTGGCTTTGGAAGCTTGAGGGTGCTGTTTGTGAAGGGGGACTTCCCTCTATGCTAATGGTGCTATCTGAGGTCACAGCTTTGGAAAATGAGTGTACTTAGATCGTGGCAGTGGTTGATAACTTGGGGACACCCAGGCTGTGTCAAACGACATTTGTTTTGTTATCATTTTAGTCCCTGAAGTCCTTGGAGGAGGCCAGGGTCATTGTGTCCATGCCTATTATGCAGATGCAGAGACCTCCCATTTCTCTCTGCTCCATGCCCCTGGCACAGTGGAGGGTGGAGGTGCCATGTGTAGGTGCCTGGCCCTCATCTGCCACACTGGCATGGCTGACCTGACAGCAGTTGCAGGACCACCTTGTGCCTTGCTCAGGGCAGTGCATCTGGGCTAGAAGGTTTCAGGTCCCCCACTGCCTCCCGCTGCACTGCCTTTCATCTCTCCCCACAGTGCCCACCCCATGCTCCCTGGAGGCTGGACCAGTGATTTCATTTCACATATATGGAATGCTGATCTGAAAAAAAAAGAAGCTCTGAGGAGAGTCATATATGTCCTGGGGGACACTTCTTATCATGGCAACACCATGCTGGGCCAGCTGCTTCACAACATGTGTGCAGGGCATGGAATGGCAGTGTTTACCTTGTGCCACACTGTCTAGTGGCCTCCAAGGGCCATTTCCCCCATGATTTCCAGTGCCTCAAGGGGCTCTCCTTCCCCACACTATCTCTGGACCATCCTTCCCCACTCTGTCTAGAGGTCTCCAGGGGCCATCCTTCCCAACTCTGTCTAGAGGCCTCCAGGGGCCATCCTTCCCCACACTGTCCAGAGGCCTCCAGGGGCCTTCCTTCCCAATGGCATCTAGTAGGCCTCCAGGATCCATCCTTCTCTACACTGTTCAGTGGTCTCCAGGAGCATCCTTCTCATGTATAGAAAACTCACCCACCCCAATGGAAAACTTGCCACCTCCTCTTCCCCCCCAGCCACCACCCATGACTCTCCCCATCTGTGGTTCCCACTGTCTCTGGTAACTCACGTGGGGATCACAACACGTGTGTCCTCTGTTTGTCATCAGCTTATTTGATGATGACTTTTAAAGTTAACATTATATAAAGGTGATGCAGTGAATGTTTTCTTCATAAAAGAAAAAGTAGAGTGCAGCTCAGTCAGAGCCCGAGCTCCTGCCGGCACCCAAGTGCTGAGCCCCAGCCAACCCATTCATGGCTTGTGTTCACCTCATGCTCAGTGCTGCTGTGTGTAGACTAATCATCCTGCCTCTGTCTGAGCCTTAGGCACCTCCCTGAGGATTATCTCCTCCCTCAGCTGCTGCCACCTTCTGGTGTGAACTGTCTACTTGTCCCTTGCTGGTGCGCATGAGGTTTCTTCCAGTTTTCCACTGGCCCTTGGAATGGCACTCCAGGCAATTTCCTCAATTTGGACAAACATTAGCATCTGTCTGGGTGAGAGGCCAATGCCCAGGGCCTGGGGCCTGGCTGCCATGGCTCTGCCATGGCTCTGCTCGGGTGAGGTCCTTCAGCTCTTCACACCTTAGGTTGCTCTATGTAAGAGAAGCTGGTGCCCCCCTCCTATCAGGTTGTGCCAGAATGGACTAAGCATAATCAGTTGTGGGGAGTGGCCTCCCCTGGATCAACACTCTCTTGTGACAGCCACGGTGGCTGTTTCTTGCTGATTTTGTTATTGCTCTGCTCTGCCACCAAGCTTTGGGGTTGACTTTTGGAATTTGCACCCCCTGCATGTGGTTGCTCTTGTTCAGCAAGGAGGTCCACAGAACAGGGTAGAGTGTGGCTGTGAAGTCTCTACTCTAGGCCTCTGGAGACCAAGCAGGAAGCAGTTCTGATTTTATTTTGCAGTTACCATGTACATATACTGAGGCAATAGCTAAGCAGATGATATGCAGCCAACAATGCAATTTCTGCTAACTTCCCTGCATTGACCAATCAAGGAGCAGGCCATAGAGCAAGTGCAGGGACTGCAACACATGACCTCATACCCAGGGCTGTGCCTACAGGTTAAGTAGCCTTAATGTACACCATGTTTACAGTGCTTCATTCACCTGTCTGCACATTTTCCCATTTCTTTCCTAGAGATATGGAGTTCCAGGTGCATCTGGAAGTCTGACAATAACTGAAGCCATGTAAAGAATGAGATTTTCTCAGATGAAATCATGAGAAGAAAAGAGAGCTTATGAAGTAGTCTTGAAGGACTCCTGCATTGAACAGGTTCATGGATGATCAGTTCTCAAAACATGGCAGACAATTGGAAGGAGAACCAGGAGAGCATCACTTCACACAGCAAGGAAAAGGAGACTGAGGCTTGGAGGCAGCAGGATGCATGCTTCAGAGAGAGCAGGAAAGGGCACGAGCTGTCCTGCATGTTTTGCCCAGGGACACTGTTGGTGACTTGGATAAGGTGTTTTTATTTACTCTGGATAAAAAACTGGATTGGAGGGGATTGAGAATAAGTAATCTGAGGGTCAGTTCTTGTAAGGATCAAGGTCAGCTGCATGTAGTAGGAACCCCAGAAAACATGAACATCACCAAGACAGGGATATAATTAAGGCTAGAATTGCCCCAGGAAGGTGTTAGTCTGGGGGATCGAAGATGTCTGAGTGTCAAGGATTTTACAACTCTTGGCCATTTCCTCATTGTTACAAGGTGGCTTCTATAGTCATGGCCATCAGATTTATACTTCACTCAGAAAGAGAGATGGAGACATAGGGAAAAAGCCCTTTCATTGGAGTCTGCTTCCCTTAAGGCACACTTCCAGAAATGTCAATCAACATCTCTGACTGTTGCCCAAAGCCAGGCTGCTCCTTTTCCCAAGACTGCCTCTGGGGAAGTGGAGAATGTGGCTTTGGCCATCAGTAGGCCTCTGTGGGGGGCTGGGCCCAAGGATATTCCTTGGATACCAAAATTCCATTATGCTCAAGGTCCTTATGTAGGATGACAGGGTTTGCATGGGACCCAAATACTTCCTCCCATGAACTTCAGTCCTCTCTTATCACTCATAATGCCTGGTGCAGTCCACAGACTCTGGGCAGCATTGCCCCACTATATCATTCATGCATCATGAGGAGGAGAACTGCAGGTGCAGGACAGGTGCAGCTATTTCCTGGAATTTTGATCATCAGAGGGTTGAATCCCTTGAGTGCTAACCCTGGCTACTGAGGGCTGCCTGTGTGTGGCTGGGCATTCTGCTGGGCCCCTCCCACCACATTAGAGTTTTCCTGCAAGGACAGAAATGGAGACTGGCTGTCAGATGAGCAGCTACCAACATTGGCCACACATGACAGTGGCTTTCCCTGTGACCCAGCATTTGGTGGGGAAGAAGGGAGCCAAGGACAATGCAGTGGGGAGTCTCAAGGGATTCTTTTCCCTAAACTGGTGGCTGCTGTGTGTGTTTAATGCTGAGGAGAAGCTCAGAGTTCACATGGTATTGTGGGCTATTTTCTGGGGTCCTGAAATGCTCCTCCATGGATTTCCCAGACACAGTGGGGCAGTCATCTCGCTATTACTCCTCCCTTTAGAGAATTCTATTGAAAAGAAAAACTGCCAGTTTCATGCATAAGTAGATTTGTTGCACATACTTATTTCACATGGCATGAGTCCAGCTTGCCTTCCCAGCATTGTGCAGTTGCCCTCCAAGAACTTGCATGTGAGTACCTTTAGGGAAATCCAAAGGAACGGTGCTAATAAGAGACACATACTCCCTTGGCAATCTCCTCACCCAAATAAAGGAGATGGTTTTCCTAATCACTTGAGGGGTGGGGTGTCTATGAGTTTAGGGTCATTCCACCCAACCACTTTGCCCTGTACCAAGGTAATTTCCAGCCACTGCTGAAGAGAACACCATGGGGCACCTGGCTCAGCCATTCAGGGATGATGCTGGTTGGGTGGATGGCACCAGACCTCATTGGGTTGCCATCAGGCCATGATCCCAGTCTCAGGAGTGCATTTGCCCTCTGTCCCTGTGGTGGTCAGTTTGTTCTCTGCATTCTTGCAGAGAAAAGGTGGAGATCTCATCTTCTACACTTCCTGCTGACATGGGGACATTGTTACAAAAACATCTCACCACCTGATCCAAAGGGGATGAAAATGACAATGCAGATGTTTGCCGGTTAAGAGCTTGTGCCCCTGAGCCACCAGAGACGGCCCCTGAGTTATGTCACCAGGTTGCTTGTCCTGCTGGTGGATTAACCTCTGTGAACATGGCTGGAGGCCTCCACAGTGTGCTAGTGTGTTTTTGTGAGTCTGGAAGAGCAAGTGAACTCTAGCACAACCAGCCACTGCAAGAATATGGGGTAGCAGAGACCATCATCAACCAAGAGGGAAGAGAGATGAGGTGAGGAAGTGCAAGACTGGGCCACTCTGCAATCAGAGGAACCCCTAGCCTCGGGGTCATCATAAAGAGAGTGTCCTCCTGGAACAGGTTCCAGGGATGTCACATCAGCTGTCTTCTGAGGCCTCTCCCACTGCCCATTACACACACCTCAGAGGTTAGACTTCCTCCATTTTCAATCTTTTTCCCAAGTATAGGCAAAAGTCTTTCCTTTCTTTCGCCTTAGCATGGGGAAAATGAACATCAATTTAAGAAATGCTTACTGAGTAAAAATGGACAAAACCAGGGAAACCAGCATTCAGCCACCTAGTTCCAGTGTAGTCCTGGCTCCCTGGGACAGTAAACACTGACTCATTATAAATGAGGTCTCAAGGCAAGAGGGTACTACAGGATCCATCCTGTTCTGACTACTGAACAGACATCTTTTATAATGAACATGCCAGGTTCCTTGTGAACATCAAGATCCAGGCTAATCCAGGCAGCTTCCTTAACCCACAGGGCTGTAGCTTGACACTTTAATGAGCACCACTGTTTCACAGTCACAGGGTGAAGCCCACATATACACATGGCGGGTGCTTTCTTCTCAGAGGTGTCTTCTGTGTGGAATCCTACAGAGGCCTTGACAGCAAGAACTGTTGAGGGTTTAGAAAAGGATAGTGGCAGGCTGGGGTTTGGCTCAGTGGTGGAGACATTGGTTTTGAGGTCAAGGTGCTTGGAGTGTTCTGTGAGTTCTGCTCTGAGGCTGCTATTGATGCCCATGAGCCTTCCTTTCCTGATTGCTCCATCTCTAGCTGCCCATTCCACACCCTGGCTCCTCTCCCCAGGAGTTCCAGGATGGGGTGGGAGACCTTCAGCTTCCTTTGCCTTCCAGGTTGTCCTCAAGGCCAGGTTGATGGAACCTCCTCATTTCTGAGCTCATTGTCTTTAAGAGGCAACAAAGCAACTGGAAGAAGTCAGAAAAACTCCAGAATTTGCCCCAGACTCAGTCCTTTAGGGCCATGAGCACAGCATCTTTTCCCCAGGCTCCTAGCACTATACCAGCTTCTTTAGAAAGTTCAAACAAAGGGAGCAGAGAGCAATGTCACAGAAATCATGGAAATCCAAGGCAAGAAGGGGATGGTTGAAAGCACCCCACCTTCCAAGTAAACTGTGGACCAAAGCCCCCTCCTTGGTTTCCAGTGGGAAGGTCTGGGGGCATTTTGCTATGACATTGCTATGGAGGGATGTGGCTGGTGGAGGTGTGATTAACGAGTGGCTGGCTGAGTAATGACAGGTGAGCAAGGATATGCTGCACAGTGTTACTTGGGATCCGGGCTATGGAGGGGGCAGGGAGATGCCAGGGGATTCAGGATTTTGGAAAATCACCTTCATTTTCCTTCGTGTGTTATTGTTCACCCTCGTTTTTCCCTGGGAGAGTCTGCTGCTGGGAAGGGGCTCATGGAGAAGGAGAGCACACCACAATGACATGGGATGAGAGGCCGCTTGAGCTGTGGACACCTCCTGCCTCTGCCACTGGAGGCGTTGGCTGGTTGGTGCTGCATACAGGCTGGGCCAGCACTGTGATGTAGGTAGTGCAGGGAGTTCTCAGTGCAGAGCCTGGTGCTTGTAGGGCTGTGCACAGGTGTCGGGGCCTGGGAGGTCACTTTGATGTCTTCTTTAGAGACCTGCTTCCATCTTTCAGGAGACACAGCTGTTATACCTACCTCAATGAAGTGAGTTTGCTCAGCAACCTCTTCACACTGATGTCTGACAGATGCTGTGGTTGAGTGTAGAGTAACCACATTTGAAGTCTGACAAACCCACAGCATGTGCCAGGAATAGCCACAAGAAGGCCTGATAGTTCTGTCCATCTTCCCTGTAATCCAGGAATGGGACCTTGACTCCTAAGGCCATCTGGAATTGGGGTGTCTGAGCCTTGGTTTTCCCAAGGTAAATTTGGGGGTCTCATTAACCAGCAAAGCAGTTGTATCTCTGATATTAAATAAGCCGGCCACCCCTGGGCCACTGGGATCTAATTGTTCAAAGAAGTAGGCTACTGCTGTGAGATGGATCCAAATTTGGGGGTTGGCACTCCTAAAGCAAAACACAGCCTTTTGTGTATCTACTTGTGAAAGGATTTTGTAAGTCACAGAAGGCCCAAAGTGGGGCACAGCCCAGCTCCAACTTTAATTGGTCAAAGACCCTTCAAGGTCTGGTAGTCAGTGGCAGGCTCTTTCCTTCTCCTGTAAAGGTTTTGCTTTTCCATAATTAGGAATCCATAAATGTTTTGCTGTTCCATAATTAGGAATCTGTAGCAAAGTGAATGCCTTGTTCTGAGGGCAGTCCTACCTGAACTTGGCTTCTGACTAAGGAGGTGTTTGCTTCTGATTTTATCACTAGGTTCCTTCCAAACAGAGGCAGAGGACATTCTGGGACCCAAAGAATGGAGATAATTTGATAACCAATTTTGCAATTAAGGCAAAAAGCAAAGCATGTCACCTTAGGCTTGCCATCCACTCCTGTCATGGGTCACTGCTGGCTTGACTAAGGTCCAACAGACTGAGTTGGGACAAAACAGGCAGCTCCAGCAATAGCCAGTACTTTGGTTTTCTTACCTTCCATGTGAAGGATGGCCAAGGCTCCTCTCACAAGAGGCCCACCTGGGCTTCTGGAGCATCATGGTGTCATTCCATAGTGGTCATTGTCCAATAGTGCCAACAAGGGCTCTGGTTTGCATTGCCACTTGGTGTCCCCAACAGGAAAATCCAGAACACCCATATTCACTGTAGCCTTTCTTAGAGCTCTAGGCACACAGATATGGCCCCTGGGGTTGTTAAAATTCTGAAATTCTGGGATGGCTCTAGTTAGGATGGCTCTCAGGGGGCTGGGCCAGCCTGGGGTAGACTAATTCTGTTTATTTTAGTCCCTGGTCCTCCCAGTTTGCCTCCTCTGCCTTGTCCTGTTATTAAACACCTTAAAGTCCCCAGCAACAGAGTAGCAGTAATTTTTGTCCTGACAACAGTGATGAAATCCAGGCCTCTCAGAGGTCTCCCTCTGTGGAGTTAGGGTCTGTGCCATTGTGTTTCCTGGAAGCTCCTGTGAGCCTTTTTAGAAATGCAGCTGGACCCCCAGCCTCCTTGAGTTGTCACTAGATTTTGATATAGTTTAGTTGGTTTTCATGGAGAAAGCCCTGCACTTGGGGAGACTCCTCCAGAGGGAAGCCTCAGCAGCTGCTTCTCAGTGTCCCAGAATCAAGAGCCTCTCCATTTCCCTTGCTTTCCAAAGGGAGGTCCAGCTGTGAAATGCCAACCTCCTGCTTCTAGAGGCCAGGCCTGAGTCGGGATGGTGAGTGCAGGTCAAGGCCTGAGAACTGTGTTGGTCCCACTCACTTTGACTTCTCCTAAATAGAGGCCCAGGGTAGATTTTGGAAGTAGCTAGCTGTGGCCTTCCCCCACCTTACAGGACAACAACACTGAACCATCTGTCCTGGCCTCCCTGTTTGAACTACTCACTGCTTCCCAGGCCTTTCTCAGCCTTACCAGTAGGTTGGGAGGTCTGAAGAACTTGCAGGACTGCCGCCTTCAGCACTTGTCAAGGGACAGCCCCAGGGGAATCGCTTCCTGATTTCTCTGCTGTTTTCCTCTCTATATAGTTTCCTATAAAATCCTGTCTTTTTGTTGCATTTTCAAACCATGTTCATGCCATGAAAGAGAGATGGCCTAGATCTGCAAGATGCTGTTGCCCTGCCACCAATCCAGGAATTCACATTGGCTTTAAGCAAAGTTAATCTTCAAATAAAGGACTTACACTATTGATTCTTTTTTTAATTAATTTTTTTAGTTGTAGTTGGACACAATACTTTTATTTTATTTATTTATTTTTATTTGGTGCTGAGGCTTGACCTAGCGCCTCACATGCACTAGGTGAGTGCACTCTGCTGAGCCACAGCCCCAGCCCCGACTCTACTGGTTCTTTTTAGGTACACATGACAGGAGGATTCATTTGGATGTAATTACAAAAGCATGGGATGTAATTTGCTCTATTTTGGCTGCAGAACTTACCCAGGCCCTCCTCTCCTCTCTCCCTGTCTCCTTCCCTCTACCCTCCTGATCTTCAGCTGTTGAGGGTTTTCCTTTCCATCACTGTTGTGAATTCACTCTTTCATCTTGGGCAGGGCTGTGTGCTCCCCTGTGGTTCAACCTCCTTGCCTTCATTTCTACCCCAGTGTCGCCTGTGCTTAGTACACATGTCTGGGAAACCCAGGGCCTTGGGATCAAGCCAGCCAGTTTTGAACCTTTGTCATTCTGTTCTTGTGTTAGCAGGTGCTGTAGGAAATACTGTCACATCCTAGTCAAAGGACTATTCATTTTCAAATGGAAAAGCCTGATATATGAGCCAGCAACAGCTACCTGCAGCAAGAAAAGAGGACAACCCCATCCCTCTGCTCCGGGTCCCCAGAAGTCACAGACGTGAGTTATGGCTTCAAAGTACAGTAAGCTGCAGCTGGTGCAGCACAAGCCAGGAAGCTGGAGAGAAGATACTAGGAGTACTCTCCATGCCACCCGTTATCAGGATTCAGAAGACACTGTAAGTGGTGGCAAAGTGGGAGATAAGGGAGGACAGGAGAAGAAGAGCATGTCACATGTCACATCCTAGGACTGTCCACCTGGGCCTGCAAGGTCTTGGGTGATCAGTCTTGCCTCCTTGTGGTAGCTTTCTGGGTGGAGAACCGTGGAGAGAGTTGATGAGTCAGGGGCCTTGACATTTTCCAGCGCCCCAGAGGCCTCAGTACCACAGAGGACCCCCTCACACCTGGGACTCCAATGGGGCTGAGACAGGAGAATGGGAGAAAAGTACAGAGAAGGAGAAACACAGAAGAGAAAGGAAAGGCAGAATCAAGAAGATGGAGAAAGAGAGGGGAGCCCTGCCTACAGGACCAGGGAGAAACCAGGGCTCACATGTCATGTGTCCCTTTGTTATAGTCACATGTTACTAGAAGTAAGGTGTTCCCCAAGAGCTTATGTGTGAGACAATGCAAGAAGATTCAGAGAAGAAATGATTGGGTTGTGAGAGTCTTAATCCAATAAGTGATTAATCCCCTGATAGGGATTAACTTGGTGGTAACTGAAGTGGTGCAGTGTGGCTGGAGGAAGTGGACATTGAGGCCTGGCTTTGGATATATATTTGTATCTGGAGAGTGAAGTCTCTCTCTGTCTCCTGGTCACCATGACCTCTTCCACAATGATGTCCTGCCTCACCTTGAGCCCCAAGGAATAGAGCTGGTCTTCTATGGACTAAGACCTCTGAAACTGTGAGTCCTCAAATAAACTCTTCCTCCTCTACAGCTGGGCTTGTCAGATCCTTTACTCACAGCAGGAACAAAGCTAATTGAAACACCCTCTCCTGTTCAGGAGAAGAGATTCAGACAACCACCCAAAGTCCCACAGGTTCTGCCCTGTACCTCTCAGTGACCTGCAGGTTACACCAATGCTGCCAAACACAGGATATTTTGACCTGATGGCAATGAAAACAAAACCAAGTCAGGGGAGCAAACATGCAGTCTAAGAATTTACCAGGTTCTCTTGCAGGAAGGGAGATGCAGCTTGGACAGGGGGAATGTCAGCCTTCCCCTGAACCAAAAAAGCGAGCTCTTTTTTTCTTGTCACTTGAGGGTGAGGTGTCAGTGGGCTCGGGGGTACTCCACCCCAGTACTTTGCACTTTGCCAAGCAAGTTCCTGCCACTGCTGCAGAGAACACCATGGGGCCCTCGCTCAGCCATGCTGGGCTGATGCTAGTTGGGTGGCTGGCAGCAGGGCTTCAAGAGTAGTTGTGGGGCCACAGGCTCAGGCCCAGGAGTGCATTTGCCCTCTGTCCCTGTGATATTCCCTGGCACTGATCCACAATTATTACTGTATTCAAACAAGATTTCAGAAAAAAATTCACTTAAAGCCAAGAAGGAAGAAGGTAATGAATTGTGTAATCTATGCTTTTAAGGTTAGTTAAAACATTTAATTGCATTTCTTCCTATATCGTGGTCTACATCTAAAAAACTGCAAGAAATTTAATATGAGGTCCTCTAATTTTTAGAGAATTTTACTCCAACATTAGGTCTCACGTGGATCCTCCATATTTTAACTCACTGAATTTATGCCAATGTCTTTGAAGATAGCTTTGCAGAGAGGGGTTACTGATGTGGAGGACCCTGTGTTCTCTCATGGACTGGAGGCATGAGAGATCAAGAAGGATCCCTGGAGTTCAATCAAATCTGAAATAAGAATAAGGAAATCCATTGCTCACCTCTATTATTTTCTCTGTGACTGCCCTGTGGCTGGCCTCTAGGGTCCTTGCAGCGATCTCCCTTGGCTCTTGGTGATGCAGCTGCCCCTGATGCTTTTCAGATAGATCTGTGTTTCCCTCCAAGTGGAGAATCAAAGCCTCTTCCAGGCTCTTTCCTGTTTGGTTTCACCAAAGAAAGTTTCTGCCTGTCCTCAGGGTGGGGATATCAGCATCAATGTCAGGAGAAGTTTTGCGTTGGTTGGGTTGCTTGGATTGCAATCTGGGGGAGTTCACATGCAGTCTTTGAAATTCTGATTATGTCAAAAGTGGAATGACAGGTGAGAAGTAAAAAGACCTTCACCACAGTGGCCTTGACTCCACAAGGCCCAGCCATGCTTAGCCCTTAGCTCCCCTCAGCCCAGCCACATGTCCTCATCTGGGTTCTGGAGGCTGAGCGTCCTCTTGTCTTTCATGCAGCCTTCATTCTCTCTGCCCTGTCCCTGGGCTTTTTCATTATGGCCCACAGAGTGTCCCCTTCTCACCATTCACAGCTCACTTGAGGGTCCCCTGTCCTGAGAGGCCTCCTGACCAGTCCTGAGTCTCCCCTACAACAACCCTGGGCCCATCACTCAGGTTCCTTCTCCCCAGCACTTGCCAGCATGGGGGAGAAGCTCCCTCATGTATGCACTTGTTTGCCAACTATCTTCCCACATTAAACTCAGCTCCATACAGTAGGGTTGTGAATCCTCCATGCACAAGGATTAAGATAACACAAGGCCATCAGGGTGGGTTTCATCCATGAGGACAGATGTCTTTACAAGAAGGGATGAGAACACCGATTCTTGGAGACTGGGGAAAATAGCTCAAGGACACAGAGAGAATATAGCCATCTACCAGCCAGGGAGTTAGGGCCCCTGATGAGGTGGGTCTCCCAGTATTCTGAGTTATAGCTTTGGCTTCCAGGGCATTGTACACAAGTGATATCTCGGAGCTTGGGAGACTGAGGTGGGAGGATCACTTGAGTCCAGGGGTTCAGAATGCCTGGGCATCATGGTGAGAGGCTGCCTCAAAGAAAAAACATATTATTTAAGCCATATAGTCCATGATGCCTGGCCATAGCCACCTGGAAAGCCAGCACCATGCCCTGTGGTGGAAAGTGATAAAATAGCTTTTCTTGCCAGTGGAGGCTCATTCAGATGTGTTTTCACCTCCCTGTTCCTTCTCTCTTTCATTTTTTTTTCACTGCAAGTTTGGGACTTGCAGGAGTCCAGGCTTTTAGTTTGGGGATGGATTAATTTGTTGGTGACACTATCTGGCAGATGTATCAGACTCTGGAACTTGCTCTGGATTTGAGGTTCCCTCTTTGGGAATTTCCCTTTGAGATGGTAGGTCTAGAGAATGCTGTTAGTCAAAAGGAAAGATACAGCTAAGACTCCTCTGTTCCCTGAGGTCCTCTCCTCTGAGGCCTATACTTCCTGGATCAGTCATGACTTTTCCACTTTAATTCTTTTGGGGTGCAAGAAATTCTAGAACCACCTGATTTCTCCCAACAGTCTACAGGGCACAAAGCTCGACACAGCTCAGCAGCAAACAAATTTTCTTCCCTGTTTTGGTAAAGAAGGATTCTGCTTTTAACTAAAGATTAGTCAGTTCCATGAATCCTCCACATTTTCTGTTCAGATTCAACTTAAATGGGAAATTTGCAGAAGGATATCTTTTAGGGCCTTCTGGGAGTTTCTTCCAGATTTTCCAAATGCATTATCTTTGCAGAGCACCCTTCTTTTACTTTCTTGCCCAGACTTACTTCGGGTTGGCAATCTTATGTGCTTTTCAATCTACCCCTTGATTCTCACTTGCTAATTGCAAATACATGCTATTAAAGAAAACTCATAGAAAGGAGAGAGCCCATCTGTGACTCAAATGAGAAAAAGGAGAGAGTGGGTATTTCCAATGCCACATAAAAAGAAACTTAATTTTGCCAGCTTCATGTTGCATAAAAATACGGAGAGATAAATTTTATTTTGCAGCAGGGCTGGGTTGTAGAGCCAAAGTCTATAACATCAGATAGAACACCTCTATCACTGAGCTGGTTAATAAAACTCCTAATAGGATTTGTTGACTGAAAGAATGACAGACCAAGCCACAGAAAGTTTATTTATTCACTGTCTGTATGTAAATTTTGCTGTTATGGAAATTGTGTCAGGAACTGTACTGCAATTATATAGCACACAATATACTGTAATATTTGAGTTAAGATTCACAAAAGCTGCCTGTGTATCTGAACACACATGTGTACAATCTTGTTGCTTTCTGGAAGCATCTCAGTCTCAGACTCAGGACCCAACTTGTGATCAAAGTGGACAGACTCATTTGCTAAAATGTTCTCACTGGAAGACTAAGATATTGAACTCAGTTTTAAAAAGAACAGAGGTGCCTTATTATTAACTTTCAGGGTCTTGTGCCAATTTGTCTTTTGGGGACTCCCCAGGTGACTATGAAGAGGTCTGTTTTATTGCTCAAGGACACATATTTTTGAAGTTACTTATACTCAGTCCTGGAATAGAGAAACACCCTTCTTTGCTTTTTATTCTGAAA
Source organism: Marmota flaviventris (assembly GCF_047511675.1). Taxonomy (NCBI): domain Eukaryota; kingdom Metazoa; phylum Chordata; class Mammalia; order Rodentia; family Sciuridae; genus Marmota; species Marmota flaviventris. The sequence goes on along the minus strand of NW_027288296.1, from coordinate 2,784,697 downwards.
GAAACTGAACCCACTTGGAGAAATTAAATCAGGTTTCAGGTATATGTGATGCCAGCTATGTTACATTGTTAGCCTTGTGTGGCAGCAGCTTGCTCTGCAGCTAGGAGCTGCCAGCTGTCTTTATGTAGCACACATTCCCCTGTATCAACAGGTAGAAACTTTGACATGCCACAGTTGTGTGTTTTTTAAAGTGATCAGAGTCCTTTATTAAGTGAGGCTGAAGGTGGATTTGAATGCCAGGCTGGTGTCCACCATGTAAGGCAAACGTTCCTGGCTCCAGGGATGACTTTGCATCATGGGTCAGCCTCTTCACTGACACTAGGGATTTTATTAAACTCAGCTCAGCCATGTTTTAGAAATGTGTTCTGGGGTTCGACCACTCACTGAAGAGTGGCAGCCCAGTCTAACTCTGTGAGCATTATGGCCACTGTGCTTTTATGACTTTTGCTCTCTGCCTTCTCTCTGCTTGAAAACACTCTTTGTTCAAGGCTTCCCTTTCCCTGCAACTCTGTGAATGTCTAGTGGTAGAGACAGAGGAGACATGGAGGTGAAGGCAGGGGATGTGGTTTCATTTTTTATGACTGAGGAGCAACAGGAGTTTTTCAGCAGCATGATTCCCTCCAGGTGTGTTTCCTGTTTCACCATCTGAGCTGCTGAACAAACTCAACCTGGATTGGACTTCTCTGTGGTTCCAGCCACTCTCCTATTAGCTGAACTGAGAAGGTGCTGAGAGAATCATCCCGACTTGTAGCTCAGAGATCCTTTTTGTGCAGCTGCAGGGGTGTAGTAGTGTGTGAGGCCAGTTGTGAAGCTAGTGACGGGCATTTCCCAGAGTTCAGTAACTCTGTGCCACCTGCTCTTCCCTGCATCCACCCAAGCTACTCTCCATCACAATATTCATTTTAACAGACATGCATTTTAATGAATTAATTTATCTTTAAATTTCATATTACTCTCTGAGGAAAACCAATCTCCTGATCTTCTGGCTTTATTTTTTTTAAGAGAGAGAGAGAGAGAGAGAGAGAGAGAGAGAGAGAGAGAGAGAGAGAGAGAGAGAGATTTAGTATTTATTTTTCAGTTTTCGGTGGACACAACATCTTTTATTTTTATGTGGTGCTGAGGATTGAATCCAGCGCCCCGCATATGCCAGGAGAGCGCATTACTGCTTGAGCCACATGCCCAGCCCTGGCTTTATTCTTTTTCTGGTGGGCTGAGCACATTCCATCTGTCAGCGACTCCACAGTGCCTTGACTCTGAGGCTCATTAGTTCTCTCTGTCAAAAGGCAGGGTTTGCAAATGTCAGTGAAGTTTAAAGCCATTAACACCCACTGGCACCTCTGCAACTGGTTCAGTCAGAGGATTTAAATAGATGAGTGGCCTTCCTGCTAAGCCTCTTTTGCCTGATATTTAGCATTATAAAATCATCTTACCACCTGAGATTTCCTCATGGACCCTTAGAGTGTCTTTCACACACCCTGGAAACACTGCTCTCTCCCAGCTAAAAGATATTTTAATTTTTTTTCATATTAAATTATTTCCTTTTAAAATTTTAATTTAATGGACAGTTAATGATTGGATATAATTGGGGGCTTCAATGTTATATTTGGATGTATGTTTACAAGGTGTAATGATCAAATCAGGATGATTAATAAATCTATCACCTCACTTTTTCAAATACTTTAAATTGTTTATTTTGTGTGGTAAAGACATGTAAATCTACAGTTCTGAAGCACATGATGCATTATCATTCATTAGAGTTGCCTTCCTGTGCTGTGGTCACTGAGGCTCACCAGCCATCCAGCTGGACTTTGCTACTCTTGCCCAGTATCCCTCACCATGCCCCTGGAAACCCTCATTCTAATCTCTGCTCCTGTGCATTCAGCTGTTTTAGATTCCCCATGTATGTGAGCTCATACTGGCTTTGTCTTCTGTGCCTGCTTCTTTCACTAAAACTAAATAATATTCATATTTTATAAATTGAATGAGATGCCAGAATTTTAGAATTAAGATGAAAGCTTAACATTTTTTCTTGTTTTTTTGAAATTCTCTGTTCCTTCCCAGCAACTACTGATGGGGTAAAAAATGTGCATGGCCTCTCAAGAGTTGAAGCCCACGTGTAGGGGACATCTTGAGCCTGGCCATTACTTTCCCATCACACAAAAGATGGAACTGGAGCACCTCAGGAACCCACTGCTAGAGGTGATGGTTGACCTTGGACTTCTTTACCATTGACAGGCTACATGATAACAGGTGCTAATGACATCTGTGTTGGACATTTTGCAACTACCAGGCTGAGGTTTCCAAGGCTTTATTATTGTGACTTTCCTGTATTTTCTAATGGAATGGGTGCCTGAAAGAAATAAGATGAACTTACTTAAATCAGGCTCCAATAAATGCCAGGGTCTTACACTGAGTGACCTGTACTAATGCATCTGTGGGAGACCTATTAATTTCTTAATTTAACAAATATTTGAGTGTCTCCCATTTCCCAGGCATTGCTTTTGCACTGACTGTGGAGTGGAAGGATGTGGTTATCTGAGTTTCAGGAAACTTATATTCTAGTAGGAAAGACATGGAGAAATCTCTGGTTTTTTTTTTTTTTTTTTGATGTCCATATTTTCTGAGCCCAACAGGTGCTTAAGTACTTGTTGATGTTTAATAGAGCAAGAGTGCAGAGGGATCCACAGCAGGAGGTAGGCAAGGTTAGATGACTGGAATGGATGAAAGGCCAGACCAAGCTGTGGTCTGGACATGCACAGGCACTGGGGTAATTGGTACTTTTGAATACTGGAAAGTGGCATACTGAGATTGAAGTATTGTATGTATAAAGAATAATGTTGTAGCAATGACTACTAATGAAAAATGCCCGACCTACTTGAGAAAATGAATAGATTCTGCTTGTCTTTGCACCAGGCAGAGTGATGATTTATTTGATCAACATTGGTCTTGTTTGAAACACATCTTGAGCTCTCTGAGATCTTAGGCTTCTTTAAATTTTATTTCTCTGGACAGGCAGTATTTGCAGGCTATGTCTAAAGACTATCAGAAGTGGTTGTGTACATTTAAGGAATCTGGAGGATAGGGTGGATACTGTCAAAGCAAGAGGGTCCTGAGCTTTTTTGGCTTGAACATTTAGAGAGAAGTTTTGAATGTGAACACCCAAATTGGTTCTCTGGGTTATTGAATAATTAAGAATAGTTTGGTCCCTGGTCTGTGTGCAGATGATGGACTTTGGCCTTGCAGGAAGGCCACTCAAGGCAATGTCAACCGGTGCTTGGTTTCCTTGGTCTTTGTGTGCCCCCATGTAGATTAGAACCACCACACTGTGCCATTCCTCAGTGATCTTTTCTCCTACTTTAGGCTGAAAGCTACTGTTGGTAACTCTTGTGGCTGCAATAGCAGATATAGCTTTTATAATCTTATTTGTAATCTTAGTTTGTAAATATCACCGACATTGTTGTAGGTAGTCATTCATGGAGCTGCTGTGACTGGATCAGGTAGGACATTGGAAGTCTGGAGTAAAAAATGATAATCACTCCTAAGAGGCTTATCCTTGAGATGGAGAAATACCTATCTCCATCTGTCTGTCCTTCTGTTTGACTCTATCCATCCATTCAACTACCATCCATTTATCATTCATCCATCCTTCCATCTACCATCCATCTATCCATCCTTCCATTCATCATCCACCATTCATCCCTCTATCCACCCATTTATCTATCCATCCATCTTACACCATCCATCCATCCATCCACCATTAAAGTTTTCTGTCAAGTGTGGTCTCAGGAGGTATGCCTTAGACTGTAAAAATGGAGAAAAATTGTCCTGGAGAATAGGCAGAAGGACAAGGGCAGGAGATTCTCTGAGACCACCTATGTAGAGGGGCCCCAGCTGCAGCTCTGCTGCCCAGTGGTGTGAATGACATGAGAATGGCAGGTCCTGTTGCCAGAGAGCTGCTTCCTTTCCAGGTTGAAAGGGGCCTGATGCCACTCAGAGGGGCAGCCTCTGGATTGAGATTTGTGAATGTGATCACTAGGTTCCCAGTCTCTACCTGCTGGGAGCCATTAGCCAAGTATGTATGACAATTTCCTTGCCAGCGTACCCCATGTTGCAGTGACATTGAATGTAGGTGACCTTGCTCAAGGACCAGGGCGGATTAGGGTGTTCCCGGTTTAAGATAATCGGGTTTAGGGCATTCCCAGTTTAGGTTCCAGGTTTAAGGTTTAAGATTATTCCTGCTGGGAATAGGGCGTATCCTGCTGCCTGAGTTCCCCTTGAGTTCTCACGGGACTTAGACAGTATTTTTGGGGAGACAGAAGCCCAGTGGAGGTGGATTTGGGCAGAGAACGTGGATTTGGGCAGAGAACGTGGATTTCCCCAGAACGTGTTTGTAGATGGCTGGTGTGAGTTCGGGAATAAAGAGTTGCTGTTTGAATCTACAAGCTGTGTGGTGGCTCGTGATTGTGTGCCCAGCCAGACTGCGGCATTTTTGCCCAGCCAGACTGCGGCATTCATTAGCCCAATGTCTCCCTCTACGGCATCGTGGGCAAATACCCAGTATTCTATTCCTGCAGTACAACAGGCTTTAGATGCCAGGCCAAAAACATGCTATGATTGTGAACAAACAGGACATTTTAAAAGGAATTGCCCCATAGGAGGAGGGTTTAACAAAAGTAGGTATCAAAGTGCTGTCCAGGAGGGACAGCACTAATAAAGCATGCATGGTGGATGTAGCATGGTGGGTGCTCTGAAGGAAAGCAGTTCGTGGAAGCAGCAGAAAGCCTGATCTTATACCCTGGGAGGGCTTTCTGGAGGAGGGACCATCACCTTGAGACTTGAAGGATGGACAGTGAAGGTCCAGACAACCAGGGGCTCCCAAGTGTGAGGGGAAAGGTTCAGAGGGCCTAGAGTGGCCTTGCAAAGGCAGGCAGCAACTGGTGCACACTGAACAGAGCACAGTGGGGGGATTTAGCTAAAGGTGGGCCAGAGGCACCCATGATCAGGAAGCAGGGTGATTTACAGGGAGAAGGATGTCAGATGAGAGGTTCCAGCAGAGCCAAATTCCTGGGGGATGAGCCCTAGTATCTATGTAAACCAGCCTGCCTCTGTGTCCAGCCTCCCTTCACACTGGCTTCCAGCTGGTTCTGCCAGAAGGGGCATAGCACAGGCCCCACAGCAGAAGGCTCCAGTGTGATTTTGAGGATGGCTTGAGCTCCAGCAGACCACCCTGAGGCTGCTTGGGGTGTGGCTAGGAACCTGTGTGCTTCTGGGGACATGCATGGGAGGACAGTGGCAGGGAGCATAGGGACACACACATCCTATGGTGCCAGTCACTTCATGTGACCAGCACCTTGAGACTCCAGTGGCTGGTGAAGTCCACATGGTGGTTGCTGGTCATTTGTAAAAGGGCACAGAAGGGGGAGTTCTGAGTTTATGTTTGGGTGGGTTGATCTTGAGTTTGGCTTGGGCTGTTTTATTTTTCTTGGAAATTCTAGGAGGCAATGTTGGTGTTCCTTTGCCTATGAATTTGGTACTTGGAAGAAAGTTCTGTGCAGTTCTGATGACCATCTTAGTACAGAGGGCAGGTGAGCTGTGAAGGTGTCACGGTAGGCGTGAGTACCCAGGTGTCCGACAGCTCTTCAAGGATAGGAGTGCCTAGAGCACCAGGGCAAAGCCCGAGTGTGTTTGAGTGAGAGAAAGAAAAGTGACAACATTTCACACTGGCTCATGGACTACTTTGAATCACCACAATGAAGTGGTTCTTTCTTGAGCATTTGAAAGTTTATGTCAGCAAGCATTATACAAAGAGCAGGTTGGACAGAAAATTAGTTTAATTGTATAAAAGATCATATTGCTTTGCAGCTATAAATTGATTTTTTCTATCTTAGCTTTGTTTATTAATATTTATTCTTATTGTGATAAATATTGACAGGAGAGGCTCTCTGGCTATTTCCATGGATCCCTTTTACTTAATATTTTCTCTATATATTCATAGAAATGATTGGAACAATAAATACCCACTCACCATCTGTTTTATTTATTTATTTATTTATTTATTTATTTTAATTTTACCTTGAATTGCAGGGGATACACTTGTGTGTGTGTCTTCTGTGGACCTCAGGTGGATTTTGTCTGGTCTTCTGAGTGGTGAAAATTTCAGTGCCTAACTGTTTTTGCTAGTGAACTTTCAATTTCAAATAGAATAAACCCAACCCAATGTGGCTTAAGGGAATTTCCTGGCACATATAACTGAAAAGCTCAAGGATAGCCTCAGGTCTGGCTAGATCCAGGTGTTCAGAGATATGGCCAGAAAGTGATCTATGTCCATCTGTTGCCTTTGTGTTCCTCTGTTGGCTTTAGTCTCTGGCAGGTGCTGGATACTTGGAGCAATCATTGCTTTGTAGAAGGACAACTGAGCTCAACAATTCCTGACAAGTTCTGGTCCCCTGTCTCTTTGTGAGTCAATCAACTGTGGCCAGAAGATGAAAAATCTGATTGGCTTGGGTGATTGCACAGTTCCTTCTTAGACCAGTCTCTCTCCATAAAGATGCTGTGCTTTGGCCACACATGTCAATCCCAGAAGCTGGAGTACAGCCGGCCCAGCCTGAGCTGCCTGGAATGCACAGGGTGCCCCTCCCCTGGGAAGCCCTGGTGCTGAGTCGCTGGGTGTGGGCAGGTGGCACTGTTCCCAAGGGCCCTCTGTTTGGAGAGACACAGAGCAGGAGCTGTTGATGATTCATGAGAGATTCTCTCCAGGTCTGTGTGTCCCTGAGGCAGGGTGGGACTGAAGGTGACTGAAGTGTGGCAGGTGGGCAGGAATGGCTTCTGAGGGGGCAGCTCCTGGACCCCATCACCCACCATGATAAGCCTGTGTGGTACAGATTGCCTGGCAGAGTCTGCAGTAAGTTCTTTGCACATAAGATCCTGATCCTTGAAGAGATGCTGAGAGGTACCTGTTGCTTCCAACATCCCAATTTTACAGATGAGGCATTGGAAGGCCAGAGGTGTGGTAATTTTGATGGCTTTATGCTGGAGTCTGACCTCAAGGCAGGTGTGTGGTCCCAAACCTAAGCTACTCGGCTGCCTCTGGGAATGGCCATTCCCACAGCAAAAAGTAGGTAGTCAACTCCTGGTGTGTAGCAGGGTCTTGGTGAACAGACATCAAAGTAAAACACATGGTTTAGTGTTGTTCCTGAGTTCTCCCGAGCTGCACCCGCCACATTTGACTTTCTCAGATGGACAGTTAGGCTGAGTGGTGAGACCAGAGCTGGCAGCCCCTCCTAGGAGCCAGGGCACTTTTGGGGTCCTCACCTGTACCCGGATCCCTTCCTGCACTACCCTGGAGCTGCACTCTGGCCTATCCAGCTCATCTTTTTGGCAGATGCATTTTCTCAGCTCCCATGGTCTGCTGGTCCTCCTGGTCCCTTTCCAAGTCAGAGGCCAAAAATTTACATCCTCAAGGTTCTCTGCTTCCTGGGCAGGAACCTACAGAAGGAAGATCCACTGGGCCAGGACTTCCTGGCAGGTGTGAAGAGAGATCTCCCCGCCTGCTCTCAGGGCTCCTTACTCTGCCCTATCATCTTTCAAGTTTATATCCCATTTTGAAAGGCACACCTGGCAGGACCCACCTTGCCAGCCTCCATATCCCTATTGGGATGCAAGTGGCTCTCTGCTAATTGATCATAGGCAGAGTGGTTGGCCAAACAGACAGAATCTCTATGCTCCCCTTAACCAGAGCAGAGGCACTGCGCCTGGGGCTGGGCTTAGATCTGGGGCTGTGAAGTGATCTCACCTTCCTCCCACATGATGGGATTCCCTTAAATGTGCTCCAGATCACACTGCCTGGTGAGGGCTGCCTGGAGCCCATGGCAGAGTCACCCCCTGAAGCCCATGTGTCCTCTTTACCAGCCCAGTCTCAGCTCTGGAGGGTGGACACAGAACTCTGAAATATCCCTGGTGGCACCAGTGATCCTGTGTGCTTCTGAATCTGAGGATCTCTGGTCCATGGGATCCCTCCCTCCCTACAGTGTTGGTGACATTCCTTACTGGGGCCTGGGGGGAGGGCTCAATGGAGGTGATGGTCACTGATGCCTGCCCCAGGTATGTGAGGGCAGCCCCTGGAGGCCCTGAGACTGAGAAGAGAGGCCAAGGCTCAGGATTGCACAGGGGGGACCACTGGGGCACTTCCTGCTGGGACCATCATCCTGGGCGCAGCAAGCCTAGTGGGTCCCTTAAATCTGGGTAAGAAGGAGGGCTGTCTACATGTTGCTGGTGCATGGGCAGGGGTTTCCAAGGGGTACCTGGTCCAGGTTCTTGGCATCCCAAACAAAGAATGGAGTAAGATGTGGGGCTGGTGGGCAAAGCTAGTGGGGGTTGATGAAGGGGAAAGTCCACACTGTTGCCCCAGAAAATGCTGAGCATGTAGCTCAAGGCCCATGGACACAGTGAGCTCCTCTGTGCTGGGATGTGCTGGTTCCCCTTTTCCCCCAGCAGATCTGGGGATAATGTGCACTGATCGATCACCTCCTGAACTTGATATGAATGCTATAGTGCCCATGAATTTTTCCCCCAGCGAAGGCACAGGAGAGGCCCATAGCTCAGGGCTAACCATGTATGTACAAGCAAGCTGCAGGTCAGTGCCTCGGGCCATGTCATGCCCAAGATAGGGACGACCCCCTGCAGGGTCTTGACCTGAGGGTCATCATCTGACTTCCTCCCTTAACCACAGATGCCTCAGTTCCCCTCACAGGAAGATTCTAGCTGGGGCAGGGGGGGGTCCTGGCCCTGCCTATCCCAGTCTTCTACACCACACACAGGACTGATGTGCAGGTGACCTCTTCTTGACTGAAACCCACCTCAGGTCACCTTATGGGAAAGTCAGACAGTCAGACTCATGCCTTAGCGAGGCTGGCAGCAAACTCCACCCAGCACACAGTGGTTTTGTCAGCATTTATGGTGCTGGGAAATGACCTAGGTCAGTACCCCTGGGGCACTCTGGGGCAACCATGTTGTTATGTCTCCACATGTCATGTAAGCTGAATCCATAAGGTCACACCTACCCAGACATGAAGGAGACTAGGGAGTGAGCCCCACATGCACCCATGGGAGAGTATTTCTGGCAGAGGGAACAGCATGTACAGAGGCTCAGAGGCAGGAAGGAAGGTGCTATTTTGGGAAGGAAGGGAGAGTTCTTTTCTTCTCCAAGATAGAATATTCACATATTTTCACACATAAAACATGCATTTTCATGAGCATTGCCATTCAAAAATAGGAGGGTATTATGGGGAATTATTCTTTACTCAGAGAATATTTGCCTAATTAAAATGGGAACCAATCCTTCTCAAAAATAGACCATATATTATGCCATAGGGCAACCCTCAGTAAATATACAGGGTTGGAGATAATGCCATGCATTTTGTCTGATCATAATGGAATGAAACTGGAAATCAATGATAAAAGAAGGAAGGAAAAATCCTACATCACATGGAAAATGAACAATATGTTACTGAATGATCAGTGGGTTACAGAAGACATAAAGGAGGAAATCAAAAAATTCTTAGAGATAAATGAAAATACAGACACAACATATCGGAATCTATGGGACACAATGAAAGCAGTTTTAAGAGGGAAATTCATCGCCTGGAGGTCATTCCTCAAAAAAAGGAAAAACCAACAAATAAATGAGCTCACACTTCATCTCAAAGCCCTAGAAAAGGAAGAGCAAAACAACAGCAAATGTAGCAGAAGGGAAGAAATAATTAAAATCAGAGCGGAAATCAATGAAATTGAAACAAAAGAAACTATTGAAAAAATTAACAAAACTAAAAGTTGGTTCTTTGAAAAAATAAATAAGATCGACAGACCCTTAGCCATGCTAATGAAGAGAAGAAGAGAGAGAACTCAAATTACTAACATACGGGATGAAAAAGGCAATATCAAAACAGACGCTATAGAAATACAGAAGACAATTAGAAATTATTTTGAAAACCTATATTCCAATAAAATAGAAGATAGTGAAGACATCGATAAATTCCTTAAGTCATATGATTTGCCCAGACTGAGTCAGGAGGATACATACAACTTAAACAGACCAATATCAATAGATGAAATAGAAGAAGCAATCAAAAGACTTCCAACCAAGAAAAGCCCAGGACCAGATGGGTATACAGCAGAGTTTTACAAAACCTTTAAGGAAGAATTAATACCAATACTTTTCAAGTTATTTCAGGAAATAGAAAAAGAGGGAGCTCTGCCAAATTCATTCTATGAGGCCAACATCACCCTGATTCCGAAACCAGAGAAAGACACCTCAAAGAAAGAAAACTACAGACCAATATCTCTGATGAACCTAGATGCAAAAATCCTCAAAAAAATTCTGGCAAATCGGATACAAAGGCACATAAAAAAATTGTGCACCATGATCAAGTAGGATTCATCCCTGTGATGCAAGGATGGTTCAATATACGGAAATCAATAAATGTTATTCACCACATCAATAGACTTAAAGATAAGAACCATATGATCTTCTCAATAGACGCAGAAAAAGCATTCGACAAAGTATAGCATCCCTTTATGTTCAAAACATTAGAAAAACTAGGAATAACAGGAACTTACCTTTACATTGTAAAAGCTATCTATGCTAAGCCTCATGCTAGCATCATTCTCAATGGAGAAAAATTGAAGGCATTCGCCCTAAAATCTGGAACAAGACAGGGATGCCCTCTATCACCACTTCTATTCAATATAGTTCTCGAAACACTGGCCAAAGCAATTAGACAGACGAAAGAAATTAAAGGCATAAAAATAGGAAAGGAAGATCTTAAATTATCACTATTTGCAGATGACATGATTCTATACCTAGAAGACCCAAAAGGGTCTACAAAAAAAACTACTAGAACTAATAAATGAATTCAGCAAAGTGGCAGGATATAAAATCAACAAGCATAAATCAAAGGCATTTCTGTATATCAGCGACAAAACTTCTGAAACGGAAATGAGGAAAAACACTCCATTCACAATCCTCAAAAAAAATAAAATACTTGGGAATCAACCTAACAAAAGAGGTGAAAGATTTATACAATGAAAACTACAAAACCCTAAAAAGAGAAGTAGAAGAAGATCTTAGAAGATGGAAAAATATACCCTGTTCATGGATAGGCAGAACTAACATCATCAAAATGGCGATATTACCAAAAGTTCTCTATAGGTATAATGCAATGCCAATAAAAATCCCAACAGCATTTCTTGTAGAAATAGATAAAGCAATCATGAAATTCATATGGAAAAATAAAAGACCCAGAATAGCAAAAGCAATTCTAAGCAGGAAGTGTGAATCAGGTGGTATAGCGATATCAGATTTAAAACTATATTACAGAGCAATAGTAACAAAAACAACATGGTACTCGTACTAAAACAGGCGGTTGGACCAACAGAATATAGGACACAGAGACTAATCCACAAAGCTACAACTATCTTATATTTGATAAAGGAGCTAAAAGCATGCAATGGAGGGAGGATAGCATCTTCAACAAATGGTGTTGGGAAAACTGGAAATACATATGCAACAAAATGAAACTGAATCCCCTCCTCTCACCATGCACAAAAGTTAACTCAAAGTGGATCAAGGAGCTAGATATCAAATCAGAGACTCTGCGTCCGATAGAAGAAAAAGTTGTCTCCGATCTACATATTGTGGGGTCTGGCTCCAAATTCCTTAATAGGACACCCATAGCACAAAAGTTAATAACAAGAATCAACAAATGGGACTTACTTAAACTGAAAAGTTTTCTCTCAGTAAGAGAAACAATAAGAGAGGTAAATAGGGAGCCTACATCATGGGAACAAATTTTTACTCCTCACCCTTCAGATAGAGCCCTAATATCCAGAGTGTACAAAGAACTCAAAAAATTAAACAATAAGAAAACAAATAACCCAATCAACAAATGGGCCAAAGACCTGAACAGACACTTCTCAGAGCAGGACATACAATCAATCAACAAGTACATGAAAAAATGCTCACCATCTCTAGCAGTCAGAGAAATGCAAATCAAAATCACCCTAAGATACCATCTCACTCCAGTAATATTGGCAGCCATTATGAAGTCAAACAATAACAAGTGCTGGTGAGGATGTGGGGAAAAGGGTACTCTTGTACATTGCAGGTGGGATTGCAAACTGGTGCGGCCAATTTGGAAAGCAGTATGGAGATTCCTGGGAAAGCTGGGAATGGAACCACCATTTGTCCCAGCTATTGCCCTTCTCGGACTATTCCCTGAAGACATTAAAAGAGCGTACTACAGGGATACTGCTACATCGATGTTCATAGCAGCACAATTCACAATTGCTAGACTGTGGAACCAACCCAGATACCCTTCAATAGATGAATGGATAAAAAAAATGTGGCATTTATACACCATGGAGTATTATGTAGCACTAAAAAATGACGAAATCATGGAATTTGCAGGGAAATGGATGGCACTAGAGCTGATTATGCTTAGTGAAGCTAGCCAATTCCTAAAAAACAAATACCAAATGTCTTCTTTGATATAATGAGAGCAACTAAGAACAGAGCAGGGAGGAAGAGCAGGAAGAAAAGATTAACATTAAACAGATACATGAGATGGGAGGGAAAGGGAGAGAAAAGGGAAATTGCATGGTAATGGAGGGAGACCCTCATTGTTATACAAAATTACATATAAGAGGTTGTGAGGGGAATGGGAAAATAAACAAGGAGAGAAATGAATTACAGTAGATGGGGTAGAGAGAGAAGATGGGAGGAGAGGGGTGGGGGGATAGTAGAGGATAGGAAAGGTAGCAGAATACAACAGTTACTAATAGGGCATTATGTAAAAATGTGGATGTGTAACCGATGTGATTCTGCAATCTGTATTTGGGGTAAAATTGGGAGTTCATAACCAACTTGAATCTAATGTATGAAATATAATATGTCAAGAGCTTTGTAATGTTTTGAATAACCAATAAAAAAATAAAATGGGAACCAAGATTTCACAAGAATTACAAAAATTAAAAAATGAGAAAAATTTTGATTGGGTGTATTCCTTGAGAAATGAAATTCAGATTATTATAATAAGTTTACTTGATCTTATGTTAAAGAAAACACAGGTTTAATAATTTGCATGTTCTAATATGCAGAACAAAGAATTTATAGCATGCAGATCATCTGTGACTCTTCTTCAATTTTATATTGTCACATAATATTGAATTTTTAACTTCACATTTGACATTGCCAATATGATCATTGAAAGGGTCAATTCAGCAGAAATATTCAAGGGCTTCCGCAGTCCCCAGCAGCTTCACTGTGCCTGGCAGTATAAGCTGCTCTCTTATAAAGCAGTGCTCTCCTTGGTCTTTTCCTCTCCACTTGTTAACTGTCAATGACTCTCCCTTGAGGAGTGACTGTAGACCCTTGCTGCATTCTTGTTGCCAAGCACCCTCCTGGCATGTGTCAATCCTCCAGGATCACAAGACTTGCAATTTCACTTTGCAATAAAGATGCACTGCATGCATATTTTGTTTGAAGCTGCCAGTAAGCAGAGCCAGCACAACCAAGATGGCGGAGATGTCAGAGTAGTGGGTGGGATAGATGCTGCTGTTGTCCAAGGACAATGGCTAAGTGAGGACAGACATTCTTCCTTCCTTCCATCCTCACCCCCCGACTCCATCCTCCCTTCCTTCTTTCCTTTCTTCATTTTTCTTTAAAAGAAAATTCTTGGAATGGTGGTATAAGGATTTATAAGAATTTTTTTATTATAATGGAAGCCATGTTCCTTTTTTTGTGTGCACCAAATGTGGGAGCATATGCAGAGACTTGAGAAATTACATGTAGTTTTTACTTCAATGATGCCAGGACATATATAACAGATGACAGCAATTGGTATTGAGTTGTTAGCAGGGAATTTTTTTGAGAGCATTGTAGTAATTTCTAGTAGTTTCATTCATCCTGACAATGTCATAAATGCATGGGATTTGATTTCAGCTCATGGTCTCCCTTCCCCCATTCTCCTTTCTCCACTCTATAGATGTTTCTCATCTATTTATTTATATTGAGTTGTTCTCTCTACTTACATATAAAGTTGAAATTTCCTGTGGTGTACTTATATATGCACATACATGGTTTTTCAGAATTCACTCCCTTGTCCTGCCCTTGACCACCCCTACTCCCTCTTGGTCTATTTCTACTCCACTGACCTTCCCTGGACACTCTCCTCCCTCTTTCCTTTATTTCACTCTAGTTTCCATATGTGAGAGAAAACATTTGACCTTTGATTCTCTGAGACTGGGCTCATTTTCCTTAGCACAGTGTTCTCCACTTCCATGATTTCATTTTTCCTTATGGCTGAGTACAACTCCATTGTGGGGCTAGAACACATTTTCTTAATTCATATATCTATGACAGGCATCTGGGTTGATTCCATGACTTGGTTGTTGTGATTTGTGCTGCTGTAAACGTTGTTGTACCCACATCATTGTAGTATGTTGATTTTAGTGTTTTTTTTTTTTTTTTTTTTGGATAAATACCAGGGAATGGGATAGCTGGGCCCCATGGTGGTTCCATTCCTAATTTTTGAGGAATCTCCATCCTGCTTCCCAGAGTGATTGTGCTAATTTGCAGCTCCACCAGCAATGTGGAAATGTGTCCTTTCCCCAAAATTCTTCCGAGCATTTATAATTCTTTGTGGTCTTGATAATTACCATGCAGATGGAAGGAGATAAAATCTTGATGCAGTTTTGGTTTTCGTTCCTCTGATTGCTAGGGCGGGTGAGCATTTTGTCATATATTTATTGTCATTTGTTTTTCTTCTTTTGGGAAGTGTCTGTTTAGTTCTTTTGCCCATTTATTGATTTGGTTATTTGTTTTCTGGAGGTAAGTTTTTTGAGTTTTTATGTGTTCTGGGTATTGATCTCCCTCACAGGAGCAGCTGGCCAGGGTCTTCTGCCATTCCATAGGTGCTCTCTTCACACTCTTAGTCATGTCATTAGCTGTGCAGAAACTTTTAATTTGATGTTACCTCACTCACTGATTCTTGTTTTATTTCTTGGGGTGTAGGGTTTTTTTGAGGAAGCTGGTGCTGCATCTGTATGTTGGAGTATGGGACTGTATGTTTTCTTTGAGAAGTTGCAAGGTTTCTGTTCTGATTCCTAAGGTTTGGATCCATTTAGACTTGACTTTTGTGAAGGGTGAGAGACAGGGGTCCAGTTTCCTTCTTCTACATATACATATCCAGTTTTCCCAGCACAATTTGTTAGAAAGACTATCTTTTATCCAACATAAATTTTTGGAAACTTTGTCAAGTATCCAATGGCTGTAAGTGTGCGGGTCTATTTCTGTGTCTTCTAGTCTATTCTATTCATCTTCATGTCTGTTTTTATGCCAAACCATGCTGTTTTTGTAACTACAGTTCTGGAGTATGGTTTGAAATCCTCTACATCATTGTGATGCCTCCTATGTCACTCTTTGTACTTAGTATCACTTAGACTATTCTGTGTATCTTATTCTTTCAAATGAATTTTAGGGCTGTTTTGTCAAATTCTGTGAAAAAAATGACATTTTAATAAGGATAACATTGAATCTGTATATTACTATACTGGTAGTATGGCCATTTTGACAGTACTAATTCTGCCAATACAAGAACATGGGAGGTCTTTTCCATTTTCTAGGGTCTTCTTCAATTTATTTGTTCAGTGTTGCATGATTTTAATTGTAAAATTTTTCACCTTCTTAGTTACATTAGTACTCAAGTATTTTATTTTTTTGAGGTCATTGTGAATAGGATGGTTTTCTTGATATCTATCTTGGCTGAATCAGTGTTGGAGTCTGGGCTTTAATTGCTCCAAACAAATATAACCTAAATTGAGGGAAAATTTGGACCAAGGATTGTGATTAGGAAAAAAAAAATTAACTTGTGTTAAAGAAAGGTGCAAAATGTCAATAGTTTGGCATCGGGCTTATACTTTTGATACACAGCACTCCACTTTAATTATAACTTCAATCTTCTTTGAGGAGCTTCTCTTTGATAACCCTTCATGGATGATTAAAATGGGATTAACTTTGCCCTTGGCGCAGGAATAAAAAATGTATACTCAATAGGATTCATCTCATAAAATTTTGGCTCCAGAATTTTTGTTGTGGGGAAGAGAGTTATGCTTTCTTTCTTTATGGATGTCGGTATAAGATCTGGAGCTGTGGCAGCCACACTGTTACCATGAGAAGCCTCAGGTGTAAATTTAATAGGATCAGCTGCCTGAAAGAAATGGGGGCATCAATTAAACCTCAGTAGTGAGCTGCACTGGAAATGGCTCTATGAATAGAACTTGAGCAGTCATGAAGCAGAGTTGGTGTTTGTGTGTGTGTGTGTGTGTGTGTGTGTGTTTACAATTGCAACCGCTATAAAATTTCTGAGAATTTTCAGATATGCACTGAGGTCTTATGGGTCCAAAGGTTTCAGAGTTTGATGTTCTCTAGAGCAAAATATTTTATGAAAGAAGTGGATTTGCCATACCAAAGTGAGGAGTTTTCCCTGCCTTGGGGTGTGGGAAGAATTTTCTGCCAAGAAACAGGAGGTGGATAAGGAAATCATATCTGGACAGCAGGTGGTTGGGGTGCTGCTGGGGTTTTAGAACAGTTCCCAGGGACCTCAGAGGAGGTGGTTGGGATGTTGCTGGGGTCCTAGAGCAGTTCCCAGGGAACCTCAGGGGAGGTGATTGGGGTGCTACTTGGGTCCTAGAGCTATTACAAGGAACCTTAGGGGAGGTGGTTGGGATGCTGCTGGGGTCTTAGAACAGCTCCCAGGGACTTCATAGAGGTGGTTGGGTGCTGACTGGTGTCCTAGAGCAGTTCCCATGGAACCTCATCAGGTGGGATCAAGTGCTGAGTTTGTCCTCTCTGGGGAGTATCTGGAGGTTCATGTTGAGAAAGTATCAGTAATTAACATGGATCAGTTTCTAATACTCCGTGCAGGGCACATGTGTGCCTCATTTAACATTCACCATGGCAAGGAGGGTGAGTGTCATCACCTACTATTCATGTACATGGATGCCAAGTCCCAGCAGCTCAGCTACACTGCCCAGGTCTCACTGGGAGTCAGCTGAACCCCAACCTGCTCCCAGTGCCTCTGTGATCCTCTCTGGCCCAACTGCCTCCTTCATCCTGCATGACTCCTGCTGTCCTGGGGGCTGGTGGATGGCGTGTTTAGGGCTTCTTAAGCCTGCACGGCAAACTCATACCATTCATTCCTCCTCACCTGCCATGTTGTATTATTTGCATAGTTGTTGTCCCCTAGATATTCTTGGCACCTCCTCTGTGCATCATATGTAAAATAACATGCATGCCAGGACCTGCCCTCTACCTGTTCTCTACTTGCACCACACCTGCCCTGCCCACATCTGCCCTCTTCCTTCTCTGCACCTGCATCCCACAACACCATCGTAGGACTTCATGAAACAGCCCTGCACAAGTGTCCTTCAGCTGCCACACCAATGACCAAGGAGGTGGTGGTTAGAGCAGTGGGGATCTGTGCTCTGGGCATGGGGTGCCCAAGCTCACAGTGCAGATGCTGTGGGGTGGAGAAGGTGCTCCAGCCTCTGCTCTTCATCTTTTCCATGACTCTGTGTCTTTTCCTGTTTTGTCTCATAAAGACACAACTCCCTGGACTCAGCACCCACACTAAAACAACAAGCCTCCTCTCGAGATCCTTAAGGAACTCCAGGGGTGGAGGACCCCCCTCTACATAAAGCCACATCATGGGTGCTGGGTGGATGTGGGGTTGGGGAGCTCTCCAGACCCCACTGCATTTTCCTCTCAGCACTTTCCATTACAGTCTTAGCTACTGGCAGAGCCAGGGCCTGGGCCTGGCCCCTGTGTGGCCAGCCATGCCCTGCCTCCCAGGGGCAGTGTTTGAGCTTTGGCCTGCCCTGCAGTAGGTGTACCTTCTGATCATGTTGCTTGGCTCCCCAGGCTTCTCATCTGGGAGGCCAGATAATGAGTCCTGGTGCTGTGCTGGAGGGGTCAGCATGGTGCAGGCAAGGCCTGAGGCAGTCTGTGCAGAGCCCACTGGTTTGGCCATGGGCCCCGTGGATTTTGGTCCTGGAAGCTACACAGACCCATGAGAGCCCCATGGGCCTTCAGCTGCCTCTGTCCTGTTCACACCAGACACAGTGTTCTCACGTGTGACCTGGGTTGGTCATGGTGCCTTTGCATTTGGATCATGAGTGCTTTTCCCAGGGGTCATGGGGCCTTGATCTAGTGGATGCACTGACCTCACTCTCCTGCCTGTTGGCTACCAGTAGAGATGGTGGCATCTGCTCTCCAAATATGAGCCATCTTTACTTCTGCTGGCTGAAGTGGACAGTTTTCTCCTTGGCCACCCACATAAGAGCCTGTCCAGTGACACCTTAGCAGTGTAATCACATGGAAAATGGGAGCAGAAAGCATGCCTGCCACCCAGTGGGATGAGGGTGCCATGGATCTATGAGAGTCTTCAGGCTGAGTTGCCTGTAGTAGAAGGCCAGAGGCATGTTGTCATTGGTTACTAAATCATTTTCCTAGTGTTAAATTGGTCCTGGGAATGTGTGTCCATGGTCTTGGCCTGTGGCCCATGCCATCTGAGACTCACAGTCCAACCTGAGCTCTGTGCCTTCTTATTTCCTTGGGCTTTGTGCATAGCACTTGATCCCAAGAAGTTCTTAACTGTCAGGGGATGTTGGAAACAGTGAGTGGGAGAAGGTGCTTGGCAGCCTTGAGCATCACTGAGTCCTGGTCACAGGCTTCCTTAGTGATCCCTACCCATGGCACATAGGGACCACTGTACTCACCCACTGGAAAGTTTGGAGTTCTTGCCACCTGTGCACATTATTAAAAAAGCCAACAGGATACAGAAAGAGGGACAGAAGAGTCAGGGCAAGATTTGTGAGGGTCTCCAGTGGATGCCATCTCTCCTGGCCGAGGTTTTTCAGGAAATGCCAGGAACAAGAGATGGCAGCCAAGCAGCTGGGAGTCTGGAGACAGACTTGTCAGAGAGAGAGGGGGATGCAGAAGAGGGGGCATAAGGAAGAGGGAGGCAGGAAAGGAGGGCAGTTGGGGAGGGATCCATGCCAGGAAGGGGAGAGCAACAGGAGTGGAGGGCAGCAGGACAGGGAGCAGCTGGAGGGGACAACACCGCATTTCCTTTTCTTTTAGTTATAGAGGCACACCTGAGTCCCCAGTCCCACTGCAGGGTTCCCTGGGCAGGCAGCAGCAAGAGCTTCATACCATCCCCACGTTCCATCCTTCAATGCCTCAAATTCTGCTACAAGAGCATTTCTCGCTTGGGCCATACAGAGGTTAGGATTCTGACAAATCCTTTTAGAAATTTTTTAAAGTTTCAGCCACATGGAATTATGGTGGGTCATTTACCTGTGCCCACCCCAAACTTTTTTTCTTTTTTAAAAGATTGAGTTAGAATTCATGTAACATAAAATTAACGACTTTAAAGCCATCAATTCAGTGGCATTTAGCAATCACCCAAAAAAGATAGTTTGTACCCACTAGCTAAACAGTACCTCACCATTCCCCTGCTGTTCCTAGACCCTGGAGACCACTGATCTGCATTTCTGTCTCTATGGTTCACTTTCTGTATGAATCATACCACTCAATATGTTCACTTTCCCACACTTCATAGAATAGTTTTTTGATGGGCACTGTTGGAGCACGCATCTTTCTTCAGCCATTTAAACAGCTCAGTAATACTCCAAGGTCATGAATGAACCATGCTTTAGTTTTTCCTCAACAGTCGATGGACATTTGAGTTCTTGCCCCCTGTGCACATTATAAACAGCACTGGCCAGGTGGTGATGCACAGCTTTAATCCGGGTGGCTTGGGAGGCTGGGGAGGAGGATTACAAGCTCAAAGCCAGCCTTAGAAACTTAGGAAGTCCCCAAGCAATTTAGCAACCCCTGTCTCTAAACAAAATTTAAGAAGGGCTGGGGATGTGGCTCAGTGACTAAGTGCCCCTACATTCAATCATTGGTACCATAACAAAACAAATCAAAAACCCCAAACAAACAAACAAACAGTGCTGTTGTGCACATGTTTGTATGTGTATTTTACTGAGTTCCTGTTTTCAATTCTTTGGACTCTAAGCCTAGGAGTGGGATTGCTGGGTCCTATAGTCATTTTATAAGAAACTAATTGTTATACATACTAGGGGATCTCTTGCATCCATAAGTATGCAAACATGATTTGGTCCAGTTCATTCCCCACTCCCTCCTCCCTGCTGCCACTCCCTCCTCTTCTGGTTTTTCATCTATTTTCATGAGACCCTCCCCAGATTTTTTTCCTTTTTGCTTTCTAGTTTCCTAACAAGGGAAAGCTTATGTGGGTCCTACAGTAGTTCTAGGTTAACGTTTTGAGAAATTGGCAAACCGTTTCCATAGCAGCTGTGCCTTTTATATCCCCACCAACAACATGTGAGGATCTGATCTCTCCAGGACCTTGCCACCTCCTTTATGTCATATTTTAAATAGTGAGTGAGTGTGGAGTGGTGGCTCACTGTGGTCTTGATTTGCATTTCCCAATGACTGACGATGCTGAGCATCTTCTCATGCACCTGTTGGCCATCTGTATGTCTTCTTTGTAGAATTATGCAGTCAAGACCTTTGCCTATTTTTTCATTGCATAATTTGTCTTTTTGTTATTGATTTGAAAGAACTCTTTGCATATTATGGATATTAGCTCTTATCAGATGATCTGTAGATCATTCCTCCCATGTCACTGTCTACTATATCTTTACTTTTGCTCATCTTGTTTTAACCAGCAGCACCTTGGACCGTATGTGGTCTGATGATTAATCTTGAGGGGATCTTGGCTCCCTAGGTCTCAGCAGTGCTGAACATGAACTCCCTATGCCTGTCTTTGCTCTCTGACTCCTGCACATGGGCCTCGTCTGCCCTTGGCATTCCTTTTGTGTGTTCATAGGAAAGACTGCAAGAGCTTTGCTGAGCATTCCCCATCACTGAGTGCTCAGTGCAGTGGCCTCCTAGGTCCCTGATGTGGCAGCGCCTGGCCTTCCCCATCCCATGGTGACTGTTTCCCACTTGCAGGTGAGGGGCAGAGTCCATCTACTTCCCCACATGCCTATCACACCCAATGAATCCCAGTGGCAGGAAGTGACCTGTCCAAACTCAGACTAAACTGAAAATTAATGGAAATGGCCAATGCTTTGGGCTCCGATTTTCAGGCACTCGTAAAAATAACAGGACACTTTGTTTTCAGAGGAAAGCCACTCACAGTGTTCTTCTTGTCTCCTGGGGAGAGGACAGTATGCCCACACTCCCCCTTATAGGGTCGTGTTGGCCTGCGGAGTTGTCCTGGGATGCTTTCTTATACATTTTGTTTCCTACCTCTCAGAATTAAGGTGGCAGCAGGTGTGAAGATCGCAGCCTTGAGAACCAGCAATAGAGACCAGTGGGAAGTGGACCACAGCAGCACCCAGATGATGGCCACTTTGGCCTGCATGGGCCACCAGACACCCAGGGCAGGTGAATGGCCCAAGGCCCAAGGCAGTTGAGAGACTGGGTACTGTGTGGGAACCGAGGGCTGGAGGTGGCGTCTAGACCGATGCAGCTCCACTGAGGGGGTCATTGTTCCTTTCCACTTAAATAGTCATTTTTCTGATGTCACACCTGGGGACTGGTGCATATCTTTGGTCTTAAGCTAGGTTCCTGTAACTGCTGGGGGGCAGCCTCTCTTCTCCAGCTGGGGCTCGAACCACAGGTATGTGGGCTGTGCTCAGCTCTGCTGCAGAGAGAGGCCCTCACTGATGATGTTGCATCGGGACAACTTGTGGGTGACCAGATCCCTTGCCTGAAGTCTTGGCCCCTGCCCTGTCCCATGTATGGGGCAAGCATCTTCAGTGGTTATTCAGGTTAATTACTGTGGCAGCTATGCAGCCACAATCATGGCTCAGGCCTCACCCCGAGTGAGGCACCAGCTCCTTATCTGAGTACATGAGCCCCTCAGGCAAGTGCTCTGTCACGCTGCATTGTCATAGTCTTTTATCTTTCCTTTCTTCTCTATTAGATTCTTTGAGGACCACAAACACAGGATCTTTGGTGGGTGTGTGAGTGGTGGGGACAGCCTGTTCCCTGAAGTGGCATGGTGTGGCTGCCTCTTCCTGGTGACCCTGACAGCATCAGCTGGTGTTTCCCTCTGCCTGCTCTTTCAGGGGAAAGAGGGCCTCAGATAAGTGCTGGTCAGAAGCCTGTTAGGAACCACTGTCTGGGTGATCTGGACACCTCTCCCTTCAAACTCATTCTAGCAGCCTCAGGTGACCACAATGTCTCTGGAAATCTATGTCTATCTGCTGCTCACCCCCAAATGCTGGGCACCCCAAATCTAGAGCATCCCCAAATCCTGAACATACCCAAATACTGAGCACCCCAAGTCTTGATCACATCAAATTCCTGAGTTGTTAATATTAGCTCAGGGCATTCAGCTGCAAGTAATAGATCATCTGCCTGCCGATGGCTGCTACAAAAGAATTTTGTCATCTCACATCCCAAGCAATTCAAAGCTGGTTGGTCTTGTTATTGGTGACACAGTGGTACCACATGTCTGCTCAGTGTTTCTGTCCTTCTACTCCAATCAAGCCAGAGAACTGACCACCATCCTGTACCTCATCTTCTCATGGTCACAAGATGGCTGCAGCTCTTTCAGGCATTGAAAACTTACCCAGAAATATTCAGGGGTTGAAAAGGAGTGGGACTTGTCCTAAGTGTCTTCTTCTATAATCAGTCTCCAGGGGAGTCTTCCCTTAAGAGCTCATCAGTAAGCTGTGGGATCTCTGCCTTTGCCCAAGAAGCAGGTGCTCTTGGGAAGTACCTGTTGGATAGTATTTTGGGCTTTGTAGTGGGAGATGGTCTCTGCCATCAGGGAATGAAGAGGGGAGAGTGGCAGATAGTACTCTTCAGAGTTGGTGTCTGTCAAGGGCTGTGGCTTTATTCTGTTTTGCACAGTGTGTGATGAAGCTTTTCATTACTGTGACCAGGATACATGACCCCTAGAGCTCTGAGTAAAGAAGGTTTACTTTGTCTGACCATTTCAGAGGCTTTAGTTCATGGTTGACCAAATAGATTGCTCTGTGCCTGAGGTGAGGCAGAACATCATGGCTGGAGGGTGTGGTGGGGAGAGCTGCTCAGTCCCAGGCCTTGGAAGTGGAGAAGACAGGAGCTGGGGATGAGAGGTACCTTGTCAGGCCACATCCCCAGTGATGACATTCCTCCAACAGGGTCCCACTCCCAATAATCCATTCCCATCTTCAATCCATCTGGTGCATTATTCCAATGAGGAGGTCAGCACCTGGGGATGGAGTCATTTCCTATGATCCCCACTGTTTTCGCTGTTGACCAGTGATGAGTCCTTGCTTCCCCAATGTTGAGGAATAACTCCAGAGAAGCATGCTGAGGCAAGGTCAGAGTGGAAAATTAGAAGTTTATTAAAAAAAAAAAAAAAACCAGCAGAAAAGACTTCTCCCAGAGGAAGAAGGGGACCCAAGAGGTGGAATCCATTGAAGGGCAAATGTGTTCACCTTTTTATAGTTTTTGGTGATGGAAAGGTGAATGTGTTCCCCTTTTTATAGTTTTTGGTGGGAAGGGTTGGGACACAGGTTGGCCAAAGAAGTAATCTGGGCATTTCTGAGTAAAGTTTGATGTTCATTAACATTTCTTTGGGATGGGGGTATCTTCAAATCTGTTGGGGGAAGTTTCCTGGGCTTCATTAACTTTCTTTGGGATGGGCTGTCTTCAAATCTGTTGCAGGCTGTTTTCTGGGCTTCATTAACATTCCAAGAGTTGCTCAGCTTTTCCAGAAATTCATTCTCAACATGGCCTCCATTTTAGATTTCACTTGATATTAGACCCGATTTACCTAACTACACTGACTACCTAATTTTAAATCTGGCTTCACCACCTCTGGACATTTCTGCACTGGGGACTAAGCCTTTAGGTGCATGAGACTTTGGGGGACTTTCCAGACCCAAGTCATAACAAACAGCACTGCTGTGTGTATTCCTGGTAGAAAAGTTCCTCTCGGGTGCTTGGTTTATTAGGTGGTTTTGTCCATTTGGTCCTGTAACAATGAAGGTCTTCAGGCAGGTTGAGTTTTTGATGGACGGGCACCAGGAGCATTGGATTAGGGCTCCAACCTTCTACTCAGAGCCTGTCCCCATGTTCCCATGGTTGTACACCTCTCAAGTGCTCTCCATTCTTGAGGAGGATGGTGGACACTGACTACATCTGCATCCATCTGTTGATGTGGTCACTCTGATAGAAGTTTTTCTTCCCAGACAGGCCCAGCAGAGGTCCTGGTCATCCATGGCCCTGGGGATATAACTATGATCATGTGATCCCCTAAGCAACTGCCATAGCCATCTCTGAAGTCAGGGGTTCCCATCAACCTCAGCTGAAGGCCTGGATGGAAGGTGGGAGGGGATCTGGAGGCCATGGACTCTGATGGGGACTTGAGTGAGAGTGAGCCAGACAGTCACCATAGTGTCAGGGGTCCTGATACCCCCAGAGCATGCTGTGGGTGCCATCTGTCCCTGCATCCTGGGACACTGGGTAGGTGATGGTGTCCAGGTTCCATGCAGAAGGAATTTTGTTGAAATATTTGGTCAAATGGTAATGTTTCAAATGCAGAGAACCACACAAATTCTTGGAGGTGGTTGTCACTGTTGTCTTCTGAGAGCAGAGTTTGAAGTTCTTAGAAGTGACTGAGAAAGAGATGTGTGATTGACATCTCCTGGCCCCACCCTTCTCCCCAGGGCTGAAGAAGGGCAGGGATTGTGGCTATGGTGTGATATTTTATGCTCATCTAGTATCCCTCTAGAATCCATTCCATAATATAAATAAATAACTGCTTATTTTTATGCCTTCAGTTGCATTGTGATATCAAATGAGGTGTGAAGCACAGGCCCATGGAGGGAACTTTCTGCTAACAGGAATGTGTGAATATATATCAGCACATCATCCAGCAGGAAGCTGTGATCTCTGAGTTGTGACAACCTTGAGTGG
Organism: Marmota flaviventris; assembly: GCF_047511675.1. Lineage (NCBI taxonomy): Eukaryota > Metazoa > Chordata > Mammalia > Rodentia > Sciuridae > Marmota > Marmota flaviventris. Next base: position 2,759,631 of record NW_027288296.1, on the reverse strand, counting down.
AACTGAGTTTTTAATAGAACATAATGTACAAACTGCCTGAAATTCTGTGATAAGAATTACACGTGTTGTGTCGGGTGCCCTGATGCACACAGCTAGGAGGGCAGTGCAGGTCTTAATTTAAAATATTGTAATGACTACTAATCCTGAGGGAATGTCAGTAATAAAGATGAAGCCAGAAGATAAAGGGCTGTGTTGCCAAAAGACAAAAGATTAGAAAAAGAAGCAAATTGGAAAGGTTCAGTACAGATAAGCTGAAGCCAAGGGAACAAGACAGAGGACATGGCTCTCTGCATAGAAGCCACGTGCCTTTGGCCAGTGGAGGCAAGTGTTTCCCTGCCTTTACTGGCTGTTGGACCTAGACCTCAGGAGGTGAGCCACCAGGACCCATAGTTCAAAGCCCTCCTCTTCTGAGCACTGTGGTTGGGGCAGAGGGAGGCTCTGTTGTCCACAGGGAAGAGGAGAAGCAAAGACAAGGCTTTCTGCAGAGGACAGGCCCTCTCCATGCGGTTGCCATGGTCCAACGTGCACTGGGAAATGTGATCATGTTTGGCATGCATCAGGCTGTGTCTCCCAGTGGGCTGACACTTCACACCTGAGCTGAGAAGAAGGAGGCAGCTTCCAGCTGGTCCTCATCCGGCCATGCAGCACCTCTGCAACTTTCCAGTGCAGCTGCCCCCTCCTCACCACCGTTTGGTGTTAGCTTCTCCTCTCCTCATGTTAAAGGGTTCACTGAAAAGTGGAAGAACACAGGGAAGGGTTAGTCTGTATCTCAGGAACATCTTGTGTGATTTGTTCATCTATACCTTATTTTATGTAAAGATTTTGTTAAAATCACACACACACACAAACACATATATAGACAGACTTATATAAAATCATATATATATATTCATATACATGTATATATATACATATATATATATATATATATATATATATATATATATATATATATATATATATCAGGAGCTAGGAATAATTTTTAAAGTCTTTAAGGTGAACAACATTTCAAAAATTAGAAACCTGAGTCCTTGAAGTGGACATCTGTCATTATTCCCACTTGACAGCTGTTTGAGTGGAGGCCCAATTAAGCAACTCTCATGGTCCCACAGCCAGTTTGTGGTAAAAGCCATTGACTCCAAAGCCTGTGCTTGGACCACTGCCCGGGGCTCTGAAGATGCTTGTCAAGGGGTCCCTACATGGGTCCCCATCCTGCAGCTCTCTGTCCCACTGGATGGAATGCTCAGTAGCAGCAGCTCCTACAGTGCCAGTAGCCATCTAGCACATGGACCTAGGCAACAGAGGCTCCTCCAAAGATAGGCCCACATTTTCATCTCCAGAACTTGTTTGCCTGATCTTTGGTCAATGGGCCTTTGCAGAGGTGGTTGATGTGGGCTGTAAGGTGGCCTTCACTGAGGAACTGGCACCTCCCTCCTCAGCTGGACAAGGGAGGGAACTGTCACCATGTTCTGGGAAAGAATCCATTGCAGCTTCTCATTCAATAAGGAGCAGCCTTCTGTCCACAGAGGATCCTGAAAGCTCATCCTGAGATGGGGCCACAGACAGGCAGCTTTGGGCCAGGTTCTTTGAACACTGCCATGTGTGAATCAAAGGTGGCAATCGTTTCCTTGGTTGACAAAGGGGAATGGGCCATTTACTGCGTTCTTCACATTATGCTGTTAAGTGCTTCAATCTGAACTTTAATATGTGTTTGTTTTCCAGAGCAAATGGCTCAGTGTACAGGATCCTACAAGTGGACTTTGGCGTCAACAACAGCAATGGTCTGGCTGGGACCCAGCAAATCAGCTGGCAAGTGGTATACCCAATCGAGGACTTCATGAGTGAGCTGGTAATTTCTGAGATCTTTATCAGCCATACCACCTTTGTGGGCATTGTCCCTCTTGCAATGGTACACAATTATGGCTTTAGGAGAAGAGGAACAGGGAAGTTTTCTTTAAATACTTTGATCACTCTAATGTCATGAAGCAGAATGTCATCTGTTCTCTCGCATTCACTTGGTACATGTTGTTTAAACAAGAAAAATATTCTTAAATTTCATTTCCTTTATCTGCTTTCCATAGTGCCTCCTGGAAACTATGTAGGTCTATTGTGTAAATCCCTTTTCATTTTTGGAGACTGTGGAATGGTTTCTTGGGGAGCCCTCATCCTTTATTGTCTCCATCTTTGTGCATGTCAGGACCAAGTGATGTGCTGAGGGAAGATAGTTTTGTTGAAATGTATGGTAGGGTGTGTGTTGGGACAGAGTTCTGTGTGCCCAGTTACCAGCCCCTCATCAATTGGCTTTGCTTTGGGAGTCCCCAGGTGGGCTGGGATTGGCAAACTTTGAAATGCAGGTGGACCAAAAGAATCTTGTTGGCAACTGCCCAGATGAACTTATTCAGGATCCCAGAGCCCATGAAACTGCCTGTGGTTTTGCTTCATGGGTCAGAAAGCAGCTGGGATTTTCCCTGTGTTTTGCTGAAACTCTTTCCACAACTAAGGCCCAGGGACCACACTTGAGGATGGAGTCATTGATGATATTCCAGTTCATAAAAAGGAGGGTTCTGAGGGTCTGTGGGAGGGCCATGCACTCCATACTCTTCTGTCCTGGAAATTATCAAGTAAATTCTTCACTGAGTTGAACTTCCTGCCGGGACCTCACACACAGCTATTCTGGGGAAATCTGTGGCTGCTTTGGATCATTTATCACTCAAGTTGGATATCAGAGTTGAGCCAATTGCAGATGAAAACCCTATTCATTAATTAATCTACTGTTACTCCCCCATCTTGAGGTCCTAGCATGTGCCCTTTGCCTGAAACACATGTTCCCTGCCTCTCCCTGGGTTGGTTCTTTTCCTGATCCTTGGCTGTTAGAGAGGCACCTTCCCTGACCACACTGGTTTGTGCAGCCCTCAGCTTCTCCCTGCTCTTCTGTTACTGTCCATGTCTTCCTATTTCATGATCCTCACAGATGTCACCACTGGCCATTGCTGGAGTCATCTACTGACTCTCTCCCCAGAAGATGAGATCCTAGTCAGTTTCATCCACCCCTGTCTCTGTGGCACCCATAGCAAGGCCTGGCACAGTTGATGGTTGTTGAATGAATGAATGGACCCCATGCTTGAATACAAGTTCTAGGGCATTTACATTTTGAAAATTATGTGATCCTGTCAGCAGTGATCCACATTTTGGTGTGGGGGAGGCATGACTTTGTAGGAAATCAGCTTCTAAGCAACAGTGGTGGCTGGTGTGTGTTTCAGGGAGGATGAGGCATCCTTACAGTCCCTCTCCCTGGGAGCGCTCCTGCAGATTCTCCAGCTCACCCTAGCTTGGGCCACAGTTGGGGAATATCTTCACTCAATTCCTTGCCCTTTGTCTGCTGCTTCATCTCTAGCCCTGAAGTGCCAAAGCCTCCTGACACTTATGAGGGTGGAATTCAGCAGAGAGCTTCATGCTCTCTTCTTGAGAAATCACCAGTTTCTAGAGTTGCTGGGAAGCAAGATGTGTTTGCGGGTCAGGGCCTGGGACCAGAGCAGGAGTAGAGAACAGGGCTGGGCAGGTGCAGAGCACAGGCTGAATCCAGCCTGGTGCCTGGTTTGTACATATAGTTGTATTGAAATCCAGCCATGATCATTGTCAGAGTCTATGGCTGCTTGGATGGTGATGCTGGTGGATTTGAGTATTTGCAACAGAGAGTATCTTTGGATGAACTTTAATTTTAGCATCTTGTAATAATTTGTGAGGAGGCAGGTGAGAAAAGGGCTGCTGTCCTGTTGCTGTTAGGCAACATTGTTCTTGACTCTCAGCATTTTTCATTACTAAACAAGACTTTGCTAAAAGCACTCCAGTCCTCTTTGACCAGTGGTGACATTGTCTTTCATTGGGCCACATGACTCAGGTGCTGGGCTAATTGAGATGTCACTCACAGGGTCAGGTCCCAGGGTGGGGACAGAGCAGAATTGGGGGGAAGAGCTGCCAACAACTTCATGGCTGTGAATGAAGGGCTGGGTGACACTATGTGGCCTGTGGTCAAGATGCAGGTCAGCTGGACAGTCTTTTACAAGCATTGCCACTGTCCCCAGGAGGCTATCAGTTTCTTGGTGACTGGATCAGAGGCCAGTGGATAGAGCTGGGTGTGGCCCCCATGGGTGGCTGCCTGCAGCTTGGGTGAGGTGCACTCTCTGTCACCGACCTCATCATCCTGTTTCCTCCCTGCTGGTGCAGGCTGAGCGACTTGAGGCCACACAAGGCCATGATCCTGCTGTGTGCTCTGCATCTAGTGGCCATGAACACCAATACCTGGTTGATCTTCAATCAGGGGCACTCATGGTGTGGCCATCTGCAGTTGGAAAGTGCTGTGGACGGAGGGCAGTGGTGTCTGGTGTAATCACGCTCAGGACCCTAGTCATTTAGTGGAGTTTCCTGAGGATTAAGTGAGACATTACAGGCAGTCTTTGCACACTGGCCTGCATATTGCATGCAGTTAATAATATTTAGTTTTTGTTATTTTCATCCAATATCGTCATCACACTCACCCACTCACAGGTAAAAGGAGCCATTTCAAACTGTCAAGGTCAATGTGTGTTCAGTGAGCTCATATTATATATGGCCAGAAATAACCACTCTTATTAGGGGAGCCATATGCTTGTGCAGCTGGTGTTCACACTTGCAGCAGAGTGGGTGCTACATGGGTGCCACATGGGTGCCACACCGGTGCCCAGCTGAGCATCTTTCCAGCACATGGCTGTGGTGAGGGTGCTTCCTGAGCCCATGTCTGCTGTGGCCCCAGATGGATTTAGGCACTGTGCCTCTGCCCAGCATACACTAAAAGATACCAGTGTGCAAGGCTGCCTCCTAGAAGGCCAGCTGGGGTCAGCAGAGTGCAAAGAAGGGACAGGCCATCAAGGTGTTTGGTTCAGCCAAATGGCGTCTTTGTCAAGAACCTTTACCAATTTCTAATTTCTGAAGGTGAAAGGAAGGAATGGACTCAGAGGAGGGAGTTCAGGAGAGAGAGAAGCGGGTGGTGACAGTCAGAGGCACCACCCGAAAGGGTTTGGGCACTCGTGTGCACAGATGCGAGGATGTGTTCCTCAGGGCTGTGTCAATAGCAGTAAAATTTATGATCCACCCACAAAACAGCCATGGTGTGGCCCATACATCAAGGGCTTCTATCCTGGGAGCATTGGATTTTGTGGGCCATGAGGCCTGAGTGACAACTTTAGGAGTGATTATGCGAGGGACTCCAGGTTCTTTTTGACATCACATTTAAGGTGGCGAATCATCAGGAGAGCCTGTCTGGAGACAATGGTTTTCTGAAAAACCAAAAGACCCATTTGACTGTTGGCAGGTGAACTAGGCTGTTTATCATGGCATGTAGCCGTGGCCATGGGAGCTGTCCATGTGCACTGTGGCTTCCAGAAGCCTTCCACAAGCCTTCTATTTTTGTTTGGAAATGACAGAGAGTTCTTGCCAACAAATGGCCTTCCAGTCTCTGTGCTGGCCCTGGGGGGAGAGCCCTTCCCCACAGCTGGGGACCAGGTAGATGGCTGTACTCACACTAAGACAAGCTGATCAGTTCCTGTCTGACTCACTCTCTGCTGAAACTGTGCCTTCACCAGGTCTGCCTGGGTTGTCCCATCTGCAAAAGGGTCACATGGACTCTGCAGTGTTGTGTTACCAGTTATTGTGAAGGCAAGACACAAGAACAAACCTACATGAATGCCACATAATGCACATATGGGAAATGCTAATGCTATGGTTCCTTTTTATTTTTGCTTAAAGAGGAAATACACAAGAGCAGTGGTGGCATTCAGAATGTTTCCTAATGGGTGGCACAGGCTCTGACCAGCTAGAGTAGGTGCGACTTGTAAATAATCACAATGATTCTGCCCTTTCCTGGGCCCACCAGCTGCATGCCAGCTTCAAAGCACACAGCAAGTGCCCTCATGCCCCATGCTTGACTGGCTCACTGCAGAGCCCAGAGAACTCATTTCTAAATTCCAGTGGTCAAGATGGCATTTTTAAAAAATCTGCTTTGATTTTTTCTTTTTCCAGAAGGGAATCATGGGTGAGTGTCCATAATATTCCCACTAGATGGTGCTGACATGCCAGGTTTTGGTCACAGATGTACCATTCTCCCCTCCCCAGAGGGCTCCAGAACACCTGTGGCCAACTGGCTTTGTCTAGTCTCCCCTGAGAGTGAGCAGAAAGGCTTCCTTCTGTCACCCACCTGATCCAGCCAGCACCTGGCACCTGGCAGGCTGGAAAGGTACTGCCTCCCTTCTCTACACTATTGCAGGCCCCACAGCTAGATGGATGCCTAGTGGACTTTTCCCATCAAAAGTCTTTAATATTTTTATTTCTAAGGATTGGTGCTCATTATAAAAATTTTAAGCTACAAATGGAGAAATCAAAATCCCAGCACCCCCAGTATGACTCCCATTCCAAGTGGCTCATCTAAGTCAATGCTGGGCAGAGACAGCTGGATGGACAGAGTTGGGGGTGAACATCACATCCTGTAGCCATGAGCTCCTGCTCTGCATGCTAGGATTCCATGAGATGTCAATTCCCCATTCCCTTATACTTAAGAGGAGCCAAGAAATCTAATGTGTGATCCTTGCACTTCAAAAAGCATCAACCACCACAAGGTACTGATTTTTGATAGAACAAAACCAATCTATATTTTGCCTAGAAGAATCTCAGTTCACCTCCAAAAGAAACACATAGGACAAAAGTGAAGAATAAGAGAAAGTTGTTTCAAGAAAATGGAAACAAAAATTAAACAGAAGTAGCTATTCTTATATCCCAAAATTTACACCTTAATACCAAGGGATTCTCCTGCCTTAGCCACCTGAAGTGCTGGGATTACACGTGTGCACCACCATACCCAGATGACTTTAGTTTTTAATACAGTTGGAATTCAATCAAATTATGCAAAAATCTTTTAATTGTTCAATCATATCCAGTTACCCCAATAACCAAAAGGTTCATTTCTTCTGATTTCAATGTTATTGTTTTGTTATATAAAGCTTTAAAATCAGATTTTTCTTATTTCAACTGATTTATAGGTTAGTGTTATGATCCCTAAATAACCACTGTTATTTACTTATAACATATTTTATATAAATGCATATTTCTTTAAAGCATAGTATTAAGATGTATAAAGATTAATAAAATGATAATAATGATAATGATAATAATAATAATAATAATAATAATAATAATAATAATAATAATATCTAAAAATTCCAAACATAAAAGAGTAAATAGTATTTGTCAGGAGGGTAGATATTGTCACAGGTAAGAAACCTAAGCCTCTTCACACCTTTTAATTATTTGATTCTGCAAATGCTATATCAATTAGATTTACATATTCATTTAATTTTCAACTCTCAAAGAGTTGTGGTACAAATCTATGTAGTACAAGATAACAAAAATAGAAGACAGTAAGACAGGAAGAAATGTCAGACAGCACAAGTAGTAAACAATAACCCAAATGACACTAGTAAATATTCACCTATCAAGAACCACCTTAATGGCATAAATTCTCAAGACATAAAGTCCTATAATAGATAGAACAAAAAAATCTATATTTTGCCTAGAAGAATCTCATTTCACCTCAAAAAAAAAACCACATAGGATAAAAGTGAAGAATAAGAGAAAGATATCTCAAGAAAATGGAAATAAAAATTAGAAGTAGCTTTTCTTATATTACAAAAAAATAGACCTTAATACCAAAGTAAAAATAGAAAAAAGTCATTATATAATGACAAATGGTTTTAATTAAGCAAGAAACTATCATAAGTATAAATATAAAATCACATAATACTGCAACACATAGACATAAGACAGACACTACTTCATCTAAAGGGAGAGAGAGACTTCAATGCATATTAATAGAGGACTTCTAATAACAGCGTTTGAAAAATGGATGGATCTTTCATCTGAAACATCAAAAAAGAGACACAGGATTGAAAGTGTTTTGACCATAGAAATATAAGGACAGCATTCCTCTGGTGAGCAAACTCCCAGGAGGTAACAGGCACCCTGTTTCCTATGTTTGGAATATTCAGCAGTTTCTTTCAGAAACCAGCAAGATAACTAATACATGTGCAATACCTAGCTGTTGTGGCAATGCCTTGCATGGGGAAGCTCTTTGCTAGAATCTTATCAGTCTCGACCTTGACCTTAGACACTAAGCTTTTGGGGGGGACTCTCTTTTTAGACAACCACAGTGTTTTGCCAAGCTCTGCTGCACCTAAAGCTGTCCACATAATAGTAACTTTAAGCAATGGACTTACTTGAGAACCACACAAATCTCCTAACATTGCACATTGCAACCTTAGTAGGTAAATAAAAAAGAAGCTGTATAATGTTGCTAAATCTGTAGCCTAATGGCACAATGAACAATAATGTACTACTGATTCCAGTGACCTAATGTAACCTACTACTATAAGTAAAGCTGGCAGCTTGGACAAGGAGAATTTCTGCCATTCTGTCATTCTGCCTCTACAACTTGCTTCTGATTCTTCTTCTTTCTTTACACAGGATTTAAAGTACACTGCAGAGCAGATGGACTCAACAGAAGTTTCAAAAAAAAAAAAAAAAAAAGAAGAAGACAAATTATTCACAACAGTAACAACAACATTCTCCAGAATAGACACTAGGTTAAGTCATAAAACAAACCTTAACAAATTTTAGAAGCTAAAAAATCATTTCAATTTTTTTTTCTGAACACAATGGAATAAAACTGTAAACCTACAACAGGAGGAACTTCAGAAACATTCTGTGTGTCTGCAAATGTAACAACAAGCTTTCAAATAGCCAAGAGTCAATGAATAAACAGAATGTAAATTTTAAAAAATTCTTTAGAAAAAATGATGATAGAAACACAAAAGAAAAACCCTATAGCATAGAGCAGGGACAATTTTAAGAAGATTAGATCAGTACATACCTACATCAAAAAAGAAAACAACCAAGACTTCCACTTCAAGGAGGTAGAAAATCAAGAACAAGCCAGACCCAAAACTAGTAGAAGAAAAAATACTAAACATCAGAGAAGAGGTAAATAAAATAAAGACTAAAATATTATTTTAAAAATATCAAAAACAGAAAGTATTTATTTATTTATTTATTTATTTATCCCTAGGCTTGAACTCAGAAGCAACCACTCACCGAGAGATGTCTTCAGCCCTAGTTTGTGTTTTTTTTTTATGGAGAGAAAGTGTCTCATAGAGTGGCTCAGTGCCTTACTTTTGCTCAGGCTGGCTTTGAACTTGCCTTCCTCTTGCCTCACCTTGAGGATCTAAACTATTCATGTCAATGGTTAAGAGCACAGCTTTTCCATTGAACTCAGTTAAGCAGAGGCAAGATCATGATGCTGTATAATATGAGGATTCCCAGACGTGACACCTATGGACATATTCGCATTGGCTTTTTCCACAGAAAGGACTCTGCTTGGTGCATGGTTTGGCTTCTTCTCTTTTTGGGGGGAGAGTTCTGCTGGAGCCTGAACCCAGATCATTTGCATGCTAGGCAAGTGCTTCCCCATGGAGCTGTGCCCCCAGCTCTCCTTGGCCTCCCTTGGTGTCACGGAGTCTGATGGGCTCAACAGAGGGACTCAGTTGTGTTCTAATCTTTGGTTTTCGGGGGTTATTCTATAATTGCTGCCAGCAACCTGAAGCCCATCCAATGTGGAGAAGGGGTCACATGCAATTCTGTAGGTTCATTTTATTAAATGATGTCTTGCTTTCCTGGGCTCACAGGGGCTTTGTGGCTGCCCCTTTCCTTAGGCACACTCACGTAGCTGGGTATCTCTGCAATTGTCACCTTGGGCCTCATCATGCACTCTTGGCTAGCGCCAAGATGATTGAAGTGGGTGACACCCCAAAAGACCAAGCCCTCTTCAACGGAGCTGAGAAATGTAAGAAAGATCATGTGTACAGTTCTGGTGTCTAGTTGAGAATTTGAATTGGCTCTAAAATTAGGGGCATTAAAACAGCCCAGTTTGGCCTGTGTGCTTGGCCTGCCAACCCTGTAGGTGCTCCATGGCCTGGTAATGAGAGAGCACTTCTGGGAGGTGCTGGGTATGGGGGAAGGCCAGGCAGGGCAGGAGAGTGCAGGAATGCCCCAGAGGATGGAATTGAAGGATCAGGGCATGGAGGTCACTGCTTCACCAGCCATGATTTCCGTACCTTGTGAAGGAGGTGACATCTACTTCAGAGCTGTTATAAGAATTTAATCAAAGCCTGGTGCTGTGGAGTATGCCTGTAATTGCAGCAACTCTGGAGGCTGAGGCAGGAGGATCGCCAGTTGGAGGCCAGCCTCAGCAACTTAATGAGTCCCTAAGCAACTCAGTGAGACCCTGTCTGTAAATAAATTAAAAAATGGTTGGGGAAGGCGCTCAGGGGTGAAGCACCTTTGCTCAGTCCTCAGTACTAAAAAAAAAGGATTAAACTGAATAATACTCTCACAGTGCCTAGCGCATGGTAGTTATTTAGCAAGTGCTATTTTTTTCTGCATTTAAAAAAATTTAATGAGCAAAAAGGTGATCCTCTCAGTCTAGCTCTGCTGTTGATTTGTTTTGTGATGTGGAAGAAATTTAGATAATAGTTCTGCAGTCTCAGTTTCTATGTGCTGTTAAACTAGGTTAAGAGTAATGGCCATATCAAATGATAGGCAGTCCCAATAATGGGGACCAGCCTCAGAGTCAGCCAAGCCTAGCCTCTGTTAACTGGAATGTATTATTTAGAAAACAATAATTACAATTTTCTACTCTGCCATCTTCCATACAGCATGCCTTAGAGATCTTAAGTTAGAAGGTTAAATGATTGAGTGAGAAATCCATCTAACTTAAATTTGTGAGTTTCAGACACAAATCAAGATTGTATAATATATTTATGTATTAATGTATTAATCATTAATGAATTAAGTAATGCATTATTAAATAATAAGTAATGCATTTATTATTCAATGCCTTAAATTAATGCATAATTTTTCTAAAGCACTAATAAGTTGTTTTCTTTTTTTAAATTTTTATTTTAGACATTTTAAAATATACTTGGCTTAGTGCAGTGGTGCACGCCTCTAATCCCAGTAGCTCGGGAGGCTGAGGCAGGAGGATTGTGAGTTCAAAGCCAGCCTCAGCAACAGCGAGGCCCTAAGCACGTCAGTGAGACCCTGTCTCTAAATAAAACACAAAATAGTGCTGGGGATGAGGCTCAGTGGTTGAGTACCCCTGAGTTCAATCCCCGGTACCAAAAGCAAAACAAACAAACAAAAAAATTGCATTATTTTTCTAAAGCCCAAATCAGGTGTTTTTTCTCTTTCTCTTTTTGTTTTTAATATTATTTTTTTGCAGATCTGGAAATGGAACTCAGTGTCTCTACCACTGAGCTGCAGACCCAGAAGTTTTCTCCTTACCCTTGATAATTTTTAAAAATGTTTTTCCATCTTAAGAATTCAAGATCATTTTTTACAGAAAAGAATTTAGGATGACTAGGCTGAGGTGTAGTAGAGCACTTGCCTACCATCAGCAAGACCCTGGGTTCAATCCCTAAAGTACAAAAAAGACCAAAGATGTTTTCACTAGAAAGCCTCTGAATTCTCCTGCACTTTGACATGTGACAGTTAGACAATCCTTACCAAGTCCCCGGGTGCAGTGTCAGTATTTGTCATCTGTGTTCCTGCCACACTCTGCTAAGGGTTTTCTTGGGATCCTAGTGTTCGGCATGATTGTTACCATCGGCCAGTCCATCTTGGATGTGATGACAGGCATGGACAGGGATCCCTCAAAGATGAGTGCTGCGATCTGCCTGCTGATCACCACTCAGGTGAACCCCCAATTGCACCCTGCTTCCTTAGTGACCGCACCATCCCTCTTCCTCATCAGCAGTACTCAGCCAGAGATGGGGCCAGGCCAAGCTCAGGTCTGGGCTCACGGTTAAATGCTGGCCTGAGCAGGGTGAAGCCTCGAGTTGGAGGCTGGGCACCGCCCAAAAAGAAATCAATCAAATAAAGACACTGAGCCCATCTACAACGAGAACTATTGAAATCAATAAAGGCATGCTGTCCACCTGCAAACCACAAACAATTAAGAAACAAAAACAAAAAATGTAGGGGTTTTGGCTGGGGCTAAGTGGTAGAGGCTCACCTGTCATGCGCAAGGCCTTGGTCTCCATCCTCAGCACCCCATAAAAATAAAATAAAGACGTTGTGTCCATCTCCAACTAAAAAACAGATTTTTTAAAAAAATAAAGAATCGAAAGACCCTGGCTTTGGCTTCTGAATTCCCGTGAGGCAGATTGAGAAGGGTCTCTTTTTTGGCCTTCATAGCAGAGAGCCCAGTCATTGAAGATGGAAGGAACCAGGGCCCTGGGGCCAGTAATGCAGAGTCCATTTTTATTAATTTATTTTTATGCCCTAGGCATGTAGCTCTTCTCCTTCTAGTACGTCAATGATGAGGAAGTTCGATCTTTCGTGGTGTTCCAGAGATCTGATATGTTCTCTTCCTCCTTTTTTTTATGTTTTTCTTTTTGTCTGCCTGTAATATTATGGCAGAATTGACTTCTAAGTCTGCTATTCCTTCTTCTGCTAGATCTAGTCTACTGTTAAGGCTTTCAACTGATTTTTTCCCTCTCTTATTGAGCTTTTCATTTTTAAGGCTTTTATTTGGTTCTTTTTCAAATCTTTGTATCATTACTGAATTGCTGATTAACACTTTACATTGTCTTTGCTAATTCATCCAACTTTTTATTTGTATTTTTTGATCTGTTACTCTGGAGTTAGTAACTCCAGGAGGTAACATTAACTTGTTTCATTTTTTTTTATATATTTCTTGTGCTTCTGTATTGATGGATGAATATCTCTCCCACTTTTATGTGATGTCCTTTTCAGTCTGTGGTTTTCTTCTGCCAAGGTGACTGGAAGTTATGGTTTGTTGAGTTAATTCCAACTGGACTCTAGAGTGTAATCTTGATATAGCTTCTTTGGTTATGATTTATAGGTTTGCGCACAGTGTAACATTTTGGAATCATGAAGACCCAATATCTCTGCAAGTTCTGTAAGGGTGGGGACAATTTCAGGCAGCTAGAGTGCATGCAGCAGAGTGTGGATGCACCTTATGTGTTTTTTTTTTTTTTTTTCTATCATGGGAGTTATGGCTCCAAACAAAAGCTGGGTATTTCCACAGGTGCTATTAATAGTAGCTCTGATACTGGAAAGCCCTTATAGTACCAGTTGTTCCAGTCATGTTGAAAGTCTCTTGACCACTGTTTAGGGACTGGTGCAGATTTAGGTGCTTCATGGGGAGGGACTGGTATTGTCACCTTCAGTCTCAGCACTCTATATAATCAGATTGGGTATGGATATAATAGATGTCAAAGACACATATAGATGTTGTGTTAGCAACAATTGTGGTTTTTTCTCTGTGCAGCTATTCTGGGGGCTATTTGCTCAGGGGCTGAACTTTTGCCTCCAACTAGTTATGCCTGCTTTTTACAGGTCAACTGCTGCAAGTTTATGTCCCCCTCTTTTCTTTAAGTACAGGTGTCTACCAGGATTTGAGTGGGATTGAGCTGTTTCTGAACTTGGACTTAATTCTAATCAGCTGATCTTAGAGTGTAATCTAGAAACGAGCACCTGCCCAAGTGTGTGTGGGTCCCTGGGCTTGATCCCCAGTCAGAAGGAAAACAAAAAAAGGGAAAGAAAAATAACAATAAGCAAAAATAAAAATTGATAAGAAAGGAGAATGAAGAGGGAAAAAATAAAAATAGTAATTAAATAAAAAAGAAAAATGAGAAGAAAAATCAAATTAAAATATTAAAAAAGAAATAACATTAAAAGTGACAATAAAAAGAGAAGAAAAGTTAAAGATGGAATCAACAACAACAAAATGAGTTAAAACCTGTCCCTTCTAGCCATGATGCTTGGAAATTCCAGCAAGGGTGGGTGATCACAGGCTATCCTGATCTAGTCTCTCTAGGTTTAAGGTTAGAATCTGCCAGGAATGGGGAGTGGGTAGTGGGTTATGGTTGCAACTCTCCCAAATTATTGGAGCAGAATTCAGGCTGCTCCAGGTATTTTTCACTCAGTTGGTAAAGGCAGAATTTTGGCTGCCCCAACCATACATTATCTTCAGAGATTTTTAGTCTGAACACCCAGGGGCATAGCAAATGCTGGGGCAGCAGTGGGTCTAGACCCTCTCACCTTTCAGGTTTGGGTAGAATGTGTTTTATTCCAGATGTATATTTACTCTGCATGTTTTTAGTCTGCATGCTTGGGGGTGTGTCAAATGCCAAACCCCTGAGGGTTGGGGGAACAATAAATCACTGAGTTCTGTCTGGGAAAAGGGGTGGCAGGAACTGAGCAACCTGCTACCCTCAATCCAGGTACCTTCCAATCTGGCCCTTGTTTTGTGAAACCACACACAACTGGTATTGCTACCTAATTTTGCAACAAAATTATTCACCCTCCACTGTGCCTTAGCAACATGACACTTAAAGTCCATTGTTCTCTTTGCTATTATTGATATGATTCATATACACTGGTAATTAAAATTTAATAAAATGTCACTGCATGACAAGATGAGTAGTAACTATATTCCTGGGATTTATAGTTCCCAAGTAGTAGTGTGAGCAGATTAGTGGTACATAGATGTTTCTGTCACATTTGCTCCAGCTTGTCACTGTAGTGTAAAATCAGCTACAGACAGTATGTAAATGATAACTGCTATTGTGTTCTAGTAAACTTTACTTACAGACAATATGAATTTATATGAATTTTGAATTAAATGTGAATTTGCATTTATACAACTTTAAATAATTTATTATTATTATTAACCATATATGAATGAAAAAAATCATTCTTAGCTCCCAAGTCATACAAAAATAGATTGTCTAGATGGCCCTAAAAGGCTATAGTTTATTTTGATGTTGACTGTACAGTGCCTATATCTGAATTATTGTTTGTACTTCCCAAACCTGTTATTCTCCTGTCCTTTCTACCTCTATAATGATATCTCTGTCCACGTTGCTCAACGTAAAATTGCATTTCAAGTATGAATTCTTCCTGTTTTTAATATATAAATATGATATTTTGTTAAATCTGTCTCCAAATATTCCCATGTTTCTTTTGTGGCTGTAAACAAAAATTTCAATTTTTTGTTGTTAGTCTGTTGACATAGAATTGAATTTTATAATTGGTGTTCTAGCCACCTAGTCACCTAGGTAAACTCACTTAGAGCTATAGCATTTAATTTTCTGGTCATTTGAAGGTGATTTTCTATGTATCTGGTCATCTCATCTGCAAATAAAGAATTACTTATCTTCCTATATCATCTGTAGCTCACTGTCCTGTTTTTGCACTGGCTGTGACCGCTTGTCCAAATTTAATTGAAGTGATGAGAATTGGATAGTCAATCAGCCTTCTTCTGATCCTCAGGGGGAAAGCACTTATTTCTCTTCATCCATTATATTATCTTTAGGACATGTGTGCCCACATGCGTGCATACACACACACACACCTAGGTACATCATAATTAAACTGCTGGAAACTAAATAAACAACACTTGAGGATATTGATATTAGGAAAAAATATAGTAGACATAAGTTAAAAAAAATAAAAAGTTAAAAAAAATACAGCAGCCATGTATCCTAGAAGAAATTTAAAGCATCCATTCAAGTACTAAAAAATTGCCAGGCAACGGTTTGTATCAAGTAAAGAAAGAAAGAACCAGAAATGCTGCAGAGAAAAAAAAATCAATAAAATGCAATAGTAATGTTTTTAAAGATTAATAAGTTGATTGATCAGTGGGCTGATCAAGGGACAAAAGAAAAGATATTACTTTGAGTTAAGAATGAAAGAAGGATACCCTTTATAGGTCCTATAAAGAACATTAAGAAAATATTGTCAATAAAATTTATAGCTTAGATAAAATAGATGAATTTCTTGAAAGAGAAATTCATCTATTTTATCTAACTAACTGCCTAAACTCCTTTAAGAATAAGTAAATAACCTAAAGGCACTTATTTCTATTTCAAAAATAAGTGTAAATGGCTCCCCACAAAGAGAATTTCAGGGGCAGGTGGCCAGGTTTCCCAAACATTTAAGGAAGAAATTGCATCAACTCTATACACATTCATACAGATAATGGAAGAGGAGAAACTACCATCCAATTTCTTGTGTGATGCCAGCCTATTTATGCAAAAGTTAGACAAAGACACTGTGTGAAAAGAAGTCTACGTGCCAACATTTCTCCTGAACACTGATGCAAAAATCTTTAAATAAACATCAGCAAATAAATTTTAGTGAGAAAAAGAATTCATTATGACCATAGGTGATTATTCCAGAAATGTAGTTCCTTTTTACATTTGAACATCAAACAATGTTACTTGTCATGTCTAAAATATTTTGCAATTATACATTCCTATATATAAAGATTTATATATATATATATATATATATATATATATATATATATATATATATATATATATATACATTTTGTGTAAATATATCAATAAATATTTACAAATAAATTGTCCTAATGGTTTTCAGTTACAGCTGACCTCTGCTTTGTGTCAGTGCAGAGGTCTCTCCAAGAACAGAAGATTATTTTGGCCTTTTGTTAGAAACAACAGATCTTTGACCTCTGAAGAAGTATTATCTTCTTCTTCTCAATGAACTTTAACTAAATCAGTAGCTTCAAAGCAGCAAATTTTACTTTGGGGCTAGGAGTCTTTTCTTACTAAGGCAACTACTTCATGGAAGAAAAAAGTTCCAAGAAAGAGAGTACACCTTCCTTCCTGTGCTCCCACATCACCTTCTGCATGTCTGTATCCCTGAAGGTGGTCCTCTACAATCTCTCACCCTATCTTCATGTTTCTCACTACCTACTAATTGGGGTCCATGGATTATACACCCTTGTTTCTGGGGCTCCCAATTATTCTAGATTGTTTTGCTAGTCCTCACTTGACTGTTAAGCTTTTAAAGGTTGTAGTTGTTTTCTTTTGTCCACTTTTATTATTGCTCTGTCTTTCTCTTAGGATCTGTCAAATGTGAAATCTGGATCACTTCTGAGATTCACCATCTACTATTTGGAATTCAGCTAGTTTGATCAGCTTGCATCTTTGGCTTTTTCAGGGGTTATGAACAATTCAGAATTTTGTAGATAATCTAGAATTTTCCTCATCCTTAGCATGAAAACAACTTAAAATTTTCTACATCCTAACTGGAGATGGAACAAAAAAATGTTTAATAAGAAATGTATATGTACAATATAATTTCAGTGTCAAAAACACACAACGAAATTATGAATACAAAATTCAAGATGATAGTTATCTTATTTGAGGGAGGCAAGGAATGGCTTGGGGTGGGAATAATTTATAGATGTAGGTTATATCAATTTTTAGCTTTGGGATTGTAGACTATTTAAAGCATCTACTTAACTATGTAAATAAATAAGTAGATCACACCTGGACTCACTAGATGAGAATGTTGAAAATCAGGAATTAATTTAATACAATCTGTTGTCCCCTAGGTAAAAACATAAAGTATAATTAAGAATGGATTTATATTGCAGGAGTTTCTTTCCTTGATATAAACAGAACAAGCACCGATCTTACTACAGAGATAATGAAATGATTGTTCTCTTTATGCAGTGAAAATATTATTCAAAATATTTTATTCTAGTTAAACTACCCTTGAAATGGCTTTAAGCTTAACCTGTTGCTAGGTTAAATACATTCAGTGAAGTGGATTTATGGCAACTTTAAATTTGCCACATCTTCTCTTCTTCTACAATTTATCATTCATCTCATGAAACACAATAGCTTACTTTTCAACTTACCAAGAGCTTTCTGGAATTGGAAGCTAGTTCAAAGGCATGATTGGTAGAACTTGAGGTTCTCCTTAACTTCTCTGTTTTCTACTTCTCTCACATCCAATATGGTCTTGTCAAATCTACCAGCTTAGTATCTCTTGAATTCCATCCCTAATGCAATTTTCCTTCTTCAGTTCCTTGCCATTTCTCTCCAAATTATTGGTTTAAGTGCTTCCCAATCACCAGATTTGCCCTCTCCAACCCATTAATTCATCACTTTAATTCTGCTAGTGTCTCCTTCTAAGTCACTGGATAAAGCCCAAGTCTCAAATATTACCCATTAGATTCTCTTTGACCTATCCATATCACTGTTGTGGTTTACCAGATCTCTTGTTGTGGTTTACCTCTATCTTCCCCAGAACTATAGTCTTTAGGATCTAAAGATAATATCCTAAGATATAAATCATTTGTTTGTATCTCAGCAATTTTATTTGACCTATGGACTATACCATGAGATGAGTCAAAACGTGCCCAGATTTCGGCTTATACTTCAAGATGTTTTCATAAAATGGTTCTTATAATAATGTCCCCAGTTTATTCCCATTAATTCTACCCCATGCTTAACACATTATCCTAACAAGTCAAGAGAGAGTTTGTTTTGCTATATTTTTGACACTTGCAATTAGAGGTTCTCTAAATGGGTACCATGCCAGACTATATGCTATGGTATTTGTGTTATCCCCAAATTCATGCCTCATGACTCTATTATTATTTGATCAGTTCTGGAAGATTGAACCATTCCTGAATTTGTCCCTTGAACACACCATCTATATGTGTATGTGTATTAACCCATATTTCTCTTCTGTGATTCTAACACAACACAGCCATTGGCACATATTTGGCAAATCTCTGTTTGTCCAAAGAATGCAACAGTGCTGGATAACTGATGCTTCCTAGAAGTTTTATTCAGAAGCTGCCCCATGCTTTCTGAGTAAAGTTGATTTTACATATTGGGTCCTTCTATCTGGTGATTTCCTGGCCTGTGCGTGCTGGAGTTGAATTCCAGGGTGAACTAGTCCATGTCTTTTCACTAGCCATTGAATTCTTCCCAGGGAGAACAGAAGTCTGGTGTTGCTTTCAATGACACATCCATGACATGATGTCTGGTTTCTATTAAAAATCAAAAAGCAAAATATTTAATGCCAGAAACAAAAGTATAGACAATGTCCTATACAAACATTAGGGCACTGCTTGATATTCTAGGCAACCAGTCATGAGGGGCTGCCAGTGAGGTCACAAGTGGACCATCACATAAGCGGTCTAATTGAGGATGAGCTGGAGACTGCAGCCTTCTTCCTTTATGGATCATTTGGATTTTCTGTTCAGTGGTTCCAGTTAAGAAAGCTAGAATGTTACCCAGTTCAAGGCAAAGCAGTTTCTCAGTAGGGTGTATGGCATCTCTTGAGTTCAGATTTTTCAAGTAAAGTAGGCTCAGTAGCCTAATTTATGCACACATGCATGATGTCTCCAAAAGGGACTTAGGGATATGGTTCCAGCACCCAGGAATGTAGCTGTCTTTGCTCTGTCATTTCAACTAAGACCCAAGTGGCTCTTCTATCTGAAAATGTAAATGCATGTTTTATACCTACTCTATGCCAGGCAAGGTTATGGGGGGAAAAAGATTAGTGTTTGCCCTCAAGGAGCACACAATCTGATGGGAGAGATGAAGATATAACTTATAAAAAGATATTCAGTGTATAAAGAGCTATGATAGGGGTATATGATGTGATATTGAACTTGCCTTCAGGATGAGGTGATACTGGCCTGATTCCAGGTGCTCACCATTAGTCATTCATTCCTTTGTGGCTCAAGAATTGGAGAGGTTTAAAATGGATATATCCTGCATGAACAGAATACCCTACAGATGTAACAGAGTAGAAGGTCCTTGAGGACATAGAGAAATAGGGAATTTATTTTGTCAAGAGGAGGATAGGAATATTAACATACTATTTAGGCATTTCTGTGTAATAGTCTTACTATGTGCCAGAAGCTAGTCTGAGAACTTTATCTATCATCTCATTTAATCCTCTGACAGTCCTATTAGCTAGTCAGGGTCTTGAGAATGAGAACCTTCTGAAAAAAAATTGGGGGGGCAAAGTTACAGACTGAGGAAGGGTGCTCCATTGTGTAAGGCAGAGTAAGGGTGCAAATTGAGTGAAAGATGGAGAAAGCATGCAGATGTATCCCCCTAGACAGGGCAGGTTTGTTGGACTTAGAATAGAATCTGAAACAACAGGAGACGATGGAGTGTCTTAAAATGACTAGTTGGAAGGGGCAGTCGAAGATGTAGTGGTTAACTAACCTTTTCTGCAACTTACTAGCATAGCTACATTTTAAACACTAGTTCTCAGCAGTTTGATAAGTGGTCTATTCTTGGATTTTCACTTAGAAAAATAACCTTCTCTTTTATTTACAAGAAAGGGATTAAAATAATTGTATTTGCTAATTTTTGTTTCAGGATTACCAAGTGCTGGAAACTAAAACACTTGGCATACATTATTTCATTGAACCTGTGTATAACTGTCTAAGAGCCCTGCTTCCTGAGAGAACACTGATGCACAGGGAGGGAAAATTACTTATCCAAAGCTCCCACCTCTGAAGTAGCATTGTAGCCAATATTAAAACCTCATGCAATGGAAAAATAAGAGATTCATAAGGAAAGGGTTTTGGGTGTACTTGGACAGAAAAAAAAAATGTTAATACTGTTTAAAGTATAGTTTTGTCTTCCAGAAGGACCCATGTAGCATCTTTTTAAAAATATTTCTTTTAGTTGTACTTAGACATAATACCTTTATTTTATTTATTTATTTTATGTGGTGCTTAGGATCAAACCTAGTGCCTCACATGTGCTAAATGAGCTCTTCCACTGAGCCACAATCCCAGTCACCCCATCTAGTCTCTTTACATGTGGCTATTCTGCCCCAGGAGCTCAGTCTCACAAAGTTTCAAGTTTATGACAAGCAAATATAAAATAATGGAGGCAGCCAAGCAAACTAGGCAGGGGAATTGGCTTTAGCACCCAGAAGTCCACTACCAACGTTTACTAGCTGGGGACTTGGGGAGGGGGGAATTTCTGTGCTTTATGTCTGACAGTCTCCATTGCCTTCTGTAAATTAGGGATAATGATAATAATTAACTCATAGTTTTCAGGAAGATCATGTGATATGTATAAAGCTCTTTCTCAAGTGCTTGGAATGTATTAAGATACAAATACTGGTTATGTTACTTTAAAGCAACATAACCTTTACTTTTCTTTGGCATTGACATTAAAACCACAACAGAAATAGTATAAACATGTTGGTATCAAATTTTTCTTCATTGAGAGAAACCCTAGAAGATTTTTTTCCTTCATGTAATTCAACTTTGACCAGACCAAAGAGTGCCTCTTTCCTCCCACAATACACACTGTGTTCTCAGTATGTGATTTATGGGCACCTCACTCTTTTGTATGATAGTTCACAGCATCATGGAGGAACTAGCTCAGACTTATAGAAAGTTCGTACTCTCTCTGATTTTCAGTAAGTTCTTCCTATTGATTTAAGTTCAGTTCCTGAGGACCACCTAGGATGGATTAAATCTTTTTTTTTTTTTTCCAAATGCCCCAAATTTGTGAAGATATCTGCTCAAGTTACTTAGTCATTCTGGGTCTGGGTTTATTTATATATGAAGTAGAGATTATTGTTTTAACCTCATGGTGAGAAGATTCATAGTGTATATAGTAGGTGCTCAATAAACCATGGTATGTCAGATCCAATTAAACTGCCTCCCCATATTCTGTGAATTTCTGGTCTATGTGACTGCTTGCTTTCTAGTATGATTGCTTGGTGTGAACTATTCTACAGGCTACACAGGAAAAGTTTACTCTCTTTTGACCCATATGGCAGCCCTCCATGGTGGGGGCCATTTCTATTGGGTTCGCTCTTTTTTTGGACAACCAAGTGCATTGTGATAATTTTCCTGGTCCCTTGTGTCACTGGCAGTCACAATCTGGTAGTGCCTTTTCTCTCTTCTTTTTTTGCTTCCTGTCCCAATGTTGCTCTCATACTCCTGGGACTCTCCAGACCTTGAGGTTCCCACACTTGTCCCTTGGTTAATTTGTTCAGGCCAGCAAGACAGGCTGAAGATGAGACTTATGAGCACCAGCCAGCCCACTCCTTTCACCAGAGTTTGTCTATAGATATTGCTCCTGCACCTGTGGTTCTGACTTCCTCTAGTAGGAGAGAAATAATTCTGGGATGAGGAGGAGCTCATGTCCTGTGCAGAACACTATCACTAATAGGAGCCTTTCTTTTTGCTCCCTGACAGTTTTAGGGAACAATAGTTTCAGGCTAGTCTCTGAAGATGCCCCATGAGTTTAAGCACTCAGTACTCTTTGTTACAGGGATTCTAATAAAATTGTTCTTCTATCCCCTTTTCTGTCACTTCCATCTTCTGGGAGTTGATACCTATGCTTTTGACTAGTCTATCCTTTGGGGAACTCTGGGGAAGATAGGTAACTTGTATTATTATTACCATGATCAGATTCCTCTTCCTCAGGTTCACCAGCCATTGCTTCTGTGGCTGATTATCAACTTTTCACTCACAAAATAAAACTTACTTTTCTACTTTCTTAACCAGACACTTTAACTTAGACCTTCCCTTCTACCTTTGCCACTGCCCTAGACTCTTCCTTCAATTCTCACTCATCTAGTGTTTTATCTATGAAAATATGGAACAGTGAAAGTGGCCTGGTATGTTATCTGTTGGAGGGGATGTGCTTGAAGATTCATAGTGGTTTTATGAGAAAAGAGTTCTAATGTACCTGGAAATCATGGAGTAGGAAGAAAATATTTTCTGTAAAGGTTTAAGTATGTTAGACTTTACTGGTCATGGCCATATAATCTCTGTTGCCACTAGTAAACTCTGCAAGTGTGATGCGAAAGAAACCTTTGTAAATGTGTAAATGAAGGGGCATGGTGTATTTTCTAATAAAACTTTACCAAAAAAAGCTGTAATGGTTAATTTGAATTGTCAACTAGATTGTATTAAGATATGCCTAAGATTAAAAAGCTTTAAGGTGTGTCAGTGGGAGTATGTCTAGGAATGATGGGTATGTGGAATAGCAAACTGAAGTAGGGATCCTCCCTAAGTGTGGCAGCACTGCCCAATAGGTGGGAGCCTTGGATGGAATAAAAGTTGGAAGAGCAAGGAAGCATTAGCAAATGCAAGCTCTATTCTTCTTGAAGGGGTTCTTGATTGATGCTGAGTGATGCTGCTATTTCCTGAGGACATCAGACACTCCCTCTTTCACTCTTCCAAAGTGGACTCTGCCAGTCATTCTCCAGGGCATTTCCAGAAGCCTTTTATGGGTAGCATTATGGATCCCCCTTGTTCTGAGGTTTCATCATCTTGGACTGCACAACTAGTGGTTCCTCCAGCCTGTAGACAATCATTGTGGACTATTAAGCTTCTGGTTGTCTAAGCCAATCTAATAAATCCTCTCTCTCTCTCTCTCTCTCTCTCTCTCTCTATATATATATATATATATATATATATATATATATATATATATATATATATATATATCCATCCTGCTGATTGTGTTCCCTAGAGAATACAGTCCAATACACAAGTGTTGGGCCAGATTTGGCCCATCAGCTGTGTAACAGATTCAGACACTTGCTCTAAACAATAGAACTATATGATAACAACCAAAGCAGAATGTGGGAAAATGTGTCTGGTCAATACCTTTTAATATTACCATTTTAAAATTCATTCTATTTTAATTTACTAAAAACACATTGATAGAAGGAAAGATAGTCAGTTTTTAATGAGTACCCCCCATAAACTGTATTCCAGTTTAGTGTTTCCATATGTATAGTATTTTTTGTCTTCACAGTTCTATAAAAACAACTGTTGTTACTCTAGTTTTTGGGTGAGATGAATAAATGGAGACTCAGAGACAGGTGAATTGTTTGCTTGTAAAAGATAGTGTCAAGATTCAGAAATAACCCCATCCCACTTAACTTGATAATCTATTTTAGAGTATTGTAATTAAGCACCTTCTACATACAAAGGTCTGTACTGCTGGTTGCATAGAATAGAGAGATGAATAGACATGATTCCATTTCAGTTGAAAGTAGAATAAAATATCAGCAAAATAAGACAGGCTCTGATGACCCAAGAGAAGTATAAAGTAATAAAGACATTTAAAGGAGCTGACTATCAGGGGAAAGCAGGGAAGGTGGCAACTAAGTCAAAGAACAGGTATGATTTTGAAAGGTAGAGATGAGGAAGATAGTGAACTAAGCCAAGGAGTGAAGTGTAAGAAACCGTGCCCAACTGAGGAGGTTCACAACCATCAAAGACAAGACTTGCCTTCGTTATAATTTGGCTAAAGGATTTTCTCAGCCCCGTCCCTAAAGGCCTACTCTTGAGTTCAGCTCTGACCTCATTAAATGAAGTCCCACTCACCTGATTTTCTCTTGGAAGGGTGTCTCATTGAGTACTGATGATGGAGAAATAGAATTCTGATCAATAGAACAAATGGGTGCAGAGTGGGAACTAATGAGCCAGAAGTCACGTAGGTATTCCAAGAAGGAAATGCAGAAAACAGTTGCAGTGGGACCAAAGCTAGAAGGTCTAAGGTAAAGGAATGGGCACTCCACAGTTCATCTTTACTGAATACTGAATGCCATAAATGATTGGCCTGTCTTAAGGATAAATACCATTATCAGGTGAGTCTGTAAAAACAGTGAAATGACTGAATTCATTGGTCAGTTGCCTTTCTCAATTGTGTGACACCTGCAATTTACATAATTACTTGAGCAATTATTGTCATGTATTTTACCATCCTTGGATTGTGAGAAATTTAAGGGCTCTCCTTTCACGTGATCCTTGCATTTAGTCTACCACCTTGTGTGTAGTGTGTGCTCAGTAAACATGTGGATTGATTGCTTGAATGAATGATGGAATTCAGCTAGGCTCCTTTTCCAGGGTGAGAGCTTGAATCTTGCAGGAACTTGCCCAGCCTTTCCTAGCAAGAACTGTAGCTTCCATGGAGGAGTCCGCTAATCCACTGATACTTCCATCAAGCTCCTCCTCGCCTGTGAAGGCGCATAGCAGGAGGAAGTGCTCACATCAGCCAGTGTAATCAAGAGCCTTGCATCACTCATGGGGAGAAGGAGGTTTTCCAAGCTCTTGTTGCTGTGGAGAGATATAGTCATACTCTAAGAGGTCAGTGGTGCTCTTAACACTGCCTTTGTGCTATGTTTCATATAAATATTTTTACTGGGACATTTTTTGGCAAAAAAGCCTAGCTCGAGGACTTTGGAGCAGGGATGCTTCACTCACCTCATGCCAATGGTATGCACTTGAATCAACTGATGGCCAGTGTGATTTGAAATCATGTTCTTTTTTACTTTTGTCTTGATTGCTTTCCCACTGACTCAGTGTCTACCCTTTATCCTTTCTTCAAATGGGAAACAGCTGGGCTAAAGTGAAGTCCATGTCCAAATTCCCCACTCCATTCTCCTATCAAGGAAGCAGCAGCTGTTTCTGACACACTAATCCTGTTACAGATGTTTTGCTAATTACCAAAATGCTCAATTTGGCAATTGAGCAAAACCAGATTCACACATTTAAACATCATCTGCCTCCTAGGGTAGGTCTCTTTAAAGGACCCTTCCATTCTTTAAAAAGAAATCCTCAGAGGGTTGCCTCTTCCCAGAGTTGGATGAGTTTAAGGAAACGCAAGTAATAAACTTTTGCTTATTTCACAGGGAGTGAGGTCCATTCATCCCATGTCCTTCCCACTTTGCAATGCCTAATACATAAGGCTATTGATGTCTGATTGGGGAGGGGAATGGATATATTTAAAATCATATGCTCTGCTTTGCTATTTTCCATGGTTCAATGTCATCCACAATGTGTTTAACCCAATTCCTTGAACCAAGGATAAACCAAAATAGTATAATTTGATCATATAAGGAACTTTACGTCTTTTTCTTATCTGAATAGTTTCTTTTACAAAAAATAATAGTTTATACTTTTTTAATTTGTTTTAATTAGTTATATATGACAGCAGAGTACATTTTGACTCATTGTACACAAATGGAGCACAACTTTTCATTTCTCTGGTTGTGCACAATTCAAAGTCATACCATCATACATGTACATACAGTAATGATGTCCATCTCATTCCACCATTTTGTTCACCTTATATCCCTCCCCTCCAGTTAATTTCTACCTCTAGAGTAAACAATGTTTTATTTTTTTATTTCTTGGTGTTTCTTCTCTCAACCCTTATCTCTATTGTAAATCAAAAGTCATTGATTCTACCTTGCCCATGTCTTCTTCCTCACCTCCTCATGCTCTCCTGCAGGGGATACCAGCTTAACCCAGACCCATTTTCTTTCAAAGCAACCCTTGGCATTTGTTTCCAAGCTGGACTCCTACATATTTGATTCTTCAATTCACATTCTCATCATGATCTTTGCAAAGCTGTGAGCTGGTCCTGCTACTCTCCTTCCTATATGGTCGTAACTCTTCCCTTCCTTCCAAGGTAAATCTGAACCTTTAGTGCATTGCACAAGATTAGTTTTGCTCATGTTCTTGTCCACTTCTCTTTAGTTTCTAAAGGACTTGCAGTTGCTACATCACCTCGTGCCTTTCATACTTCTGTGCTTGTATTCATGTCGAACTATTTATCGGGAATGCCTTGACTTGCTGTGTATTTCTGTGAAGCTTCTATTCATATTTTAAGACCCACTAAAACACCTCATCTGCAAAGGCCATGCAGACTCAAGGGATGAGTGGCCCTTCTACTGTCACTATGTGGCACTTCATGCAAACCTTTTCTGGCTTTCATAAAACTAAGAAAATTGTTTGTTTGCATGATCAGTTCCTCCACTAAACTACTGGCTTTATGTCACCCCTGACTCCAGCACAATGTCCGTCACATTGGTACTTAACAAATGCTTATTTAATAATTGATTTTACAAATTAGGGAAGATGCTCTGAGAAAATACCAGGGAATGGAACTTTGGAGACATATTCTAATTCTAGAATTTTTACTACTTCCTTGAAATCTCTCTGGACCAGTTTTCTCACTTATAAAAGAAATGCATTTGATGTGGCCATCTGCATCATCTTTTCTAGGGTTGGGGATTTATTATTGTAGTTCTACAATTTTCTCAGTTAGCAAAGGCAGAACCAAATTCAAACTGGATCTCCTAATTTAGAGTCTAAGTATATTTATAATAGGCTTAAGCAAAGGTTGACATTAAATTAAAATATATGTAGCAAGAAAAAGATCTATGGATCTTCAAGTTGGTGACAGGTAGTTCCAGCTATGAGACCCTGGGTCAGGCCTTGCTCCTCTGGCCCCAGTTTTTCCATTTGTGTGTGGAGGGCATTGACCTAGATTTTAAACATGCAGCACTCCTTTTAGGACAATTTATTCCTTCTGTGCTAAAGACAGGCATTGCCGATCAGTTACAGAACACATTCTCAATAAATCTGCTTGCAGATGAGAATTATCTCAACATCATGCTAGAAGAAGTCAGTCTATTCTATTGATATCTTCTAAATGCCAAGCATGCACATAGGATTAAATGCAAAATAAACAATTTTCCATTCTCAGCACCAACTATTTTCTGAAGTCTCAGATCTGTTGCATTCTAACACATCCCCAGTGGGCTTTTGGTGTATTTGGACTTGTGTTTCTGGCCTCTGAGGGTGGCAATGAGGCAAGACCATGCACAGATTCCTAGAATGGGTGGGCTCTTTCATGGTGAGCCCTGTGTAATCACCATCCTGTGAGTGACCAGTAGTCTTGCATTTTCTTTCAGGCCTGATGCCTGTGACTCCATTACAAAAGCCAACAAGGGTATCTACACTAACTGCATCTTAGCAAAGTGAAAATCAACCATAATTGGGGACAGATGTGGATGCACAGTTCTCAAATATCTATTTTCTTCTCTGTGGACAACTAAAAAGGAAGTGTTAACTGATTTTGGCAATTTTGGTCTGCTTTCTAGAAGGCTGATTTAGCAAAGCATGTGAACACTTGGGGAATCCTCAATGCTTTTGGAAAGTAGCTTACATCACAACATTTTCCAAGACCTAATTAAAATAATTTTCCTTTTCATTCCTGCCATGTAATAGGTGTAAAAATAAATATTTGTGCAGTGAATTCTTGATTCTCTTTAGCTAGCAATTAATACTGCCAAGTATTATGCTCTTCTTAGAATGATCCTTGATCATCTGAGCACATTTAGATCCTGCCCCTCTGTGAGCTGCCTTAGCTTCCCTGGGTTTGGAAACAACTGCTTGGGGTATAATTGTTTACTTTTGCCTTATGTTTTAGGCTAAATTAGGCAAGCACCCTCAGGTGAGACAGCACCTTATTTTCTTGGTATCTTCTATTAGACTCAATATGTAGTCAGAATTAAGTAACTATTCACCAGTGGATTATTAATTAGAGTTCGGGAAAGGTAGTCTTGAAAATGAGAGTCCTAAGGCAAGAAAGGAGGATTATTTTGGTAGAGAGCAATATGAGTAGAAGTCATATAAGTGAAATCATAATCTCAAAAATATAGGGTGATGTATGCCCTGATTTGATGAGATAAAATGCAATTTATCTAGACCTATAATATATATTCCACTTCTGCAGTGTGTTTCAGGAAAATAAGAACAATGGTACATTCAGAAGAAAGGGACAAATTGGTGTCTTGGTCAGCTCAAGCTACTATATAATACATATTGTACAGTAGGTGACTTAAATAACAAAGATTTATTTCATGGAATTCTGGAGGCTGAAAGCAGAAGATAATGGTGTTAACATACTTGGGATTTTAATGAGAGTTCTTTCTTGTTGTGTATTCAAATGGCCTTTCCTAAATGCTTGCACACAGATAGCATGTTCTGGTCACTTTACCTTATTATAAGGGCACCGATCTCACTGTAAGAGCTCCATATTCAGGAATCTACCTAAATGTAATTATTTTTTAAATAGCCCATCTCCACATAATACATATTGGGGATTAGGGCATGGATTCTGGAAAGGTAGTCCACAGTAGCGAGTGTCTTGTAAAGCTTGCTACCTAAGGACTCTTTCAATGCTTTGGAGCCATCTACTCAAGGAAGAAAGTGCTTATATCTGCATGATGACTGTCTATACAATTCCAAATGTCTACCTTGTAGTAACAGGATTCATCTTACTGTTTGTGTCTTCATAGAATAGAACTAAATTTGAAGTAAAAAAAAAAGTGTTAGACCATAGAGATGGCAGGCCTCTTGACTATGCTGCACTCATCTCTATGTGTAAATCACAAAATCCTCAAACTGCATTATGTTAACCAAGTCCAAATATGGGTATTTATCACATAAGACTCAGTGATCTCTTTTGGATGAGATATATGGGGAACATATTGCCACATTGGGACAAATATTTGCAATCATCCCTTGCTTGGAAATATTCAGTCCTAAAATGATTCCAAGAAAATAAGCATATCACATGATAAATGAGCCTAAATAGTTACTTAAAATCCAAACTTTGTGATTTGGAGTCTCAAACCCAGCATCCCATCATACTACCTGGTGGCACTCTGAAGTATTTGAATAAATAGAGTAACAAATGTATTTAATGTCTGAAAATCATCTGACAGATTTCTATCACCATTACTGCTTTCTAATGGAAGCTGTGTCGTGGGCTCCTGAGGTCGTGGAAAGAACCGGGGACTCCCAAATTTGCCAGGAGACAGAAGACTGGTATTCCTACAATGACCTATCAGAAGGTAGATTTTCGTTTAATAAAAGGGATGTCTTTCCATCATTATCCAAAGTTCATGTATGAAGACACGAATTGGTGTTAACATATCTTATATACAATCAGATATATGAAAATTGTGCTGTATATGTGTAATAAGAATTGTAATGCATTCCACTGTCATTTTTTTAATCAATTAAAAAAAGGATGTCTTTCTAGTCTGGAGTTTCACAAAGATGAAACATACTGTCTTCCAGAAGAGTTTAAGCATGGACTAAAGAAATAATATTTGGCATGCTATAAAGTATTTAAGCACAAAAGCTTTCCTTTATAGACAGTCCCCAAACAATCATGAAAGTAAAAACCAATACTTCAGAGTGTACTGTATAGCTAAGCTATGATGTTCTGTGGGTTAGGTGTATTAGACACATTTTAGATTTTTTTTTTTATATTTTCCATTTACAATGGGTTTTTTGGCTGTAACTCTATTATAAGCTGAGCAACATCTGTATTTGGGTTCTGCATGTGCTATTTTACCATTTCTGATCCTCAAACACAGTAATAAGGAAAGCCAGAGCATATACTTTGGCTGTTTAGCATCTTTGTTCTGATCCACTTTCCTTAAACCATTTCTGATACCTGTTTCCATCTGGCTCCTCTTCATACAGCAGAATATTTGGCTACTTATCCTCCTAAAACCATCCCTTTCTCCCCTACTAAGACTTGATGTTTGGTCCTGTGACTCTATCACTTTGGTTTCTTTTATACCAACTGTGCTGCCTCTGAGATCCTATGATAAACGCAGCCCTTGGTCCTCATGGCCTGGGAGGATTCTATCCTGA
The DNA here is from genome assembly GCF_047511675.1 of Marmota flaviventris. NCBI lineage: Eukaryota > Metazoa > Chordata > Mammalia > Rodentia > Sciuridae > Marmota > Marmota flaviventris. The sequence goes on along the minus strand of NW_027288296.1, from coordinate 2,729,162 downwards.
GATCATTGTCTCCTGAGCACTCCTTCCAGCTCTCAGGAAAAGGTAGAGCAGCAACTTAAATATTTCTTGATTCTTTGACTCCTTTTTTTCTTTTTTTAAAAATTTTTATTGTTGGTTGATCAAATCATTACATAGTTCTTGACATATCGTATTTCGCACTTTGATTCAAGTGGGTTATGAACTCCCATTTTTACCCCGTATACAGATTGCAGAATCACATTGGTTACACATCCACTGATTTACATATTGTGTCCGTTGTATTCTTGTGCCTTTTCTATCCTCTACTATCCCCCCTCCCCTCCCCTCCCCTCCCATTTTCTCTCTCTACCCCATATACTGTAATTCATTTCTCCCCCTTGTTTTTTCCCTTTCCCCTCACTTCCTCTTGTATGTAATTTTGTATAACCATGAGGGTCTCCTTCCATTTCCATGCAATTTCCCTTCTCTCTCCCTTTCCCTCCCACCTCTCATCCCTGTTTAATGTTAATCTTCTTCTCATGCTCTTCCTCCCTACTCTGTTCTTAGTTACTCTCCTTATACCAAAGAAGACATTTGGCATTTGATTTTTAGGGATTGGCTAGCTTCACTTAGCATAATCTGCTCTAATGCCATCCATTTCCCTGCAAATTCTATGATTTTGTCATTTTTTCATGCAGAGTAATACTCCATTGTACATAAATGCCACATTTTTTATCCATTCGTCTATTGAAGGGCATCTAGGTTGGTTTCACAGTCTTGCTATTGTGAATTGTGCTGCTATGAACATCGGTGTAGCAGTGTCCCTGTAGCATGCTCTTTTTAGGTCTCTAGGGAATAGACCAAGAAGGGGAATAGCTGGGTCAAATGGTGGTTCCATTCCCAGCTTTCCAAGAAATCTCCAGCTTTCCAAATTGGCCACACCAATTTGCAGTCCCACCAGCAATGTACAATGTACCCTTTTCCCCACATCCTCACCAGCACTTGTTGTTGTTTAACTTCATAATGGCTGCCAATCTTACTGGAGTGAGATGGTATCTTAGGGTGGTTTTGATTTGCAATTCTCTGACTGCTAGAGATGGCGATCATTTTTCCATGTACTTGTTGATTGATTGTATGTCCTCCTCTGAGAAGTGTCTGTTCAGGTCCTTGGCCCATTTGTTGATTGGGTTATTTGTTTTCTTATTGTTTAATTTTTTGAGTTCTTTGTATACTCAGGATATTAGGGCTCTATCTGAAGTGTGAGGAGTAAAGATTTGTTCCCAGGGTGTAGGCTCCCTATTTACCTCTCTTATTGTTTCTTTTGCTGAGAAAAAACTTTTTAGTTTGAGTAAGTCCCATTTGTTGATTCTAGTTATTAACTTTTGTGCTATGGGTGTCCTATTGAGGAATTTGGAGCCCGACCCCACAGTATGTAGATCGTAGCCAACTTTTTCTTCTATCAGACGCCGTGTCTCTGATTTGATATCAAGCTCATTGATCCATTTTGAATTAACTTTTGTGCATGGCATAAGAAAGGGATTGAGTTTCATTTTGTTGCATATGGATTTCCAGTTTTCCCAGCACCATTTGTTGAAGATGCTATCCTTCTTCCATTGCATGCTTTTAGCCCCTTTATCAAATATAAAATAGTTGTAATTTTGTGTATTGGTTTCTTTGTCCTCTGTTCTGTACCATTGGTCCACCTGCCCGTTTTGGTACCAGTACCATGCTGTTTTTGTTACTATTGCTCTGTAGTATAGTTTGAAGTCTGGTATCGCTATACCGCCTGCAAATTTTATTGTATCTCCAGGTAGCGGAGGCATGCACTTGTACAAGAAGAAGACAGACACCCTCTCCTTTTACCCAACAATTGGGAGGTTGAGTTCTTCCAGTTGTCCCTAATTCTAGAGTTTCCAAGTACAGAATGATGCAGTTGCTAACAAAGCAATAAAACTGGGTGTGTTTCTCTTCCCCAACATCTGTGTTTCTCTCATGGATCCATGCTTTGTACCACTCAACCTAATTAAAATACTTTTACATATAACTTTTTTTTAGGTTTTTATATCATTTCAAGAAGAAACAAGACTGAGAAATAAAGAAAAATGAGCCATGTCAACGAAAGCATCTGAGCTGTTTTGTATATTTGGATTCCTTTCTTGGCAAAACAAAATATTTTTTTTAAATTTTCTCAGCTAATTTGCATTATATACCTATGCTAGTAACAGACCAATAACTGCCTGGGTGAAATTTTTTAAAAAACTTTCAATCTATTCACTTCATATGACATTCTGGATATTAAAGAATATTTTGCTGCCAGAAAAAACTGGTCTTAGCTGTGTCCATGCATTGAACATAAATATTCCAGATTAGAAATGCTTTTGAGGATAATTCTTCATAATTAAACATAAACCAGTAGAGCATTTAAAAATTATATTTAACTCTGGAAAGAAACCAGAATAGACATGGCCCAAATTATCTGGAACCTAAAGAATGAGACTGAATCTGAAATGTAAAAATGGAGTTGGAAAATGATATCAAACGCCAACAATAGGACCAAACAGTTTTTCTACGATTTTTTAAAGCCAGATGTTTGGATGCAAGAATGAAGAGGTTAAACAAACCCCTGATTTCTTTAATTCCACTGACATTGCTGAGACCAGTGGTTTTTAACCTTTTTGGGGTCACAGACTTTTTTGAGAACTTGATGAAAGCTTCAGACATCGCTCCAGAAAAAGACTGATTCTCACATGAGCAGCTCTAAAGTAGATCAAACAAGAGTCTCAGACAAGGAGGTTAAGGGGTTAGACTTGAATGTAAACTTAAGGTCTATTTTGTAGCTCAGAACTTTCTTTGAGCTGTCCATTTTTTATATGAATGGTTCCAAAATTTTGGACTCATATTTTATCATATAAACGTGCTCTCGGTAATTCAAATTCAATGTACCTCAAATGTAACATCCAAAGTCATTCCATCCACTACCTTCCCCCTTTCCTAGGGTTGCTTACATCTTATCCATCCTTGCTAATCCCTATCCTAGCCAGGTCATTACTATCCTTGTTGAAATTTAGCTAAGTCTTCTCATCAGCATCAATAAAGGATAGCTGCAAATATTTTCATCTTTAACTGCAAAGCACTTAGATTTCTTTACTATTTCATGGGTCATATCTGAATTCTTTATTACAATAATGAAGACCCCACACCAAAATCTTGATTCTTATGTTTGAGTAAGAATGCCTTCTCTCACGTCTGCATGTTTGCTTATCCTTTCTTAAGAATCTCTTGACACCTCTCACACCTGCCTTTCTTTCCCTGTCTTTTTCCCATTAGGAGAAGCATCCTTTTTTAAAAAATGTTTTTATTAGTGCATTATAGTTATACATGGTAGTGGGGTTCATGTTACATGCCTAAAACTTAATTATGCATTTCAATCCTCATTACCTCCCTTTGCCCTACAACATCCCTCTCTCCAATCTCCTTCTTCTACTCTGTTGGTCTTCTTTATATTTATTTATTTATTTTTTAGTTTTAATTGGTATATTTATATTATAGATATAAGTAAAACTGGAATTAATTGTGGTATATATGAACATAAATAACTTGCTCGATTTCATTCTGTAGTTCCTCCCCTTTCACATCTCTCCTCCCTACTCCTTAATTCCCTTTCTCTACTCCACTGTTATATCTTCTATTTAATGGCATTTCCTTTTTTTTCAAATTTCTTATTTCTGTATAGCTTCTGCCTATGAGAGAAACATTTGATTTATGACTTTTTGAGTCTTATTTTACTTAGCAGGATGTTATCCAGTTCCATCCATTTATGCACAAATAACATAATCTAGTTCTTCTCTATGGCTAAGTAAAACACCATTGTGCATACATACACCACATTTTCTTGATCCATTCCTCTTTTTCTGGACACCTTGTCTGGTTCTATAACTTGGCTATCATGAATTTCAAAGCTATAAATATTGTTATGCATGTATGTTTATAATATGTTGATTTTAGCATTTTGGGGTAAATACTGAGGAGTGGAAAAGTTGGATTATGTGGTGGTTCAATTCCCAGTCTTCTGGGAAATTGTCATATAACTTTTTCAAAGTGGTTGCATGAAGTCCCCCCAACTATGTATGAGTATGCCTTTTCATCACATTCTTGCCAGTATTTCCTATTATTTATACTTTTTAAAATTAATTAATTTATTTTAATTAAGTATATATGACAGCAGAATGCATTTTGATTCATTGTACACAATTGCAGCACAACTTTACATTTCTATATTTGTACTAATTTATATTCTTGATGATTGAAATTCTAACTGGAGTGTGAAATCACAATGCAATTTTGATTTTCATTTTCCTAATTTCTGAGGCTGTTGAATGATTTTTATTATATATTTGTTGGTCATTTATATTTGAGAAGTAACTTTTTTCACCCTGGGTTTCTATGTAATTATAACCTATATCTCTTTTCAAGATCTTATTTTTCTAAAAAGGGCAAATTTTAGAAAAAGTCTTTAATGAGGTAAAACTTTAAATACTATAAAACTCAAACACTTTAAGTGTACAAATCAATTATTTTTAGCAAATATACCAAATTTTGCAACCATCTCCCCAATACATTTTTTTCATATATTTTTTTTTTTAAATATGAAGGGTCTACAGTGTTAGGCATCATGATCAGCACATAACTTTCCTAAGTGTAACTATTCTCAATGTGGTAGCTATTTCTATTTTGTGAATTTAAAACATCAGTTTTGGCAATATTAATTATTGATGTCACAAAACCATTAAGAATCTAAGTCAGAATTGCACTTCAGATCTCCCTGATTACAAGAACCATATTTTAAGTCAATATGACATAATGTTTGTCAAATAAAAATTCCTACTTTAAAATTGTAATCCACAAAATAAAAACTGGATTAGTTTTATCCAGTGTTGTATCTGTAATGCCAGCACACATAATAATCAGTCTACAAACATCTGTTAAGTGACTTCATAAATGTGCAACCATATATCACAATGGGGTTATTTTAGAATTATTCCACTGTTATTTTTGTCCAAATGACAGACTGATGATTGTCTTAGATGTTGATATAATTGTGTAACTGCCTTGTGGGGGTAAGTGTTTGTTAACCCTATTGTTATATAAAGAGATGATTAAAGCCACTAATTTATGCCACCCTTGAGCTGAATAATCCCTAAAGTTTTTATTTCCCTAATCTATAGCATGGGGTGGTAGTCCCCTATATACACATCTTGAAAAAATATTAAGTGAGTAAAATGTGAGAATAAGAGAAAATAGTGGGAAATAGTGGAAGAAGAGGGAAAGAAAAGTTACTGTGTTAAGGAAAACATTCACAACTGTTTTCTCTTGTGCTCATGTTTCAACGTCATACCTAACTTATTTTGCCTTACAAAGAGTAAAGAATATATGTTTTCATTCTTTTTCTTCTTTTGTACTTCTAGGGATGAAACCCAGGACCTAGTAAGTGCTCTACCTTTGAGCTCAATCCCTGCCCCCTATAATTATCTTCTGATTGTCCTAAAATTACAGTATTTTTTTAGATAGTATGGATCTAGTATAATTATAATTAAACAAAATATTTTCTGTTGGTTGCTTTAATTTCTTCTTATCAACAATTAAATTTTCCAAATATCAAGAAAGAAGTGGAGAAGTACATAAAGGAAAATAAAGAGGGGTTAGGGAGAGAAGGAAGGGAGGGTGGGAAAAGTTATTGAACAAAGAAGAGAGAAAGAAAGGGAAAAGAAGAAAGCAAGAAGAAAGAAAGGAGAGGAGACAAGGAAATGAAGAGAGAGTAGAACAAAAGGAATGTAGAAAAGTTTGAAAGGGAGAAAAGAGGGAAACTGATTTTGGCTGGTATCAGCAAATCTTATGCCTTCTACAGCAAATCCTTCTCAACTCAGTCTTTAACTACAGCCTTCAGATGAAGTTGAAGCTGGAAACAGACTCCGTCTTGACATTTCTCCAAGTGTTTTACTGCTAAAAAGATTGTGTCATACATGGGATCTTCTCTGAGTCCCAGGCATGTTTGAAAGCAAACCTGGTAGCACTGGCTTTCCTTTTCCATAAGAAGGCATGGATTCTTGCCACATGCTAGCCAAACATGGAAGGGCTCAGTTCACAACCACACATTGCCAAGAGTATGTGAGGTTTATGTTGCTGCTTGGAAGCCAGCTTGTTTATGTCTTTCCTGGTCCTACTCCAGTATGATCTCACACATCATGACAGGGATTCTATATCACTCTGCTTGAACTGGTCCTCATTAAGGGAACTGGAAGATTGTACAAGGCCAAATGAAGAAGGGCATGACCTGTCTTGGGAGCAAAGGGAGAGAATGTTGGACTTTTCCATCTTAAGTTTAATGTCCAGCTCACAAGATAATTGATTAATTATGCAAACCCCCTCTTTGAATTCTGCTTGCAAAGGGACTATATTCTTTATCTGGAAAACCCTACATAGCTATTTTTGCCCAACTACTGTGTTTTTTCAAGATGATGATTTGTTCTCTGTTGTGTATTTAGGGACTATGATAAAATATATCAATAGTTCACAGAAAGGGCTGTTAATAGTATCAGTATTTCTGTTATGTCTTTAGCTAGCATACTGGCAGACACTGGTTCAGTCATTTATATTTGTCACAGGTTTATTGTAAAGTTAAAGTCAGCCCTAGACAATATTGTATTTAATTGTGATTAGGCTAGATCCCTATTAACTGGAAATACAAGCATTTCAGAGCATCCAAGAGGGAATTTGGGAGGGGTATGGTAGTGTGTACCTGTAGTCCCTTTGACTTGGGAGGCTGAGGCAGGCATATTGCAAGTTCAAGGCCAGACTCAACAACAAAGAGAGACCCTTTCCAAAAATAAATATATAAAGTGCTGAGGGATCTGGCTTAGAACGCCTGGGTTCAATCTCAAATATCCCTCAAAAAGGACAGCTTCAAGTGTGTGTGTGTGTGTGTGTGTATGTGTGTGTGTGTGTGTGTGTGTTTGTCTGTGTTTATATCTTACTTTTTGCAAGGAGGAAAGAAAATTGATATGCCATTGAAACATCATCAAGAAAGAAGGAGGTCAATTATGTTTCCTCCATGGTAGTCAGTAATTTTTTTGTTTGTTTGAGTCCACTGTGTTTGTATCCTTAGAATACGTGGCATTAAGTAAGAATTCCCAGCACATTTTGAGTCCAATCTTATTCCATAGTCATATAAAAATGTGCAAAATCAAATATTCCAGATACCATGTTGCTTTTGCTTTTCTCAAGATGGTCTTCAGAGAGAAAATAATTCTATGGGAGAGGAATTTTCATGTTCCCTTCAGTCATCTGGACATTCCAGTAATTTAGTTACAGATACTCCAAGTCAGATGACTTTGATATTTGTAACCTATTTCAAATTTGATCTAAGTTTGTGATCTGGTGGAGCTGGCACTGTTTACAGGAGTTGGCTTTCATTATGGACTCCCCACCTACCCCACCGCCTCTCGTCTCTAGTCTTTCTTCCATTCATTTCTCCAACTCCATTGGAGACAAAAAAATTGCATGTCCTCCAGGTCCATGGAGTTGACAGACCCTCTCATCTCTGGACTTTGTATTTGCTAATCTTCCTTGGGGGAAGTGCTTTCTCATTGGGATAATGCTATTTTTCCATTATAATTTTATTTATTAATTAACAGTGAGAGACTTCTATTGGGCTGATGATGTTTTCAGTGTTTCATAGATCTTAATTCAGCCCTCATGAAATTTTTTATTTTCCTAGTTTTAAAGGTTATTAACTCACCAGTTTCTTTGTCTCTCCACAAAAAAAAAAAAAAAAAAAAAAAAATAGTGAGTCACTTGAGAGAAAGCTCTGATTATATGTTCATTTTCCTTAACTTAGCATCTGGCACATACCCTGATACCCTAAATAAGTGTTGAAGGAATGAATTAAGTGGTTGGCTGGATCATAAGCTATTCCCACAATTTTGCTTCTTTAGGTTAGCTGGTTCATAATATAAATCTTTTGATCTCATTTAAGAACTTTTACCTTACTGGCATGTTTCTTATGTTTGTTCCTGGATACTGTGCTCAGGTACATGAAATCTCATTTCATCATCAAATGTTTATTAAACACATATTATTTGGCAGATATTCCAGGAACTGGGGGTATATTAGTATCTGTGAATAAGATAGACAATAATCCTTGCCCTTGGAGACCCTACACATACTAGAAGAAAAGGTAGGCTCAACTCTCCATCAGATAGGCTCAGGAACAGACTTCCTCCATAAGATTGCTGAACTGCAAGAAGGAAATCAGGAATAAGTAAATTGGATGGCATCAAACTAAAAAGCTTCTTCATAGCAAAGGAAACAATCAAGAACTTGAACAGAGAACCTATAGTATAGGAGAAAATCTTTACCACCTTAGATAGAGCATTAATCTCCAGGATATATGAATTCAAAAAACTTAACACCAAAATAAACAAATAAATAGGACCTAAATAACCAAATCAATAAATGGGCAAAGAAACTGAACAGACACTTCATAGAAGAAGAAATACAAATGGTCTAAAATATATTAAAAATGTTCAACATCTCTAGCAATTATAGAAATGCAAATTACAACCACACTGAGATTCCATCTCCAGCCAGAATGGCAACAATAAAGAATACAAATAACAATAAATGTTGGTGAGGATGTTGGGGAAAAGGTTCAGTCTTACATTGCTGGTAGGACTGCAAATTGGTGCAACCACTCTGGAAAGCAGTATGAAGATTCCTCAGAAAACTTGGAATGGAACCACTACTTGACCAAGTCATCCCACTCCTCATACATACCCAAAGGACTTAAAATCAGCATATTACAGTGATGCAGTCAAATCAATGTTCATAGCAACTTGATTCACAAGAGCCAAGCTATGGAACCAACCTCTGTGCCCTTCAACAGATGAATGGATAAAGAAAATGTGGTACATATACACAATGGAATATTACTCAGCCACAAAGAAGAATGAAATTATGGCATCTGCCAGTAAATCTGAGGAACTGGAGAATATCATGCTAAGTGATATAAGCCAGTCCCCAAAACCCCAAAGTCCAAGGTTGTCTCTGATATGTGGATGCTTATCCATAACAAGGGAGGATGGGGGTAAAATATTGAAATTCATTGGATTAGACAAAGGGGAATGAAGGGAAGGTAGTAAGGATGGGAATAGGAAATATAGTAGAATAAATTGGACATAACTTTCTTATATTCATATACGAATATACAACCAATGTAGGTCCACATCATTTTCAACGACAAGAATGGGATCAAAATTGTAATGAGTTGCACCCCATGTATATATAATATGTCAAAATATACTCTATTATCATGTATATGTAAAAGCAACAAATAAGAAAAAAAAGAAACTCATATTTTAGTTGAAAATCACAGGTTATTTGGGAAGCACACTCAGAGAAGGAGTTCAAGAACCAGGAAGCTTGTTATTGGTTCTGTTTGGGTCAATGCTCTTGAAAGGAAGAAAAGGAACACAAGACTAGTAGGATGGGTAAACTGAGCTTCAAAGCAGGGTCCAAATGATACCAGGAACCCCATCAGTGTTGTCTCACTGGAATGGAAAGGCTTTTATTACTTTGATTATTCATCGTACCTCAGCTCTCCCAGGAAGGGAATGATCTCAGGCAAGATTATTTGCTGCAGATGAGGACCAGTGTTGGGAGGAGGCTCATATCCTGGGAAACAGATTTGGAATCCCAGCAGATGAAGGAAGACACAAAATACATTTGAAATAGCAGATGCCTAATTCTTCCATAGGCCTATTTTATATATGCAGGCCAGACTAAGAAGGCACATTGCCAATGAGTTATGTAAGTGGGCGCATGCTCAGAAGCAAATGTTGGTGACTTTGAGTACATACAATGAATCAGAGTGCTCATGACTTTGGCTACAAATTAAAAACAGCTTGCCAGAAATCTTGATGGGGGCCTAATCATAGCCATCTTGGGCCTGCCCAGCAACTGGTGCCTTTTGGCACACAGCCCAAAGCTCTCAGATGAGAAGACAGGAATTTGACAGCACATCACCACATCCACTATGCTGCACGTTGTACAGTTCCAACATAGGTATACTTAAATAATACAAGTCTAAATCGCAAATCAGTGAGTTTTTGTCTCTTTTTTCATTTATTTTTGGCAAGAAACTGTCCAGAGTGGCCCACGGAGGGGCAGAGCTTCCAATCACTACTGCAAGGTAGGCGGGCCTGCGACCCACCGGCAGAAGAGGAGCAGCGGCCTGCTGAGAGGCAGAGCCGCCCCCTCCCCCTGCGCCGGCAAGGTAGACGGAACTGTGACCACCAACAGAACAGGCCAGACCTGCAACCGACAGACAGAACAGGCCCAGTGGCCTGAGGAAGGGTAGAGCCGCACCCCCCCATGCCTGCAAGGTAGGCGGACCTGTGACCCACTGGCAGAACAGCCCCAGAGGCCTGCAGAGGGGCAGTGCTGCTGCCTGCACCTGCAAAGTAGGCAGAACTGCGACCACCGACAGAACAAGCCTAGCGGCCCGCAGAGGGACAGAGCCGCCGCCCTCGCCTGCAAGGTAGGCAGACCTGCTACCGACCGGCAGAGCAGGCCCAGCGGCCTGCCGGCGTGGTAGGCACATTGCCCCAATTGGAGGAGGGGCAGAGCCGCCGCCCGTGCCTGCGAGGGAGACTTTGCAAATATACAAGACCAATATAAATATATAGGGGGAAAATTCAATAGCACAACAGTTTCACCAAGTAGAAAGGAACGCGAACAGTATGAAGAGACAAGGAAAGAAAGGACCACAAGCAATGCAGGTCAACTCAACATTAGAAGAGGTAATAGCTGCAGCAGATGGAATGTCAGATAAAGAATTGAGGATATACATGCTTCAGATGATCTAGAGTCTCAAGGAAGACATCAGACAGCAAAATCAGACAATGAAAGATCACTTCAACAATGAATTACATAAACAAATCCAAGAAGCAAATGATCAACTATACAGGGAGATAGAGGTTATAAAAAACAAACAAACAGAAATCCTAGAAATGCAGGAAGAAACAAACCAACTTAAAAACTCAATTGAGAATACTACCAGCAGAGTAGAACACTTAGAAGATAGAACATCAGACAAGGAAGACAAAGTATTTCAACTTGAAAAGAACATAGACAGCTCAGCAAGACTGTTAAGAAACCATGAGCAGAACATCCAAGAAATATGGGATAACATCAAGAGACCAAATTTAAGAGTCATTGGGATACAGGAAGGGACAGAGTTTCAAACCAAAGGAATGAGCAATCTATTCAATGAAATAATACAAGAAAACTTCCCAGACTTGAAGAATGAGACAGAATCCCAAATCCTAGAAGCCTACAGGACGCCGAATGTGCAAAATCATAAGAGACCCACACCTAGACACATTATAATGAAGATGCCCAACATACAGAATAAGGAGAGAATTTTAAAAGCTACAAGAGAAAGGAAGCAGATCACATTTAGGGGTAAGCCAATCAGGATAACAGCTGATCTTTCAACACAGACTCTGAAAGCTAGAAGATCCTGGAATAACATATTTCAAACACTGAAAGAAAATGGGTTCCAACCAAGAATTGTGTTTCCAGCGAAATTAAGCTTCAGGATGGAAGATGAAATTAAAACCTTCCACGATAAACAAAAGTTAAAAGAATTTGCAGCTAGAAAACCATCTCTTCAAAACATCCTTGGCAAAACATTACAGGAAGAGGAAATGGAAAATAACAATGAAAACCAACAGTGGGAGGTAGGACAGTAAAGGGGGGGGGGGAATGATAAAAGAGGAAAACAAACCATGTTTAGTAACATAAATAAACAAATATGGCTGGAAGAACAACCCATATCTCAATAATAACCCTAAATGTTAATGGTTTAAACTCACCAATCAAGAGACACAGGCTAGTAGAATGGATCACAAAACAAGACCCAACAATATGCTGCCTACAGGAGACGCATTTGATAGGAAAAGACATACATAGGCTGAAGGTGAAAGGTTGGGAAAAATCATATCACTCATATGGACTTCGGAAACAAGCAGGAGTGTCCATAATCATATCAAATAAAATAGATTTCAAGCCAAAGTTAATCAAAAGGGATAAAGAGGGACACTACATACTGCTTAAGGGAACCATACACCAACAAGACATAACAATCATAAATATATATGCCCCAAACAATGGTGCAGCTATGTTCATCAAACAAACTCTTCTCAAGCTCAAGAGTCTAATAGACCACCATACAATAATCATGGGAGACTTCAACACACCTCTCTCGCCACTGGACAGATCTTCCAAACAAAAGTTGAATAAGGAAACTATAGAACTCAATAACACAATTAATAACCTAGACTTAATTGACATATATAGAATATACCACCCAACATCAAGCAGTTACACTTTTTTTCTCAGCAGCACATGGATCCTTCTCAAAAATAGATCATATATTATGTCACAGGGCAACTCTTAGACAATATAAAGGAGTAGAGATAATACCATGCATCCTATCTGATCATAATGGAATGGAACTGAAAATCAACGATAAAAGAAGGAAGGAAAAAGAATACATCACTTGGAGAATGAACAATAGGTTACTGAATGATCAATGGATTATAGAAGACATCAAGGAGGAAATTAAAAAATTCTTAGAGATTAATGAAAACACAGACACAACATATCGGAATCTGTGGGACACATTGAAAGCAGTTCTAAGAGGAAAATTCATTGCTTGGAGTTTATTCCTTAAAAAAAGAAAAAAAAAAAACCAACAAATAAATGATCTCATGCTTCATCTCAAAATCCTAGAAAAAGAAGAGCAAAACAACAGCAAAAGAAGTAGAAAGCAAGAAATAATTAAAATCAGAGCTGAAATTAATGAAATCGAAACAAAAGAAACAATTGAAAAAATTGACAAAACTAAAAGTTGGTTCTTTGAAAAAATAAACAAAATCGACAGACCCTTAGCCATGCTAGCGAAGAGAAGAAGAGAGAGAACTCAAATTACTAGCATACGGGATGAAAAAGGCAATATCACAACAGACACTTCAGAAATACAGAAGATAATCAGAAATTATTTTGAATCCTTATACTCCAATAAATTAGAAGATAGTGAAGGCATCGATAAATTTCTTAAGTCATATAATCTGCCCAGATTGAGTCAGGAGGATATAGACAACCTAAACAGACCAATATCAATTGAGGACATAGAAGAAACCATCAAAAGACTACCAACTAAGAAAAGCCCAGGACCAGATGGGTATACAGCAGAGTTTTACAAAACCTTTAAAGAGGAACTAATACCATTACTTTTCAAGCTACTTCAGGAAATAGAAAAAGAGGGAGAACTTCCAAATTCATTCTACGAGGCCAACATCACCCTGATACCTAAACCAGACAAAGACACTTCAAAGAAAGAAAACTACAGACCAATATCTCTAATGAACCTAGATGCAAAAATCCTCAATAAAATTCTGGCGAATCGGATACAAAAACATATCAAAAAAAATGTGCACCATGATCAAGTAGGATTCATCCCTGGGATGCAAGGCTGGTTCAATATACGGAAATCAATAAATGTTATTCACCACATCAATAGACATAAAAATAAGAACCATATGATCATCTCGATAGATGCGGAAAAAGCATTCGACAAAGTACAGCATCCCTTTATGTTCAAAACTCTAGAAAAACTAGGGATAACAGGAACATACCTCAATATTGTAAAAGCAATCTATGCTAAGCCTCAGGCTAGCATGATTCTGAATGGAGAAAAATTGAAGGCATTCCCTCTAAAATCTGGAACAAGACAGGGATGCCCTCTCTCACCACTTCTGTTCAACATAGTTCTCGAAACAGTGGCCAGAGCAATTAGATGAAAGAAATTAAAGGCATCAAAATAGGAAAAGAAGAACTTAAATTATCACTATTTGCAGATGACATGATTCTATACCTAGCAGACCCAAAAGGGTCTACAAAGAAACTATTAGAGCTAATAAATGAATTTAGCAAAGTGGCAGTATATAAAATCAACACGCATAAATCAAAGGCATTCCTGTATATCAGCAACAAATCCTCTGAAATGGAAATGAGGACAACCACTCCATTCACAATATCTTCAAAAAAAAATAAAATACTTGGGAATCAACCTAACAAAAGAGGTGAAAGACTTATACAATGAAAACTACAGAACCCTAAAGAGAGAAATAGAAGAAGATCTTAGAAGATGGAAAAATATACCCTGTTCATGGATAGGCAGAACTAACATCATCAAAATGGCGATATTAACAAAAGTTCTCTATAGGTTTAATGCAATGCCAATCAAAATCCCAACGGCATTTCTTGTAGAAATAGAGAAAGCAATCATGAAATTCATATGGAAAAATAAAAGACCCAGAATAGCAAAAACAACTCTAAGCAGGAAGTGTGAATCAGGCGGTATAGCGATACCAGACTTCAAACTATACTACAGAGCAATAGTAACAAAAACAGCATGGTACTGGTACCAAAACAGGCGGGTGGACCAATGGTACAGAATAGAGGACACAGAAACCAATCCACAAAACTACAACTATCTTATATTTGATAAAGGGTCTAAAAGCATGCAATGGAGGAAGGACAGCATCTTCAACAAATGGTGCTGGGAAATCTGGAAATCCATATGCAACAAAATGAAATTGAATCCCTTTCTCTCGCCATGCACAAAAGTTAATTCAAAATGGATCAAGGAGCTTGATATCAAATCAGAGACACGCCATCTGATAGAAGAAAAAGTTGGCTACGATCTACATTCGGTGGGGTCGGGCTCCAAATTCCTCAATAGGACACCCATAGCACAAAAGTTAATAACTAGAATCAACAAATGGGACTTACTCAAACTAAAAAGTTTTTTTCTCAGCAAAAGAAACAATAAGAGAGGTAAATAGGGAGCCTACACCCTGGGAACAAATCTTTACTCCTCACACTTCAGATAGAGCCCTAATATCCTGAGTATACAAAGAACTCAAAAAATTAGACAATAAGAGAACAAACAACCCAATCAACAAATGGGCCAAGGACCTGAACAGACACTTCTCAGAGGAGGACATACAGTCAATCAACAAGTACATGAAAAAATGCTCACCATCTCTAGCTGTCAGAGAATTGCAAATCAAAACCACCCTAAGATACCATCTCACTCCAGTAAGATTGGCAGCCATTATGAAGTCAAACAACAACAAGTGCTGGCGAGGATGTGGGGAAAAGGGTACACTTGTACATTGCTGGTGGGACTGCAGATTGGTGCAGCCAATTTGGAAAGCAGTATGGAGATTTCTTGGAAAGCTGGGAATGGAGCCACCATTTGACCCAGCTATTCCCCTTCTCGGTCTATTCCCTAAAGACCTAAAAAGAGCATGCTACAGGGACACTGCTACATCGATGTTCATAGCAGCACAATTCACAATAGCAAGACTGTGGAACCAAACTAGATGCCCTTCAATAGACGAATGGATAAAAAAAATGTGGCATTTATACACAATGGAGTATTACTCTGCATTAAAAAATGACAAAATCATAGAATTTGCAGGGAAATCGATGGCATTAGAGCAGATTATGCTAAGTGAAGCTAGCCAATCCCTAAAAAACAAATGCCAAATGTCTTCTTTGATATAAGGAGAGTAACTAAGATCAGAGTAGGGACGAAGAGCAGGAGAAGAAGATTAGCATTTAACAGGGATGAGAGGTGAGAGGGAAAGGGAGAGAGAAGGGAAATTGCATGGAAATGGAAGGAGACCCTCAGAGTTATACAGTGGAGGGGGTAAAGAGAGAGGAGGGGAGGGGAGGGGAGAGGTGGGGAGGGGGGAGGGTGGAGGATGGGAAAGGCAGCGGAGCACAACAGACACTAGTATGGCAATATGTAAATCAATGGATGTGTAACTGATGTGATTCTGCAATCTGTATATGGGGTAAAAATGGGATCTCATAACCCACTTGAATCAAAGTGTGAAATATGATATATCAAGAACTATGTAATGTTTTGAACAGCCAACAATAAAAAATTAAAAATAAATAAATCACTGATTTCTCTCTCTCTCTCTCTCTCTATATATATATATATATATATATATATATATATATATATATATATATATATATATATATATATATATATATATGTAAGCACAGTTATACAACTTAAATTTATATAACAAAAGAAATAAAAAATAGCAACAAAATAATATAGGAATCTATTCTTTTGCCTAATTGTATCAAAATGAAAATAAGCAAGTTAAAAGATAAAAAACCTATGTTACTTTAAATTTATTAGTAAACAAGATAGCAATATGTTAATTCTCTTTGTGCCTGTCACACACAAACTCATTTTAGAGTGTTCAGTACATTATACTACATTACACAGAAAAACTTCTTTGGTGTAAACAATGAAATAAAACACCAGTGTCATAGGAAATGTATGATCCATACACTTTCTGAACATGTATATCTTCAGGGTTACAATTATTTGGCTCAATATCCCAAGTTTACATAATCCATTTTATCTATAATTGAAAATTTCAGTTATTTGTATGTGTGCACAAATGCATGCACAAGAAACAGACGCAAAGACAAAGATGGCCCTGAACTTTTTCATTTCAATCTAATTTCTACAACAGACTAGGTAGGGAGTTCTTCCCATCATCATCCCCAGAATACCACCAACGCACATGGTTCTATTCAAGGAAAGTGAATATTAAGGAGAGTTTGTGTGGGCTTGAGTGGTAGAATGAAGATGAGGTGGAAGGAGCATAATGTTTGTGGATATGTGGATGGTGTGTGAGAGTTAGAACATTTGACCAAGTCCCATCCATGAAAATCCTTTTAAAAATGCATCCACTGCATCGTTTACATTCTTATATGTTTTCTACAATTCTACAATTAATTTTCAGGGACTCTATTCTTCATACCCTGGTACCTCAGCACTGATTTTCTTAGAGTCTTCTTCCTTACACTTTGAAATACCTCGTTGCCTTTTCTCACAGCCCTTGCATCCATGTCTCTCAAACCTCTGGAAACCTTTAAATGCTGAATAATTTGAAGGTGAATCAATAATTGGTGTTCCACTTCCTATGATGTAGAGAGCTGTATCCTCTCTCTCTGTGTCCTCCATATTCTCCCACAAAATGGTAAAAGTACTACACATTTGTAATCCTAAATTTTATCTTTATCCAACTATAATAATTTAAAAATCAAGAATACAAACCATTCTAGGGTTGTGGCACACATATGTAATCCCAGTTACTTGGGAGGCTGAGTCAAGAGTATCACAACTTTGAGTATTACCTCAATAACTTATCAAGACCTCATCTAAAATAATAATAATAAAAAGGGCTGGTGATATAACTCACTGGTAAAATATTCATAGGCCAAATCCTCAGTGCCACAGTGATACAACACAATTTCTGTCTTCTTTTTATAAAGGTAAAGCCATCCAAAAAAAGGAGAGGTGGGTTAGAGATGTTACTATATATTCTAGAAGCAAGCCATGTGTTCTAATCTTCAATTTTCAACTTTTCAGAACTTTCTCAAAATTATCCTAAGTATTTTGTTTTTATATGATTGTCACTAGAGATGTTTTTAATTTCAAATATGAATATATATTTTCTTATGTACATAAACAATTGATTGATTTAATCTTGTTACTTTTCTGAGCACACTTGTAGCTACTAATAGTTCTTGATGAATCCATACTTTCAAAATATCCACTTTAAAAAATATGTCTATCTCATTTGGAAAAATGACACAATTGAGGAAGTAAGAGACAGATGCAAGTCTTAATGCCCATTACTTTGACAAAGGCAAAAATATTGGTGAAATCTTCAGTCATCTGTTGCCTATGTGTTAGAATAAAAAAAAAAAAAATAAGCTGCCAAAAGCACACATTTCCAGGCACAAGGGATGATTGACACACTAACCAGCAAAGCTTTCTGCTTTCAATGTAGTAGGAGACAGAATCAAGAAAGTAACCTATCATTCTAAAAAAATTAAGAAAGAAGTTTTGTGACCAAGCTATTGTTGTTTCTGACAACAACAACAAAAAATAACAAGATTACATGATGGTATGAAAACAGCTACCTTTAAAACTGACATATTCTAGGCTCCTAGCACAGGAGATGGCAGATACCCAGTGATCTTGTTATTGCTCACAGTAATTGCCAGAATTTCAGAAAATGCAGCTCCATGGACAATAAAAGGAAGAAAGAAAGGGCTTCCTGGGCCTGCAAACTGAAGCAGTTCAAGAGACAGATATACAAAACCTAAAGTTTATCTTTATCCAACTGTATAAAACCATGGAATGAAAAGAGAGCTGCTTAGAACCACTACCTCCAAAATACTTAGAAAATATAGAGATCACCAATCCTAAATATGCTCATTGGACATAGCCAAACTTTGAAGCAGAGCAGAGGATAAAGCCATGTTCAGATAGTATTATGGGCTATATGGAAAACTTCCCCCAATGCACGTATACTAGATCACCCCAACTACTATCATTTTCATCCTACAGGAATGTCCCTGCTAATAAAATCATGGTGTGTGTGGGCCCTGGTTTTAACTAAAATCTTTGGGGGTTCATATGCATTACAGGTATTTGATTTAGTTACTTTATTCTTTCCCAGATTCCACTCTGTAAATTTCTAGGGCTTTGCCTCTGTGAACCTTAATTTTCTGTCAGTCATATTAGCACCTGCCTGTAATCCCAGAAACTTGGGAGACTGAGACATGAGGATCATGAGTTCAAACCAGCCTAAAAAATGGTGAGGAATGGAGCAACTCAGTGAAAACCTGTCTCTAAATGAAATACAAAATAGAGCTCTGGATGTGCTCAGTAGTCAAGTGCCCCTGATTTCAATCCTTAGTACAAAAAAAATTCTACTTTTGTTGTTTTAAGTGTGTCTCCAATGTCCAAAGGTAAGAGCTAGATTTGGAGATTACTAGTTAACTTTTATAATAGAGTGCTTATAGTGTATAATATATGAAGTACTATACATTTGGGGGGAGAAAAAATGTCCCAGTTGAGAAAACACAGATTAGAAGTTTTAAAAATGATACCAAAAAGAGAAAAGAGTCAAATGACAAATGAATATGTAAATAAATAAATATGTGAGTATAAAGCAATACTATTTAAAGAAGTTAAAATTCAAGCCAACAGAGACTATTTTATACTCACCAGAAAGGTAGAAAAAATACACATACACAAAAAAAGACAAATGGTCTCAGAGATGTTAATTGACAGAAATTGCCAAGCCTGCTTGGCAAGGTAAATGGTAGGTCCACATTGGAACACAGTGTGGTGCTATCTACTCAGGCATACACCATGAACCATTAATTCTACCCCTAGTAAAATCTGGCCACTTACTTACACAACTTACTACTTGGAAATTTTACTTCAGATGCCATCACACTCTACAGTGCAGGACTTTTCAGTAAGAATACTGGGCCCCATTTTTCACATCAGTCAAAACATGGCCCAAGCTCCACATCAGAAAAGATCATGAGGCAGTGGTCTACTTACTGCCAAGGACCATAAGAATAAGAAAAAATGAGAGGAAAGTCAAGCTAGAAAGAGAAAAATGACCAAGTGGAAGAGGAGGACGAGAAGGTGGCTTTTTAAATTATTGAGTCAAGAGGGAGCCAAACTTCTTTTATTGCTTGCTTTTTAAAATGCTTTAATAGTATTAGATGGAAAATAATAGTACTTACCATTGAGGATTATGGACGAGTAGTAAGAGGAGGAGAGCACGAAGAGGTTGTCAGGGCACCATTAATGTTCTGTTTCTTCATTTGGCAGCAAATAGTTAATGGCATTCATCTTTTGTGGTAATTCAAGAATCTATATAATTTCAAAGTCCTGTTCTTGAGGGTCTCAATAAGATCAAATTTATTATGTAAAAGATTGTGAGAAAATTCAAAAAAGAGGGATGTACAAGTATGCTAGGGAATACTTTGTAGTAATGTATATGATTTTTTTGTGGTTCTGGTTTCTTGGGTACAAACATATGTCAAAAGATAAAAGTATATTCCTAAGAAGTGTACAGGTTAATATGTGCCAATTAAACCTCCATTAGGCTGTAAAAGAGTGGGATACATCTAAAGATGAGATTAAAAAAGAAACATATACCTAAATTAGTAATCCATGAAATGACTAAGAAATTATTAGCAAATCATCTATCTTAATAGTTTGGAAGAATTATATTTTATAAATATAAGAGAAAGAAAATTCTATGCAAAAGAGCAAATTTAGCAAATACTGAAAAATGACATACCACATAAAGAATCATCAGTGTCAATGTTGGAGCTTTTAAAAAGCAAATGAAATTGAAAGAGCACTGGAAAATTTGAAATTAAAAATCATGTAAATTATATACTGTATAATGAAACATGTATGTATATATAGCATGATATTTCACTTGATGGGAATACATTCTATAAAGTTTATATAAAGATGATTCTGCCATTTTTCAAACAACTTAGTGTAATGACAAGAATCTCAACTTGTCATTACACTCAGACTAATACACACCCAAGTTATTTGCTAGAGGCATTGGTGTACATGAAGTCTACCACTGAACAAAACACCACGATAAAACCAACAACTGATGCTGTGATTTGTGACAATCAGTTAATCCCTCAAAATAAAATGCATAAACTGTGGAACTCAAGATAAAACTCTTAATGAGTCCCTTGCTATTTAGATGATCATAAATCATAGATATGGCAATGCAGGAAAGAAAAAATGACATTCTTTCCAAAAAAAGATGTTGGGATAAAGAAACATCTGTGTGGCAATAAAAATGCAATAATACTCTTCACTCACTACCTAATACTTCATTTTCACATACTAAGTACTGAATATAAAAATTATTGATAAATGATATTAAAATATAAAATAAAATATAAAGCATTAAAAAATAGTTTCATGCCAGCCTCAGGAATGAGGCCCTAAGCTGTTCAGTAAGACCCTCTCTCTAAATAAAATACAAAAAAAAAAAAAAAAAAAAAAAAAAAAAATAGCTGATAATGTGGCTCAGTGGCTAAGCACCCCTGGATTTAATCCCTGACCCCTTCCATAATGATATTGTACCATCATTTATATCACATAACAATTCACTTTCATATAGTAAATATTGAATACATAAATTATGAATAAGTAATAATAAAATATGAAAGAAAACAAAGCATTCAAAAGTTAATGTAATAAAGAGGGAGAGGAATAAGATGAATGTGGAAGTGCAAAACTGAATAGACAGTACTCTGGAGGTTGAGGCAGGAGGATCATAATTATTCAAGTGATCACAGCAAATGAGCAAAACCCTTTCTCAAAATAAAATTTAAAAACGGTAAAAAAAGGGTGAGGATGTAGCTCAGTAATAGAAAATCCTGGTTTAAATTCCGAATATTACAAAGGGGGAAAAGAACAATAAAACCAAAAATTAGTAATTTCTTTTCAAAGTAACACAAAATATTTTTAAATTCATAATTTTATAATATTAAAATCAAAATTTTGTTCATCAAATACCATTAAGGGGTGCAAGGTGACAGAATGAAAGAAAGTAATTTCCTCACATATAATTAAACAACCTCTGTGTGTGTGGGGGGGGAATTGCAAAGAAAATGCATACAAGAAAATTGTAGGAGATATGTAAGAGTTCAGTAATCATAAAAAACTCCACATCATTAAGAATTAGTTAATGTAAAATAAAATCACATAATATGCCCCTAATTAAAGACTATAGATAAACCTGTCAAATGAATTCATTGTCATGAAGGAAAGATGGAATTTGAGCTGCTTCTATCCATTTGTGCAATCTATTTTGCTATTGAAGATATCTGATACTACCCCACCAGAAAAAAAATATATATGGCACATGTATATATAAGAATACAGCAGTATTTATTTAAAGAGTTGAAACATAAAGTCTTTACTAAAAAGGTGTACATTTAGTAAGAGATAAATATTAAACTGTGGGAAATAATGGTTTCTAGAAGATGACACAATTTTTTAGTTCACATTTAATCCAGTGGAAAAAAATAGTCTATCTCACCATGTAAGTTTTTTATATATGTCACGTGAATGTTGCATTTCATAGGTAAGCATATTTAAAAAAGAAATGTGTGGAATTTGAGAAAATAATACATAGAAGCACATAAAAGACTGAGCTACACAACCCATGTATAGATGAAAAAACTCATAAAGTTGACCATTTTGACCAAGCTAATTAATAATAATACTCCTTTAAAATTTCAAAATGCTTTACTTTTAATTGAACCAGAGAACAAAGCAAAAATTTCTAAAATTCTGCTGGAAGATTACATAAATATAAAATTAGCCATGGACTCTGATCTTAAGATAAAAAGCAGCAGCACTCACTACCTGACATTAATGTATACTATAGAACTATAACACTACAATAATTTAAAGACCAAGAAACCACAATACAGAAAATTTCATAGATAAATTTATAAAAATGTATAAACCATTGTTTTAAGTGTAATAAAAGGGTCTATACAAATGCAATATCAAGAAAATTATTTGATATGAGTGAGTGATAAAACCAAACATAAAAACAATCAAACTTGATTGGCCAGTAAGGACTCAGGGTTGGCTTGGCCCAGAGGAGGACCTAAGCCTGCAGACTCTAGAGACCACCACATGGATTCCCGTCCTCAATTGCCAGGCCCCACTATAGTCAGTCAACCTAATTTCAAGGAGCCTAACCCCCCTGTCTCAGGATACCACTGCACACTCACCACTTACTGGTTTTTGAGATGCAGAATTTTCTCTCAGTAGATCTTCCAGCACCTGCACAGCAGAGCAAACTAGATCTACTGAACATAAAAGAGGGACCTAATGGTGAATACCAATGCTGGTAGCCTCCAGAGACAAAAACCACACCAAATGGTCAAAGCCTGTCCCTCATCACAGCCCATGCACTAGATTTGACTTAACTACTCTTGAGTGGACAGAGCCTATATCTTCACCCTCTCAGGCTGAGCCTACTGAGTCTTCTGTTTAGTGAAAGGAAGTGACATCAAATGTTGAAAAGAATGAGGTCAGAATGACAGATTCTTGGCTGAAAGTTTTATTGATTTATTTATATCTATTTATTTATTGATTGATTGGTTGAGGTGCTTGGCATTGAAATCCAGTGCCTCAGGCTGCAGGTAATGAAAAAATGTTTCTTGTAGTCGTGTGACCAAGTTCAGCTAAGAGAACACTGGCATTTAATCTTGCATATAAGGCCTTTTCAATTTGTGGACTATATATGTCTGTATATTACACATGAATGGAAATGACAATATTGTAAAATATCATTAAACATTCCTGCCCGTTCCTGTTCTGAAGAAACTGATTGAACATTGAACTGGGAATCAATCACCTAAGGCAGCAATTTCCAGTGGTAAGAATATTTGAGGCACAAGAGAAATTAATTTTTTTCTTACCAGCACCCCCATGGCCAAGTTACCTGGAGAGAGGCTGTGAATATAGCCTTAGGCCTGAGCCTAAGCAACTCCACTTTAAAAACTCCAGTTTGAAACCTGAAGTTTCACCAGGTATACACACAGAGCCCTTCAGGATGGCCACAAACAAGTTATTTCCCCTCATATAGGGCTTGATGTAATGTGGGGCATGTTGCATCAGAAAAAGGACACTTAACTTGCAGGCTGCTACCTGCTTCCCAGTCCTGGGGCCACATGTGGCTAAGAGAGCACCTAGCGTTTAGTCAGAAGGCATTGCCATGGGTTGTGATGAAGAATCAGACTACTTCTAGGATATGCTCAGAACCCTTCTGCCCTCACGGACAGCTTGGACAGCTTGTGTCTCCCATTACTTCCTGTAGGATGGATATAGATATAAATTCTCCCCACCCTGCTGACCTTTACCCTGATTGGCTCCTGTACATTATATTAGCTGTGTGTGTTTTCTCAATAAATGAGCTCATGCTTTGACTGGTCTCCCTGACGCGTCTGATTGTCCTCCAGTGAGGGAAGACTGGGTGTGGGCGGGCAGTCAGCCCTCTCCTTTCTTAGCTCCTCCTGTTTGGGGTGTGCTTTCCCCATCTCTCCCGCAGGTCAGGAGGAAATGGGGTGCTAAAAACCCCGACACCCTCACCCTTAGAAACAGAGTGAATCCCCTGGCAGGCTGTCCTTGCCTGATAAGAGAAAAAGGTGAGAAGATCAGGGTGGAGACCACCAGACCAGATGTTTCTGACCCCAGGGTAAATTATGTCACTAAGAAATCAGGTAGTAGCTGATAAGAATTGAAAAGATGGTCAAAAGCCTCCAAATTTAGTATAAATAATAGAGCAAATGAACAGGAATTCAGCCAGCCAAAACAAGGATACATTTGAGCTGGAGAGCCTAATGAGTACCTTACATCCCATCACTTGTCATCACTTTCTGAGATTCTGCATGATCCTCACCACACTCAAACTCTACTGCCTCATTTGAACCTTGGTGTTGCAAGTGCTCCTTACAACCCTCTCCTCAACTGGTCGTCCACTCCATGCCAGGAAAAGCCTACCTTGGTTCCAGATCAGGTAACCACGGTCTGAGTGAGTGTGCATCTGCTGGATATAAAGCCTAAGGCTTAAGACTTTTGATGTGACTTTTGAACTTAGCATGCAGAGGGGAAAGTCTGTCATTAGCCTATCATGATTAAGTGTGTTTTACAGTGCTTACAATTAATCTAGAATTGTTTGCTGTGAATTGATTATATCTATTGCAGTGCCTAGCATTACAAATGGTCATTTTCTTGATTAAGAACCTATATAGTGAAACATATGAAAGGGGGCATATGTTGCAATTTTGCCCCCTTGCAACAAGAACTCTTTTTATTGTCAACATTTTTGTGGTAGTCATGCAACTGATATTCAAGCAATGTAGTTTCACTTTTTGTTTAGAAATCTTCTCTCTAAAAGCTTCCTGCTTTCTGAGGTGTTCATTCCTTTTTCTTTGTTCGTTTGGATACCTGTGTTCCATCCCATTCAGTTGGCACTGTTTTGGTTTTAAGTGTCTGTTTACCTGTTCTGTAGCCAAAGTACAGAACTTCTGTAGCCAAATTAAAGAACCTCTCAGAGTACCTCTTGTCTGACACATTTTCTAGCTCACTTGTTTTTATTTCAGACTTTGTAACCCATTGGGAAGGAATCTCACTACTAACTTTTAGGTTAGATACATCAATATTATTTTCTTCATGTGAACTAAAGTCCTTATCTCTGCTCTCTGGAAAGCAAGTTCTAGATTATTTATTTATTTATTTACTTATTGAATTGTCTGACTTTTATTGTGATGGTGTACAGCCACAGCCAGTCAGGCAGAGTGTGATTTACATCTATTTCTGATCTTTCTGCATTTTGCTTTTAACTCTCCAGTGTAAAATTTTGCACTTTGCTCTCAGCTTTACAAATACCCAACTGTTCATTATTCTGTAATGTTTCTGTTTCTTATAGAAACATTCAATTTGTGTGTCCTTGGAAGGTAACAATTCTTTTCTGTTAAAATTTTCAGTAGTCTCAAGACATTTCTTTTCCTGGTTCTTATATTTTATTGTATCAATATCCAGACTCCTTATAGGGATTTTATCCTTTGTCCCGTGATATTTATGCAATAGGTTGTTCTCTGTCCCATTACTAGTAGAAACCTAAGTAAAAGTAAGGATACATTTTGCTAGCACACAATAAAATGATATTTCATAATTTCCTCTGAAATTAAAGAATAATAACCTTTACATTTATATGGTGAAAATGTTTCAATAAAGATAACTTCTGAGCTTATAGAAACATAAATTCCCAAGAGTTCCAAAAACTAATTCAAGAAACTGGATCTATGAGAGTAAAAGAAAATTGCAATTTAAAGAATGTCAGAATTGCCAGTTGCAGTAGTACATGCCTGTAATCCCAGGGGCTTAAGGGACTGAAGCAGGAGTTTTGCAGTTTCAAAGACAGTCTTAGTAATTCAGTGAGACCTTAATTCATTCATTATTATTATTTACTAATAAATTAATTTTAAAAAAAATGGCTGGGAATGAATCTTAGTGATTAGTTTCCTGGTACAAAAAAAAGGTAAGAATTGAAAAAAATTGAATTACAGAAGATTAAAAAAGCAGAGTGAGTGATTAATTAACTTGGCAACATACAAAAATAACTTTGCAGAACACAAAAGAAGACACAGAGAGAAACCCATGTGTGTGTGTGCACGCATGTGCATGCGCATGCACATATGTGTGTGTGTGTGTGTGTGTGTGTGTGTGTGTATATATATATATATATATATATATATATATATATATATATATATATATATATCAAATGGTGCTGAGAAAACTAAAAACCCTTATGTAGTAGGAGGAATTTAACCCCTATTTCTCACTCTGCTCAAAACTCAACACACAGTGGATCAAAGACCTAGACATTAGAAAAGAGACTCTAGGCCTATTATAAGACAAGACAGGCTCAACTCACCATCATGGTGGCTTAGGAACTGAATTCCACAACAAGACTCTTAAAGCACAAGAAGTAAAATCAAGAATCAATAAATGAGGTGGTATTTTTGCAGCAAGGAAACCATACAGAATGTGAACAGAGAGGCTACAGAATGAAAAAAATTATTTGTCAATGGCACCTCAGATAGAGCATTAATCTCCAGGATTATAAACAACTGAAAAAAAAAAACTTAATGCCAAAACATAATCAAACAAACAAAGAAACAAAAATTCAAATAACCCAATCAATAAAGGGATGAAGAGAATAAACAGGCACTTTAGAGAAGAATATAAACAAATGGTAGAAAACAATTAAAACAAATGTTCAACATTTCTAGCAAAAAGAGGAATGCAAATTAAAACTACACCAAGATTCCATCTCACTCTGGTCAGTCTGGTAATTATCAAGAATACAACTGATCAAATATTTTCAAGATGGCAGAATAGAGGAAGTCACTTTCTTGACTACTACATGTAGTGTAACCAAGAAAGCAGACAAACAGCTTCTTACCAAGGTGAGTTAAAAAATAATGGAAGCTGTACTGAAATTTAAAACTAGACATTCAAAGCAGATCAGGGACTCAGGTGGTTGGATATTATAAAATAATGAAGAAATTCCCAGGAGCACAGTAACTACCATGGCCAGGCCAGAAGCACCAGCCAAAGAAGTCCTCCCATGAGCACAGTGGAGGGACAGGGGAATTTAAAGGACTCACATTTTTGAGAGGCCTGAGGCATGTCTGGGTATGAAAAACATAGTGATCAAGTATATTGCCTGGCAAACCTGAAAAATGCACTGCACAATATCCACGTGAGGGAAAGAAGCCACCATCTCTCTGGGTGGCATGTGGAGGAAAAAGATAAGAATGATTTTTCAGCTGGTGGGGGGGCAGGGCACAGGTGCTGAGGGAGCTGATTTCCGGCAAACCTGAGTTTGGCCTAAAATAAAGCCCCAGTAAGCACACATTTCACAACACACAGTGTGCTTAAATGACCAGGAGAAAATCAAATGTGGAGAGAAGTTTACACTGGGGACAACTTGTAATGAAAACCCACTGGGCTCTATCCTTCCCCCTCTAAGCTGACAGCTTACAGGACTAGCTGCTGGAAATTCATCTGGCCTGGAATTTTAATGAATGGAGGCAGCAAAGACTGAATAGACACTGAACCCAAGACAAAAAAAAAAAATTAAAACCAGTAGAGTGATAAAGTACACTAAAATAGTCAATCAAAGGAGAATGAAATCCAATTTAATGGTAGAAATAAATCAAAATGGCAGAGAATAAAAATCATCTCAATAACAACATTTAATGTAAATGATCTACATTATCCAATAAAGATGTAGTTGGACAGATTGCATTAAAGACAAGTCACAGCAATATGTTGTCTACAAGAGACTCACCTCTCAGGCAAAGACATTCACAGCCTCAATGTGAAAGGATGGAACAAAACATAAAACTCACATGGACCTTGAAAACAAGCAAGGATTTATATTGTCATTACCAGATAAAGTGGACTTAAGGCCTAATCAGTCAGAAAAGACAAAAAAAGATCATCTTATTCTGCATAAGGGAATCGTATATAACACAATATAAAAATTACAAGTATTTATCCCTGTCGCGACCCCTTGCCCGCAAGGAAGACGCAACTCAGGAATCTTCTTTCAGCAGTTTATTCAGGTCCCTGATATTTCTTCTCTCTCTCGGATGCCCCTCCCAGCCTTAATAAAGCATCTCAAGCCCCAATGCAAAGCTGCCACGTGGAGCTTTCTCATAGGGTGATAAAGGATTACGTGCCAACTCTCCAAAAAATGAGTTGTTTATCACAGGCCACAGTGGAAGCCGGCGCCATCTTCTAATGGCGGCCACGGTCTATAGGAATGGCTCACCACAGTTCCCCCTTTTCTGTTTTATAAAACAATGCAGGCGAAAGTAGAGGTCCTATCCCACTGTGCAGAAGTGGCTGCAATGTATGGTTCAGTCCTAAGGAGGCGCCTTCCCCAGACCTGATCCCATATCAGCCGACGCCTTTTTTCGTAGGGCGGGGCGTGGACGTCAAACCCGCATGCAATAGGACATGCTTTCCTTGAGGTCCGTTGAGGGATCACTCAAGTGCAGTGCTTTGCCTCGCATCCTGCATCGTGATGACGGCGAGAAGTAGGATAAAACAGGTAGCCTGGTAATGATGACAAAATTTAAGTTGGCAACACAATCCCTAAGCCCCAGAGGAAGGTAAAGAGTCTGTAGCCGAGAAGAAAGACCAGTCCTGAAACCCATCTGCCTGCAATGGTAACAAGACCTGCAGAGTGCAAGGGCTATTCAGCACTGAGAAAGCATAGGAAAGAGGGCATGCCAATCCCAGTGCAATGTGAAATTAACTTGGGGTGCAATGGCCATGTCCAGAAATCACTGTTTAAGATGTGCAAGCCAGATTTGCGGAGAAATGCCATTCTCTAAGGCCGCAAAAGCCTGTACGATCATAGCTTTCTCTTGCGCATGGCGAGCTTTAAGGCGACAGAGAAGCCACAAACAAAGTACAACACCGAAGCAACACATTGCCCCAAAAATGCCCACTCCCACCCATTCCTTAAAAAAGGAAAAGGCAGAGGACAGCCAACTGGTGAATTGACCCAAAGTCACTGGTTCGACACGGGTACTATTCAAAACAGCAATCTGAGTTAGTTGAGACTGGATCAAGTTTTCTGCTTCCATGGACCAGGTTCCGGATAGATACTCCCCGATGATGCGGGAGGCATTCCTGGAATCATTAAATCTGACAGAGGTTATACATAAATGTGCACGTTGATCAACACAACCCAAATGTACTAGGTCAGACAATTCCTCAACTTGAGCTTGAAGCAGATCTATCCTGATTAGCAGCCAAAATCCCAGATAGAATGTGTTGATTAATTTTACTTTGGGATTCAAGTATGGTGGATGTTTGTTGAATAACCTGATTAATAGTGGCAGCAGTTTGTACCTGGCTGGCCATGGCTACTCCAGCTGTAACCGCTGCAACAGCAGATACCGCCACAGCTGTCACTATAGCTGCCGTAATTCCAAAATCTCTACGGGTTCTAATCAATTCAACAATAGGAAAGGATTCTGGATCTGCAGTAACTGGGATCGGGACAAAGGTTGGAATTTTCATAATCACTGCCATAGTCCAGGAGCCATTCCAACACTCAGACAAGTAGCAAGTAACATTAGAACAATTAAGCATCCCCTGTAATGTAACAGTAGCCAAAAGAAACAGGAATGGAGATTGGAGACAGACTGCTGCGGAAGGTAATGTAGCATTAGATAAAAAGCATATCCTTATCCCAGGCAGGGCGTCCCGCTGCATGATTTTGTGCAGCCTGCTCTACCGCGCCCTCTAGCATAAATGCTCTCCAGTCCAAGTATTTGCCTGGGGAGACACAAGCGCGCACCAGACTAGCCCAATCTGAGAGAGTCATGTAAAATCTAGTAAGTCCCTCCACTTGAGTGAGAGTGAAAGCGGCATCTATGCCATAAGTGCGGACAGATTCTGCCAAGGTTTTAACTATCTTAAAGTCTAAAGGCTCATGATATCTTCCCCTGTTATTGTCCTGAAATACAGGGTATGCAAGTCCCATATCTGTATTAACTGTCCTCCAAACTTGCGCATGAAAAGATCTCCCGGAACCTTGGCTCCCCCCCACATACGGGGGTGGGGCAACAGGCACCATATCTTCTTCTAGATATTCTACCTCCTCCTCCTCAGAGTTTCCCTTCCCCTTCTTACAGTAGGCCTGCGTGCCCTGTGTCTCCTTTTTCTTCTTTTTCATTTTTATCTTACGTAGTTGTTGTAACAATATATCAAGGTCCTCAGAACTCTCTGAGTCGCTTGTGTTCTCAGGCGTTCTGAATTCGGTCAAGTCTGGGTAGAGCCTTCTCCTATTTTTATCTTCAGGCTCTTTTGCCTTCTCACTACTGTTACTTTTGATACTCTCTGCCACTTCACTATGTGACCCTTCAGATTTTTCCTCATGTAGTTGCTCAAGAACAGCCTGACCCTCACACACAGCCTCTTGGCATTTACCATCTGTTATACATCCTCTAACTAACTTCCAAAGTGGTATAACACCACCCTCTAAGGTGCCCTGCTCACAAGCAAAGTCAAGATCTTTGCCTAATTTATCCCAACTAGGTACAGTAAGGCTGCCCGAAAATGCAAACCACGGTGCAGCGATATCTATCTTCTGTAAAAATCTCTGTAAAGTACTATGTTTCACTTCCAGGCCCTTGGAACGTAACAGGCCATCTAGGGCCAGGAGAAGCGGACTTGAAGATGCGGCACCCATGACACAACAACAAAAGAAGCACAAAAAACAAAAGCGAAAGTAGAAGCGAAAGTACACAGTGCAGCTGCAATAAAATGTAACGCTGCTCTCTCTTTCTTTACAGAGGAGCTGCCTCGCTTTGGTCGCGGGTCCCACTTACTAGGGACTAACCCCGCTTTGATCGAGGATCCCACTTACCTGGGACTAACCGGTGCACCACCCCTGACTGTTGAAAGTTCTGATTCCCGGGTTTCGGCACCACTTGTCGCGACCCCTTGCCCGCAAGGAAGACGCAACTCAGGAATCTTCTTTCAGCAGTTTATTCAGGTCCCTGATATTTCTTCTTCTCTCTCTTGGATGCCCCTCCCAGCCTTAATAAAGCATCTCAAGCCCCAATGCAAAGCTGCCACGTGGAGCTTTCTCATAGGGTGATAAAGGATTACGTGCCAACTCTCCAAAAAAGGAGTTGTTTATCACAGGCCACAGTGGAAGCCGGCGCCATCTTCTAATGGTGGCCACGGTCTATAGGAACTGCTCACCATATATCCCTGAGAAAATGAAGCATCTACATACATCAAACAAACCCTTTAGAATATTAGTATCAAATAGACCACAATTAAATAATACTGAGTGACTTGAACATACGACCTGCACATCATTGTCCAAAATTTCTGAAACATTTTATACATTTATCAATGAACACCCTGTTCCTTTTCTTTTTTTTTTCTTTTCTTCTCCTAGGACTTAATGTGCTTTGTTAAGCCTACCATAATTATGTTTATTTTTTTGACTTAAACTTGTTTTGCTTTTCCTGGGAAAAGCAGTCCTCCTGGGTATTTACCACTTGACACGTAAATCATTTCTTTTCCTGTCTATTCTTTTTGTTCCTGGACTTGAGAGGAATCCTTTTAAATTATTTTTGTGTTACTCTTTTACTTACTTGAACCCATAACTGACTGAGATCATTATAAGTGATAGAGAGAAAAAGAGTGCTAAGGATGGTGAATTTTCTCAAGGTAGGACTGAGAAGAGACTCAAGGAGTGAGGTTACCAGACATAGAGCAGAAAATGCTGAAAGCTTGCAAGGCTGTAGCCCAATAGAAAGTCAAGTATTAAAATGTTCAATCTTTTTCAACAATATAGGATATGGTGAGGGCAATGAAGGCAGGGAAAAAGAGATAAGCATACAGTCTTAGGTAGAATTCATGCTATGAAATATTCTTGGTAATTTAAGATGATTGGTGTTTTGTGTTCTAAAGAGAGGTTCATGGTAACATTTGCATTTTAGCTAAATCACTTAAAATGTTGGGCACAGGGTGAATGAGAAGGGGATGTGCATGTATAGAGATGAATAATGAGAAAGCAACACTGCAAAATGGAGGAGATGCAGGCCAGTATGAAGGAAATGTTCCCAGAAATATAGAGGATAGATTATTTTCAGTGACCAGAATGAAGATTGATTAAATGAGTAGAGGGGGAGGCTGGGTCCTTGGAATAGGAGACTGTGCTCCTGATTGTTACACAAGGTTTCAAATGGGATGCAATTAAAGTACAGTAACTGCTAAGATGCTTATGTTTACCATGTTGTTTTACATCTTCTCATGTTGAAGGGACACATTTAGGTGCTTAGTGGGCAATTTCCTGAATCTTGAATTCATCAAGGCCACCAGTGAATCAGAGAGGTCTATGGGTAAAGCTTCATTGTAGAACCACTGATTAGCATGCAAAAGCGTCTGTTTTCAGTAGCCACCAATGAAAATAAACCCAACAAACAAACATTGAAGAATAGAGATGAGCAAATATTTCGAAGATAAGTGTATGTAATTTTGAAGATACACATCTTAGTCAAAATTTCAGGAACTGATTTTCTCTTCCAAAGATAATAGTATTTGACAGAAAAGAGGTAACACACTGTACCAATGATAAAATAATGCATGATTTTTTACCATAGACATGACCACATTATTTGTTAAGGGAACAAATAAACTTGTACATAAATACAACACAGTTTTATGGAATTAGTCAAAATAATAGATGTTATAATAGAATTGAAATTGATTTTGGGAAAAGTTCTGGTGTGATTCTCGGACTGGCCTTATCTCCTGGGTTTAAGCAAACTTGTTTTTATCAGTCCACTAAAAATACAGTAGAACAGTTCAGGTCTCCCTTAAGCTTTTTTTGTTTATCTTGTGGTGGGGAAACACTCTCAAATAACAGATGTGGTGACTTTAATTTAGTAGCTTTAATTGTAAAATTATCTATGATATAGATTACCTTTTTTAAAAAAATATTTTTATTATTCCTTAAATAATTCTTCTAAAGCATTGATGAAGATATAAATGCTAATGTTTTAGGTCTACTCCTCCTACCACATTGGGAAAATAATATTATGTGTGGGAAGGCTACCAGCATTTCAATTGTTTTAATGTAGTTATTTTCCAGAAAAGTTGTAGTGCAAACTTTACCTGATCTGAATGTCCTTGCTTATATCTTCACTATTGCTTTACATTGAAGGAAAACTTTTATTTTGATGGTGGGCTCATGGTACTTGCAGAGGATTTAGTAAATAAATATTACATACTTCATTCAACAGGAAGTTAAAAATTTAACATAAACATGGAAATTTAATCACCTTTGAGAAAGCATATGCATCCTGAAATACTGAAAAGCAAATGGGATATATACTAAACATAAGATGAATATGACAATACCATTCACACATTCTTTCTCAATCAATATGGAGCTGAGTTCAATGGTTTATCCTTGATCAATTATGTGTTTCAGTTCTTGCTGGCTTTTGTTAAACACAGTCACATAACTGAAAAGTACTAAAGAAACACTGTGAATATTATGTGCCTCATGGAAAGGGAAACAAAAGAATTGTGCAGAAAAAGGGACAGCTTAGTGATCTCTAATAAGAGGAGCAATGAAGAACCCTTGTAGAATGACAGGGCTGAAGGAAACATGTAATGAGACATATCTCAAGTGAAACCTCTAAGAATGATTCAATCCATTTTTAATAAGTATGTATCTTGTCCTTCCATTTGTCCAAAGATTTTAAGTAAAAGTTAAGATTCCAAAGGAAGATCAGATTTATTTCTCAACAGAGAAAGACATTTTATCTAGTCAGCTTAAATATACACTTTTAAAATAAATAATAAGTAAATAATCTTATTATTGTTTTGCCATGCTCATGTGGGACACTGGTGCATCTTCTTTTCCTGTATCCTCCGGTTTAAGAAACTTACAATTTCTTAGTTCACTCATGTGGGAAGAGATAGGTCCCCCACCTAAGAAACAGGTATAAGAAGTATAACATATTTAGATATTATAATCAAAATGGAAGAGATAAAAGGGTACAGGTTTTAGGTATCAATAATACTTTATTGTTGAAAGACATTGCTATGCATACTAGAAAAACAGATTTTTTGTTCAAGGAATGAAATCTATAAAGAATACTGTTTTAAAAAATGAAGCTGTTTTGATACATTTTTCCAGTTTTTTTAATATTTTCATTAAAAGTCTAGCTTATCAGAAATTATTTTTTTTAAATTTTTATTGTTGGTTTTTCAAAACATTACATAGTTCTTGATATATCATATTTCACACTTTGATTCAAGTGGGTTATGAACTCCCATTTTTACCCCATATACAGTTTGCAGAATCACATCAGTTACACATCCATTGATTTACATATTGCCATACTAGTGTCTGTTGTATTCTGCTGCCTTTTCTATCCTCTACTATCCCCCCTCCCTTCCTCTCCCCTCTTCTCTCTCTACCCCCTCTACTGTCATTCATTTCTCCCCCTTGTATTATTTTTCCCTTTCCCCTCACTTCCTCTTGTATGTACTTTTGTATAACCCTGAGGGTCTCCTTCCATTTCCATGCAATTTCCTTTCTCTATCCCTTTCCCTCCCACCTCTCATCCCTGTTTAATGTTAATCTTCTTCTCATGCTCTTCGTCCCTACTCTGTTCTTAGTTACTCTCCTTATATCAAAGAAGACATTCGGCATTTGTTTTTTAGGGATTGGCTAGCTTCACTTAGCATAATCTGCTCTAATGCCATCCATTTCCCTGCAAATTCTATGATTTTGTCATTTTTTCATGCAGAGTAATACTCCATTGTGTATAAATGCCACATTTTTTTGGATAAAAAAAAATGTGGCAGAAAATTTTTTGTAGCTGTCATTTAAAATAACCAGTGATTCTTAAATGCTGTTTCTCATCTGAATGACTCATCTTAAAGTCAAATACTATGCCATGCCTGGCACTTAAGTAGAATAGAAACTAGTGGATGCAAGTTACCCCAGTTGTACCAGTCCCCCCTTGTTCCAATCATCTCTGAAATAGTAATAGTCTCTCCTTTTGTTTGAAAACAGATAAATGGAAAATAGCTGAATTGCATTCTCTCAGATTCCTTACCATTACCTCCCAAATTACCTAGCTAACTTCTTTTGTTTCTTTATTGTCATGAATGACATATGAAACATTGCTTTGAATGCCATAGCCTTTGAGAGCCAGACTCCCCTTTTGGGTTTCTCTCAGCACAATGGTGCCAAAAAACATGCCCATTTGAAGGTGGCTACTGTTAATGCAGCAGATTCCATGCCTGGCAGGGGATTTATGGGTCAAATAGCTTCAATTTCAGATGCCTGCCACCTTGTGGTGAAAGAAATATGGGGACACACAAAAGCTTTGAGTTACCAGCAGTCAAGAGCAGGAAGATGATATAATACAAATAGAATAGGCCCAATTACCCTGTTTCTGCTTAATTTGCATACCTTGAAGAAACCTTCCTTAAAAATAAATCCCTGTGGTGTGCTTCGCTTTAAATAAAGCATTTGTGTTTGTTTTTTTTTTTTTTTTCTTTGTTAGAGATCGAATCCATCAGGTCCAGTCTGCCCACCAGGTCCGATTGTTGAAACATCCCTTGTCTCTTTTGCCTTTTATTTCTTATTAATTATTTCAGACATTTAATTTTTCAGCTGGCTCACACCTCTCTGATCCCTCTTTGTGCAGGACACAGCAATACTTTCTCATTTCCCCTACATGAAGCTTTTCAAAAGCAATTTCTGGATCTGTGGTCTTTATTCTTTTCATTTTACTTTCTGTGTATTGATAATTTCCTCTCCCTATTAACTCACAATTTTAAAAATTTACATTCAATATATTTACCTTTGAGTCTTTTTTCTTGCCAAAAATCATGATCAGAAAGCAAAGAAACTGTATGTTTTCACTTGATTTGGTTATATCCTGAACTCTAGGCTCAAATGTCTCTGCATATACATTTGCTATAGGAAATCTTTTCCCAGTCTATTTGTAATGTGTTTTATAAACCAGGATCATTGGAATCACTTAAGATATAATGAAAAAGTAGAAGCAAAGACGTGCTGTGTCATAATGTACATTTCAATTAGGGTTCCCAACAGATGATTTATGAAAGTTTGAGATTTTTGTTGTGTAATTAGGCTGCTTCTAAGTCCTCTATCTTAACTTGCCTTGCAAGAGTTTAGCCCCAGGCTCCCCCTATAATGGTCAAAAAAGTAAAGGTTGAGAAGGAGTACCAGTCTTTTAAAGACATTTTTTTTGTTGTTGTTAGAGAAAAATGCTTTTGAAATGGAGATCACTACATAGTCATTCAAGTTCTTTTCTGCTCTCCCACTTGCTGTTATGCCCTACATATATTGTCCTGGGTAGTAGCAAAATTTTCTATGCCATTCATTACATTGTATTTTTTCAAGACTGGCCATGGATATATAATCATTTATGGCTGTTTAAGTTTTACTCAGCATGATTACATTTTTACTCCTCAATTTCTTTCCAACAGTGACTAAAGTAGAAAACAGAGAAAAATTTTACTCTTCTCTCCCATCCAATTTGGAATTGAAAACTCACAAACTCTTTTCACATTTTGAATACATTGTTTTGTTTTGCTTCTAGTATGTGTTTAATTTATCTGCCTCTACTGTACATACCTGTTTCTTTTTGCTACATTTACTCCACATACTCTCTGCCATTGTCCTTATATATTCTATGTATTCCCTTTTCTCCTCTTTCTTTTTTCTTTTTCCTGTGGTGCTGGGAATTGGACCCAAGGCCTTGTGCATGCAAGGTAAGCATTATACCAAATGAACTATATCCCCAGCCCTTTTCTTTCTTATTTGCAGTTCTAGTGTGATCTCCTGTGAGTATGAATGAATTGGATTTAAGAGCAACACTCCCAATATAACCTATAGCTGTGTCTTAATAAGATATACTACTTAATATCTTTCTCTCCTTCTTCTAATTACCTTTTAGTAGGTACATTTGTTCAGTAATTTAAAAATACAAGTGATCATGTTTAAAATCATTATTTCACACAATAAATTTTATACAATATGTAGTTCTTATTTTTGACATGTCCATTTACTCACTTTTTTGCTCTGTAACATTTATCTCCAGATTGATAATAAAGAGTCATTTGTAGATGACTCTCAGAGAAACTCTGTAAAATTAATGTCGATAGTGAGTTTCATAAAGATTTAATATTCATTCTTTACACAATAAAGTTTACTTGTGAAAGCAAGTAATTAAATTTTGAACAAGTACAGAATGTAAAAATAATACTTTCCAAAAGGTAACCTATCAATTGCACTTCAGATTAAGCTGAGCTCTTCTCTTCATATAGTTCCTGGTTTGGTAAAAGCAGGATGGAGATCATAGAAAAGGTTTACACTGAAAACACACCAACAGATATGTATACACCCTAAAGGAACTAAATTCACATTTCCCATCAAAAGTAAACATGTTTTGAAATCTTATTTAAACAATTTTGAGAAATAAGATTGATCTTCCATAGCATTAACCATTTTTTTTTAATTTTTTATTGTTGGTTGTTCAAAACATTACAAATTTCTTGACATATCATATTCCACACTTTGATTCAAGTGGGTTATGAACTCCCACCTTCACCCCATACACAGATTGCAGAATCACATCAGTTACACATCCATTGATTTACATATTGCCATACTAGTGTCTGTTGTGCTCCGCTGCCTTTCCCATCCTCCACCCTCCCCCCTCCCCACCTCTCCCCTCCCCTCCCCTCCTCTCTCTTTACCCCCTCCACTGTATAACTCTGAGGGTCTCCTTCCATTTCCATGCAATTTCCCTTCTCTCTCCCTTTCCCTCTCACCTCTCATCCCTGTTAAATGCTAATCTTCTTCTCCTGCTCTTCGTCCCTACTCTGATCTTAGTTACTCTCCTTATATCAAAGAAGACATTTGGCATTTGTTTTTTAGGGATTGGCTAGCTTCACTTAGCATAATCTGCTCTAATGCCATCGATTTCCCTGCAAATTCTATGATTTTGTCATTTTTTAATGCAGAGTAATACTCCATTGTGTATAAATGCCACATTTTTTTTATCCATTCGTCTATTGAAGGGCATCTAGTTTGGTTCCACAGTCTTGCTATTGTGAATTGTGCTGCTATGAACATCGATGTAGCAGTGTCCCTGTAGCATGCTCTTTTTAGGTCTTTAGGGAATAGACCGAGAAGGGGAATAGCTGGGTCAAATGGTGGCTCCATTCCCAGCTTTCCAAGAAATCTCCATACTGCTTTCCAAATTGGCTGCACCAATCTGCAGTCCCACCAGCAATGTACAAGTGTACCCTTTTCCCCACATCCTCGCCAGCACTTGTTGTTGTTTGCTTCATAATGGCTGCCAATCTTACTGGAGTGAGATGGTATCTTAGGGTGGTTTTGATTTGCATTTCTCTGACAGCTAGAGATGGTGAGCATTTTTTCATGTACTTGTTGATTGACTGTATGTCCTCCTCTGAGAAGTGTCTGTTCAGGTCCTTGGCCCATTTGTTGATTGGGTTGTTTGTTCTCTTATTGTCTAATTTTTTGAGTTCTTTGTATACTCAGGATATTAGGGCTCTATCTGAAGTGTGAAGAGTAAAGATTTGTTCCCAGGGTGTAGGCTCCCTATTTACCTCTCTTATTGTTTCTTTTGCTGAGAAAAAACTTTTTAGTTTGAGTAAGTCCCATTTGTTGATTCTAGTTATTAACTTTTGTGCTATGGGTGTCCTATTGAGGAATTTGGAGCCTGACCCCACCGAATGTAGATCGTAGCCAACTTTTTCTTCTATCAGACGGCGTGTCTCTGATTTGATATCAAGCTCCTTGATCCATTTTGAATTAACTTTTGTGCATGGCGAAAGAAAGGGATTCAGTTTCAGTTTGTTGCATATGGATTTCCAGTTTTCCCAGCACCATTTGTTGAAGAATAGCATTAACCATTTTAAACACTGGACTGATTTTTTTTTTTTTATTTTAAAATATGAGACTTGTGGACTGCGGTTGTGGCTCAGAGGTAAAGTGCTCACCTAGCCTGTGGGAGGCACTGGGTTCAATACTCAGCACCACATAAAAATAAAATAAAGGCATTATGTCAACCTACATCTAAAAAACACAAATGTTTAAAAAATATGAGACTTGTGGTGATAAGAGAGTTTGAATTGTGTGATGTTGAGTGGAAGAAAACACTGTTGCACTTGCTCCATTTTGGTCATTACTGTCTTACAAAATCTAAAGAGTTTTCCCTAAAATTTTCACTGAAAGGAATCTAACTTAGAAAAAAGACAACGTAGGCAGGATAAATGTGTTTACATTTTATGTTTTATAACAGTCCCACAATTTGGGTAGAATAAGCAACAGTTTCCATTGAAGGAAAAACTAAAAAGGTATCCCATCGAAATTTGGCAGCACAGAAACATACAGTGTGTACTGAATTCAGAGCTGGGCTCTTAGTTCCTGGTGTGTGGTTTGTGCATGAATATGAGGGTCAGTGGGAAAACACTGGAGAGCTGCTACAGAGAGCAGAAGACCAGATGAAACCCAGAAACATTAGATTTTAGAATAGTAAATGCATTCATAGAAAAAAGTCCTGCAGCACTGTCAGGGGAAAATGCACTGTGTCCAAGAGAGGAAGATCTCCTCTGGTGAGCTTATATGAAGAATTTTAACAATCCTATCAGTAAATTGAGAAAAAAAATAAGGGACATGCTTCTGTCTACTAACTGTCACACATTGTGTGTGAGACTAAAGATTAGGACTTCCACTCTGGACAGCATTGTAGACATGACTCAATACTACCAGAAATATAGGCACCACATAATGTAGCCATCCCACTCCTTGATAATTGTCTGAAGGAACTGAAATTGTAATACAAGTGATACATATCCACAGCAATGCTTGTAGCAGTGCAGTTCAAAATAAGCAAGTTATAGAACCAGAACAGATGTTGGTCAACAGATGAATAGATAAAGAATGTGATTTACATGCAGAAAAGTTTTTCTCTGTCATTAGGAAGAATACAATTATGACAAATCTTGGCAAATCACTGGAACTGGAGAAGAAGATGCCAAGGTGCATAAGCCAGAATTGGAAAACCAAGGGTAAAATAATTCCTCCCATATGTAGAACATGAGGGGAAAAATGGGAAGTGCAGTAAAAATTTTGTCACAAAAGGTACAGATGATTGAAATTTAAGAGTGAAAATAAAGGCATGGGAAGAGGATGAGAAATGGGAAGAATGATGAAATGAAATTGGCCAAGTGTTCTATGTAAATACATGAAAAACACCAAGAAATTTCTTCTTTATGTATATGTACAATATATTAAATGAAAAATTATAAATAAATGGTAGAAAGATAAAAATTGTGGACCAAAAGAAAAAGGAGGCAATAGGCGAGGGGGATAATTGGATTCACCAGGAATTGAATTATTAAAATTATTTTCAATGTTCATATAATTATGTAAAACTTCACCTAATATTCTGTACGACAACAATTCTGCAATTAAAAAAATCACTGAAACAAAATCTACAGATTATACTCCTTTAAACACATTTTATAAATGTATTTCATTCTATTTAAAAAAAATACAAAGAAAGGTAGAGAACTCTAAATTCAAGTATGTCAACTTTTACAAAGAAGAGACTTGAATTATCCTTGAGATCTCAAGGAAGAATGGATATACTGTAGGTCCTTTCCAGCAGAATCAGTACCAAGTCAGTAGATCTCTTCATAGA
The DNA here is from genome assembly GCF_047511675.1 of Marmota flaviventris. Classification (NCBI taxonomy): domain Eukaryota; kingdom Metazoa; phylum Chordata; class Mammalia; order Rodentia; family Sciuridae; genus Marmota; species Marmota flaviventris. Next base: position 2,688,260 of record NW_027288296.1, on the reverse strand, counting down.
AGGTCATTGTTTTAGTCTTTCCTTCTGGGAGATTAGAAATCAGTCTCCTTTTTTCTAATGTTTCAAAGACCCAACTATGTCCATTCGCTGGGTCTGTATACACCTCCAAAATAAGTAAGGTTGAACATGGGAGAGAAAATGAGACAAATGTGATGAGAGCTTTGGCAAGCTACAGAATGATCTTGTGGCCTACACAAATAATGGAAAATCACAGGGCTTTTTCATTTCAATGTGGTGATTGTAGTTCTGAGACAACAGAAGCAGGGATATGTCTAGTAGAAACTTGGCACATGCAGCACCACACACATGAGCCGACTTCCTATGTGTGTAAAGGAATTTTTTTTTTTTTTTTTTTTTTTGTATTTGCTCCTTCTATTGCAGACGTGGTTCTGAGCATTTTCTTTGGGGTTACATTGGAGCCCTTATGACAAGCAATTTTCAGAAGGGCTCCATTATAGGGGCTTTGTGTTAGAGATTGCAAATCACACTGCATAGACATGTATCTCCAAGATTCATTATCCACATCTTTTCACAACATGGTGGTTGTTTACTCAAATGGTATGAGCCCAAAATACAGACTGATAGAAATGTGCTAAAAACTCTCATCAGCAAAAGCTGTGTTTTGCCCATTACACAGCTTATGGAATAAAGGCCCATGAAAACATTGTACTTTTCAAATCATTGCTTTGAGAACAGGGAGAAAACCCGTGTGAAAATTCAAGAGGCAGAAAGGTCCTGGGGAAGTGTCAGGTGGAAAGAGAATTCCCTATGATTCACAGAACAAAACACAGATTCTACAAACTGACCACTCATATCATTCTCAAGAGAGTGCATGAAGAAGCCACCCAAGAGATTTGGAATCTGAGTGAAGGAGTCCCCAGGCTCCATAGGCAGAGGGTTTATTTGTCAGGCAGTTCCTACATTAGATACACACACAAACCTAAATTTTAAAAAAATGTACTAAGGATGCATTTTTCTACAACAAGACTTTCCTAAACTCACCCTATTGTAGGGTTGGAGAGAGAAGAAGGAAAATTCAGCTTGTATACTTTATTACCAGGTGATAAGTGGTTCTACAGGAGCACATATGAAGAAAAAGCTAGACTGTAGTTGCTCCCCCTGACCCAGGCTATTTGGTGTCTAAATAGAGACAATCTGGACAGAAATATCTCCATTTCACTTACATTATTATGGGTCAGGCTATATGAGCAATAAGCAAACAGACTCCATTTTACCCTGAGACTACAAATCATGTAAGAAATGCTTCTCCTGTGAGAAAGCCCCACCTCTCTACTCATTAATAGTTACCTAGCATAATATATTTGGCAACACAAAATAGCAGTTCTTATACAGTGTAAAATTGTTCTCTTTGCTTTTCATTTTTCACTGGCAATGTACCTTGTCAGAGATTGATGGTCTAGACATTAGTAACCATTCTCTAACTTGTACTCAACTAGGGTCATTTTGACCTGCTTCCCTTCTGCTTGCTTGCTGCTATGCCAACCTGGAAAGTCCTGTGAGAAATACCAATGTACCTATTGAATTGTCTCCTGAACTGACCAATTCAACTTCTGTACCTGCTTAATTACAACTACATAAACCCAGATGTAGTTTTTGCCTTTAAATATCATAAAATGCTCAGGCTGAAGCTGTTTTCTTGCATAGACAGTTATGGGTCCTGCAGGTAACAGTCACCAGCTGGCTGGCTAAATAAAGACTCTCCAATTTGACCAAAACTGGGACTTAGTGTGTTTTCTGAGCAACCTGACCCAATCGGATACAAAGGCACATCAAAAAAATTGTGCACCATGATCAAGTAGGATTCATACCTGGGATGCAAGGATGGTTCAATATATGGAAATCAATAAATGTTATTCACCACATCCATAGACTTAAAGATAAGAACCATATGATCATCTTGATAGACACAGAAAAAGCATTCGACAAAGTACAGCATCCCTTTATGTTCAAAACATTAGAAAAACTAGGGATAACAGGAACTTACCTCAATATTGTAAAAGCTATCTCTGCTAAGCCTCAGGCTAGCATCATTCTGAATGGAGAAATTCAGAAATTGAGGAATTCCCTCTAAAATCTGGAACAAGACAGGGATGCCCTCTATCACCACTTCTATTCAATATAGTTCTCGAAACACTGGCCAGAGCAATTAGACAGACGAAAGAAATTAAAGGCATCAAAATAGGAAAAGAAGAACTTAAATTATCACTATTTTCAGATGACATGATTCTATACCTAGAAGACCCAAAAGGGTCTACAAAACAACTACTAGAACTAATAAATGAATTCAGCAAAGTGGCAGGATATAAAATCAACACAAATAAATCAAAGGCGTTTCTGTATATCAGTGACAAAACTTCTGAAACGGAAATGAGGAAAAACACTCCATTCACAATATCCTAAAAAAAATAAAATAAAATACTTGGGAATCAACCTAACAAAAGAGGTGAAAGATTTATACAATGAAAACTACAGAACCCTAAAAAGAGAAGTAGAAGAAGATCTTAGAAGATGAAAAAATATACCCTGTTCATGGATAGGCAGAACTAACATCATCAAAATGGCGATATTACCCAAAGTTCTCTATAGGTTTAATGCAATGCGAATCAAAATCCCAATGGCATTTCTTGTAGAAATAGATAAAGCAATCATGGAATTCATATGGAAAAATAAAAGACCCAGAATAGCAAAAGCAATTCTAAGCAGGAAGTGTGAATCAGGCGGTATAGCAATACCAGATTTCAAATTATATTACAGAGCAATAGTAACAAAAACAGCATGGTACTGGTACCAAAACAGGCGGGTGGATCAATGGTACAGAATAGAGGACACAGAGACTAATCCACAAAGCTACAACTATCTTATATTTGATAAAGGAGCTAAAAGCATGCAATGGAGGAAGGATAGCATCTTCAACAAATGGTGTTGGGAAAACTGGAAATCCATATGCAACAAAATGAAACTGAATCCCTTTCTCTCGCCATGCACAAAAGATAACTCAAAGTGGATCAAGGAGCTAGATATCAAATCATAGACTCTGCGTCTGATAGAAGAAAAAGTTGGCTCCAATCTACATATTGTGGGGTCGGGCTCCAAATTCCTTAATAGGACACCCATAGCACAAGAGTTAATAACTAGAATCAACAAATGGGACTTACTTAAACTGCAAAGTTTTTTCTCAGCAAGAGAAATAATAAGAGAGGTAAATAGGGAGCCTACATCATGGGAACAAATTTTTACTCCTCACACTTCAGATAGAGCCCTAATATCCAGAGTATACAAAGAACTCAAAAATTTAGACAATAAGATAACAAATAACCCAATCAACAAATGGGCCAAGGACCTGAACAGACACTTCTCAGAGGAGGACATACAATCAATCAACAAGTACATGAAAAAATGCTCATCATCTCTAGCAGTCAGAGAAATGCAAATCAAAACCACCCTAAGATACCATCTCACTCCAGTAAGATTGGCAGCCATTATGAAGTCAAACAACAACAAGTGCTGGCGAGGATGTGGGGAAAAGGGTACTCTTGTACATTGCTGGTGGGACTGCAAACTGGTGCGGCCAATTTGGAAAGCAGTATGGAGATTCCTGGGAAAGCTGGGAATGGAACCACTATTTGACCCAGCTATTGCCCTTCTTGGACTATTCCCTGAAGAGCTTAAAAGAGCGTACTACAGGGATACTGCCACATCGATGTTCATAGCAGCACAATTCACAATTGCTAGACTGTGGAACCAACCCAGATGCCCTTCAATAGATGAATGGATAAAAAATTGTGGCATTTATACACCATGGAGTATTAAGCAGCACTAAAAAATGACAAAATCATGGAATTTGCAGGGAAATGGATGGCACTAGAGCACATTATGCTTAGTGAAGCTAGCCAATCCCTAAAAAACAAATACCAAATGTCTTCTTTGATATAATGAGAGCAACTAAGAACAGAGCGGGAAGGAAGAGTAGGAAGAAAAGATTAACATTAAACAGAGACATGAGGTGGGAGGGAAAGGGAGAGAAAAGGGAAATTGCATGTTAATGGAGGGAGACCCTCATTGTTATACAAAATTACATATAAGAGGTTGTGAGGGGAATGGGAAAATAAACAAGGAGAGAAATGAATTACAGTAGATGGGGTAGAGAGAGAAGATGGGAGGGGAGGGGAGAGGGATAGTTGAGGATAGGAAAGGTAGCAGAATACAACAGTTACTAATAGGGCATTATGTAAAAATGTGGATGTGTAACCTATGTGATACTGCAACCTGTGTTTGGGGTAAAATTGGGAGTTCATAACCAACTTGAATCTAATGTATGAAATATGATGTGTCAAGAGCTTTGTAATGTTTTGAACAACCAATAAAAAAAAAAAAAAAACATGAACACACACACACACACACAAAAAAAAAAACCTCAATTTTTTTTTGTTCTTGGATTATTAGGCAGAAAAATATAGGGTTTTCTCATTATTTTTTCTTCATATTCTATCTCATTTTCTAAGATATGCTCATTATTTTTTCTTTCCTTATCACATTTCCCTGTTATTTTAAATTCTATTCTTTTGGAGGTTATTGTTTTTGCTTCTCATTTTCTCTAATGTCTCTGTTTCTTCGAACCAATTTAATCATTTGTTTATTTAAATTTGTTCTGTTAATTTTGTTAACAATAATGCCTATTGTTTTTCAGTCAGCAGTTTATTGTTTTTCTCACTTTATCTATTCAGTTTGTGGAGATAATTTGGGGGGGGGGGAGTATATGAGAAATTAAAAACACTTATTCTTAAACACTGAGCCATATCCCCTGCCATTTTTATAGATTTTTTAAGAGACAGGATCTCAATGGGTGTTTAGGGTCTTACTAGGTTGTTAAGGTTGGTCTTGGACATGTGTTTCTCCTTACTGCCTCCTGAACTACTAAAATGAGATATATTTAATTCCCAATAACTGCACACAAGGGCTTTTTTTCTGCCATACACCAAAGAGTTTGTTACACTAATGTTTAATATACAGTTTGAGAGTTTGCAAAACAAGCTAGACAGGGAGTCTCAATTTCCTGAACCCCCCCCCCCCAAAAAAAAAAAGTGCCAGGGAAGAAAAAGCATAATTGAAATATGGGTAGTATTAATTCTCTAAAACACAATATTACAAAGTCTGAGACTTGGACAGACTGAAAGATAAATTATGAGAATTGAAAACAAACTCAAGATTATCCTAATCACAAACCTGATCATTTAGATGAGAAGGTGAAAAGAAAAATGAAGAAAAATAGATAGTGGGGGGGGGCAGATATTTTCTTAAAATCACATTCTTAAAAACTGCTGGAAAAGTAAACACAATTTTATATAAAATGGTAACACAAGGATCTTTAAAACAGCATAAATAACTTAGAACCAAACCAGAAAAGGAAAGCTAAGCCAGGGTCAACAGATATCATTTGGGGCCTGAGCTGACCAGTCACCCTCATAAATCATCATGGAATCTTCCCATACCCAATCTGCTGCAAACTGAACTAGAGGAAAGTCTCCTTAAGTGACACCACTTAGGGGTCTAGTTAGAAAAAAAAAATTCTAAAAGGACCACTATTAGCTGTGAATCTCTGAAACTCCTCTTCCTTCCCATCCCCACAAACAAGGAGAACAAACTGGCTGTTGGAGCTTGGTATCATGAAAGTACACCCAAGCTTGCTCACTTCTGGGACCCAGGCAAGTGTCATAAGATCTGTGCTGCATAGTGCATAACATAGCTAGTCAGCTCACTGGCTCAATGCAGGCAACAGGGGAGCTGCTCTGACCCTGGATAAATGAAATGAGATTCACCAGGAGACAGCCACTGGCATGAAGGGAGGCATAATAGGAAGCATAGGAATCTCTCCAGTATTGCAGTACCATAGCAGAGAAATACTATATTTATATCAAGAACAGAGAGTCCGCATGAAACTGAGAGAGTCTGTGTGGTAGAACGGGGCTGACAACAGCCTTAAGAGGTGCATTGCTTGAATAGTGTTCATAAATGAAACTGAAAGGAAAGGGGAAAATAATACAAGGGGGAGAAATGAATGACAGTAGAGTGGGTAGAGAGAGAAGAGGGGAGGGGAGGGGAGGGGAGGGGAGGGGAAGGGGGATAGTAGAGGATAGGAAAGGCAGCAGAATACAACAGACACTAGTATGGCAATATGTAAATCAATGGATGTGTAACTGATGTGATTCTGCAATCTGTATATGGGGTAAAAATGGGAGTTCATAACCCACTTGAATCAAAGTGTGAAATATGATATATCAAGAACTATGTAATGTTTTGAACAACCAACAATAAAAAATTAAAAAAAAAAAATAACACACACACACACACACACACACAAGAAACTGAGAGAGTCTGTGTGGTAGAACGGGGCTGACAACAGCCTTAAGAGGTGCATTGCTTGAATCGTGTTCTTAAATGAAACTGAAAGGATGAATGCAGGACCTTGCATCAGGCTTAGTAAACAAAAGGAGCTAACATCTGCCATTCTCAGTCTGGGGTAGGGGAAAAATAATCCAGCTAAGCCAATGGAGATCCTTCACTGTAATACTTCTGAGAGTGTAATAGGCCAAAGGAATATTTCTACACCAGAGATCACCCTCAAAAAATACACAGTTGGAGTTTCTGATCTCATAGACAGCCACCAGGATCTTCACTACCACAAAAAAGATCCAGCATCCTGAAACAGTGTACAAATAGAAAGAGCCAAGGGACAACTCTGTACCCTTCAAGCAGTAAGGTGCCATGTCTGAACTGTCAAACAACAAGCTGTTGCTAGGAGGTCCATTACAACTCAGTAATCAACTTCTGTGGCCTTGAAACTTGGGAAAGACTTATATTCAAGGACTTTTGGACATCTGCTAAATATCTAAACCTCAATGAAATGCAAACCATGATTCAACTAGATTTTTTCCACCTAGACATGGTATACTATAAACAATTCTAATGTAAACTTTGATCATATAAATAAGTCCTTAACTTGAATAATAACTGTCAACCCCATAGCCAAGATTATGCCTTCAACTCATTTGAATGTAGTTCATCTAATGTTTTAAAGTATTCATTGTAATCAATCTTCCTATGTTTGCTTTCCTGGCACCAGTTTATATACACTTCTCTTTCCCCCTACTCAACCTCTTGCACTATCTGCTACTACTTCAAATAACACCTATTTATCTATTTCTCTTTTATAATTTGGTATAAATTAACATTTCATTGATTTTCTCTCTTTCTTTTGTTCTTTTCATTTCTCCTATTGTCCAATCTTTCTTTCCATCTTTGACCCTCACTTAATGTTATAAATTCACTAATCATAACAACTATGACCTGTTCCAGAATTTATTGGAGGTTTGTATCTAAATCTGAGGAACCACATAAAAATAAAACAGCAACGTTTTATTTCTTTTATTTTTTTAGAAGTTTTAATATTACAAAGCTTTGGTCAGAAGTGAATACAGTTAATAGGGCTCAGTGACATCTCTTAAAGTGATGCTGATATTGGGATCAGCAGATGTCACACAGTGAATTAAAATATCGTTATCTTAATATTCGTCAAACACTGGCCTCATAAGAAGCTCAAAAAGTATTTCTTAACTTAAAAGAAGTCAGAGCAATACCTGCAGGTGAATGTACAAATGATATGAAACAGAAAAAAAAAAATGAATCCCAAACAACCCATAATGCTTCAACAACAGATTCATTGGGATAGAAGAAGGTTCTGAATTACAAATTAAAATTTTAAAAAAGCACAATATTTCCAAAAAAATAATATCATAAACCTGAAAAATAAAATAAAAATTCACAAAAAGAAAGCACAAGTATAAGAAAAAAATCCTAATATATCAAATTCTAGACATATTATTATGAAAATGCCTAACAGACAGAAAAAGGATAGAATTTTAAAAGCTGCAAGAGAATAACAACAGATAGTGTTTAGAGAAAACAAATCTGTATTTCAACTGATTTCTCAACCCACACCCTAATAGCTAGAATAATTTGGAATAATATATAAACACTCTGAAATGAAATGGATCTAAATAACTATCTAACTTAAATAACTATCTCAATAAAAATGAAGATTCTAAATTAAAGAGGAAATAAAAACATTCCATGATAAACAAAAGCTAAGAAGAATTCATAATTAGAAAGGCCTACCCTTTAAAACCTTCAATAAAACATTTCATGAAGAAAAAAAATTTAAAAAAAAAATGAAAGCCAGGAAAGATAGGAACTCTACTAGAATAGCCAGCAAAGGTGAATTTCATTTAATTGGTAGAAATATATCAAAATGGCAGGAAATAAAAATCTCCTTTTAACAATGACATTGGATGCACATGGTATACACTCGTAAATGAAAAGACAGGCAGATTGTCTGATTGGATGAAAAACAAGACAAAGCAACATACTGTTTCAAAGAGTATCACCTCACAGGAAAAGTCATCCACAGACTAAACGTGAAAGGATGAAAAAAAAAAATAACATAATCTATACAAGGATATCATGAATAGCAGGAATTAGTATTGTCATACTAGATACAGAGAACTTCAACCCCAAATTAATCCAAAGAGACAAAGAAAATCATTTCATTCTGCTTAAAGAAATAATACACAAAACTGACTTAACAATTACAAGAATTTATGCCTGAAAAATAAAGCATCTGCATATATCAAATAAACTGTTTGCAATATTAAGCATAACATATACCACATTATAACACCATTTAATTTTAACTGCATTCTGCTATCACTGCATGCATAATTAAAAGAAAAATTAATAAAGAGACCATAGACATTAAAAGTAAATATATGAAAATGGGAACATTATGAATTTCTACAGAATATTTCATCCATCAAAGACTGAACTCACAATTCTTTCCAAAATTGTGTGGAACATTTTCTAAAATAGGCCATATTATAGTGTTGCATTCCATGACTGAACACTCAGGGTCAGTCCATGTTATCATTAGAATAATCTCTGAAAACCTTAGAATTTAAACAAGTTTTTGTACCTTGACAAGAGGAAATATCTTAATGACAATATACTTAAAGTGTTTGGATATTCCTGTAGATAAGGGCATAATTTATAAATTGTATTAACTTAATGTAACCACATAGTTCTTAAGATATTTGGATCCATTTCAATTTGTGTTTAACTAGGAGTGCACTCTTATATGTGATCTTACGTGATGTAGCTAAAATAAGATCCTTGTGTATACATTTATTTTATTTATTGTAATTATGTAGTCATGAATAAGAATATGGATTTCTTGTTTATCACAGGAACATTGCCAGCTTTTGTTCCTTCGACAAGCAAATGTATTCTTATAACTTTCAAAATTAAAAGCAAAAAATAAAGATATATATGTTTGATACATCTTTTCAATACAACATTATTTAGTAACACAACCATAGAAAGGATTAAGAAAAATCCTAAAGGAAGCTAGTAAGGGATTAAAATAAAGTCAAATTATTTAGCTTTGAGAGCAAGTTAGGCTTAGGGCTGCAACATAGAAACTTGTGAAATTAGATTTTGTCTAAAACATATCTTTTGTTAGCATTGCAGGTGGACATTCTAAATGTAGGCTCTGTATAGTTTCAGTAGCAGGTCTATGTTAAACAGTAAGTAAAGATTATTGGCTAGAGGTAGGACCAGAGGTCCTGCCTGGGTCACAGTGGAAGGACTTATTGGAAGCCCATACGAATGCAGGAGGCAGGACAAGAAAGCCCACTTTGCAGGGAAGGCTTTGAGCAGTTACTATGGTGATAAAAATAACATGAAGCTGCCTGTTCATTGCCCAGGGAAAGACTCCCAGAGCTTTTGTAGCCAGTTACATTTTATTTGATTTGTTTGCATTTCCCCCACACAGGTAGGATCCTATGGGTAGGCAGTGGCTTGCCTTGTCTTTGCGAGTTTGTGCTTGCAGCTTGTGTTTTTCTGTATTTTGTACTTTTCCTTGCAGCACATGGAACTTTAAAAGTGAGTTTTAACAGCAGATGCCAATGTTACTATCAGATCTTAAGACAGTCTGCATTTGGAACCTAGGCCAGGTTGTTTAAAAGTTAAAAGCACTGCTGGCACTGGGTCTAGTTAAAGATCCCATAGGGAATATCAGATAAAGTCTTTTGTCCATAGTAGTTGAGTCACAACCATTCTAATCCAGTAGGATAGAAATGTAGCAAAGAGGTTCAGTATAAACTGAATATTCACAAAAACAATAGAAAAATAAAATTCACTTCTCTACAGGCAAAGAATCCTTGTATCACATCTCATTACAAAAATTTCTTTCCCTTTTTCTCAATTTTCAAGTGCAGACTCCTAGTACATAAACCCAAATAAACTTTATCTAATATTTATAAATATGTATATTCATAAAAACAATTCAAAAAAGTACATAAAATTGTTTTCCCATGGGAGAATACTGAACTTAACAACATATCCCATCAATCATCTTAATAATTCTTTACATTTATTTAGAGTCTCTAGAACTGCAAAAAATTTTTCTTTCAAAAGATAAAATATTTCCAAATATTAAAAAAAAGTTTAATATCACTGATTCTTCTTCTAATTCACTTACTCTCTATATTTCATCCCATAATACTCCGAAATCCTCAGAGTATTTAACTTCTGGAGAGAAATTCCAAAACCAATAAATTTCTTAAATTAACCATAGAGTCCCTGTTCAGGCACCAATTGTCACATTCCATGATTAAAATACTCACGATCAGTCCAGGTGAACTGGGCAACATGAAATAAATACACAGAGACAGAGATACCTTTTTCTTTGGGTCCTGTGATGGCTCCTCTGACCTTAAGTGTCCGCAGAAAGAAAGAGCACATACTGAATGCTTTTATTGGGAATGAACTGTTCAAATGAGATAAGGGGTCAAGTTTTAGGGGGTTGAGCCTAGCTTCCTGATGTCTACAGTAAGCAAGGTGACTGACAGCTAGGAAGGCCTTGCAAAAAGGCAGAGCAAGAGAAGGGGAAACACAAAGGAAGTTTTCATGAAACATTCTGTCTTAAACAGGGCAAAAGGGTAGGATTACAAAAGAATAAGTTAGTGTAGCTCAACTTCACGCATATGCCTACTCAGAAGACTGGCCTTGCTATCTGAGTGGGGAACACACCAAGTCAAGAGTCATGGCACTACTGTGCCAGACTACAATGATCTTTCAGATCCCCATGGTGCATCAAGACTGGAAGATGTGGTAACTCAATGTGGTTCCCACATTATAGGTCATAAAGAAAATATTAGCACATATGGAAAATAAGAGAAAATACCTTGTACTCTATCGCATCATAATAAAATGAAATTATAAATCAACTAAATGAAAATAGAAACCACCATACCACCTGAAAAAATTTTCATCTAATTGCATTGCCCCTTCCTTCTCTTGATTCCCACTTGTATAATTAAATAAACTTCTAGTCTTCCCTCCACCACTCATTATTATGCATTATCATCCACATGCAGGAGAGAACATTCAGTCTTTATTTTTTTGGGGGGACTGGTTTATCTCACTTAGCATGATAATTTATAGTTTCATACATTTATCAGCAAATGCTATAATTTCATTATTCTTTATAGTTGAGTAATATTTCATCATGTGTTTTTACCATGTTTTTATTATCCATTTATTTTTTAACAGAACCTTGGTTTTTTCCATACATTTTCTATTGTGAATGTAGCTGCTGTAAGTATTGGGGTAGTGGCCTGGGGCTGGGACTCAGGGGTAGAGTGCTTGCCTGATGTGTATGAGGTACTAGGTTAGATTTTTAGCACAATATTAGCATAAAATAAAGCTATTATGTCTACCTGTATCTAAAAAAAAATACGTATTTTTTTTAATGACGAGACAGTGGTACTGTAGTATACTGATTTTAAGACTTTGGGGTATATACTGTGGAGTGGGATAACTTGGCCAAATGATAATTTCACTCTAAGTTTTTTGAGAAATTGTCATACTGCTATACAACATAATTTTGAGTGAATTATAAATAGCTGAAGAATTGGGAAGAAAAAAAAACTTAGAGGTAAATGAGAAAAATGATACAACTTATCAAAATTTTTGAGATCCATTATAAAAAATTTTAAGAGAAAATTTTACAGCACTGATCTCATACACTGAAGCACTAAGAAGATACCAATAAGTAATAAAAAAATTTCATCTCAAGTCTCTAGAAAAAGAACAAAACAACCACAAAATCAGTAGAAGACAGAATTATTATTAAAGTTAAAGCACAAAGCAACAAAATAAAGATTAAAAAATAGAAAACATCAGAAAAAAATTAACTCATTGTTTGAAAGAATAAACAAACATGATAAACCCTCAGATTAATTAACCAAAGGAGAAAAAATTCTCAAATTATTAAAATCTGAGATGGAAAAGAAAATATGACCACAGATACTATAGAATATCAAAGGTGATTCAGAGAATGTCTGGAAAATTTGTACTCCAATTAGTTAGAAAAATTTTGAAGATACCAACAGAATCCTAGAGTCATATGACCTATCTAGTTTGAAGCATGAGGATATATAAAGCATAATAAAATCAGTTTGAAGCCATGAAATTGAAGCAATAATCAAAACCATTCCAATAAAGTAAAATTCTGGACCAGATGGATTCAGAGCTTAGTTCTACCAAAGCATTAAAAAAGAAATAATATCAACAACCCTCCTCAAGTTATTCCATTAAATAGAAAATAAAGAAACTTTGCCAAACTCATTTTATAAAGCCAGTATCACATTGATAGCAAAAGCAGAGAAAGATCCATCATGGAAAGAAAACTTCAGACATATTCTTCAGCAGAGATGAAATATTTATTAATAAAATACTAGAAATTTTCATACTAAAATACATGAAAATGGTAGTTTTCATCCTTCATGGAAAGTGGATTTCATCCAAGGGATGCAATGCTATTTCAATATACAGTAATCAATAAATTTAATTTACCATGTAAAAAGACTTAAAGAGAGGTATCACAAGATTATCTACATAGGTGCAGATAAATCATTTGACATTGTACAGCACTTTTATGTTTAAAACATGAGAAAAAAAAAATAGAGCTAAAGGAAACTTGCCTCAAATGTGTAAAGGCAATCTTTGACAAACACAAAGCTAACATGTTCTAAATGGAGAAAAACTGAAAGAATTTCTTCAAAAACAAGAACCAGACAAAGATGACAACTTTCACCTCTCTTATTTAACACAGTCCTTCAAAGGCTAGCAAGGGAAATCAGACAAGAGGTGAAAATTAAAAGGATACAAAAATAAAAAGAGCTGAAGTTGTCTCTTTGCCAATGATGAAAGATATAAAAAGGAAAGAAACTGAATTTGTCTGCCAATGACATAATTCTATATATAGAAGACCCAAGACACTTCACCAGAAGACTTCTACAGTTCACAAATATATTCAGTGATGTAGCAGCATAAAAAAGACCAACATCTTTAATCAATAATGCTCCTAAACTCCAATGATGTATCCAGGGAAAAAAGTACTTAGGAAAACTCTCCCTCTCAAAATACTTTCAAAAAATAAAATACCTGGGAACCTATTTAACAAAAGAGGCTAAGGACTTCTACAATTTCAACTATAAAACTCTAAAGAAAGAAATTGAAAAATACTTGAAAATGAAAAGACCTTCAGTACTGTCAAAAATCATCATAATATCAGAAGCACTATACATATTTAATAAAAGTCCCATAAAATTTCCAATAGAATTATTCATACAAATAGAAAAAGCAGTAACAAAATTTATATGGATAAACAAGTGACACATAATAGCCAAAGCAATCCTTAGTGAGACAAGCAAAGCAGAAGGCCACAATATCAGACATGACTTTTACTACAGAACTATAATAACAAAAACAGCATGGTACTGGCACCAAAACAGGCATGAAGGCCAATTGCATAGGTAAGAATTCAAAGAGACAAACTCACAAAAGTACTATTGCCTGATATAAAATAGAGATTAAAAAAAACATACATTGTTTAACAAGATAGTCTTTTAAACAAATAATGCTGGGTAAACTGGAAATCGCTACATAATAGAAATAAAATTAACCTATATTTATCACCCTGAACAAAACTCTATGCTAACTGGATAAAAGTCCTAGGAAATAAAACAGAAACCCTAAGGCTGATCAAAGAAAATATAGGCCCATCATCCAAAATTGTAGTCTCCTGACTTACTTCTTTTAATAAGATTCCTAAAAACCAAGTAGTAAAATAAAAAGTCAATAACTAGAATAGTATCAAACTAAAGTGGGACTGAAGAGGCTAGATACCTG